>NC_042629.1:58323799-58623799 GCF_901001135.1 Rhinatrema bivittatum | reverse complement strand
ATTGGAACTTTGTCTGCTGCAGAGAAAGAACCCTCCAAACAACCTGCTGAAATTCTAGCGGTGAAACCAGCCCTTGACTCTCTGTGGGGAGGACTGAAAGATCTTGAGTCAGCTATATTAAATTTGACGAAAATTACAATGGAAACTAATCAAAATTTTCAGAAAATGGATGTGATGATTAAAGATCATGAGGAAAAAATTGAGAAAATTACCAATAGAGTTGTGAAACTTGAAGAGAATCAGCTTGAAAATTTGAGAATTGAGAATATAAATTTAAAGAAAATTGAGAGTTTAGAAAACATGGGGAAGTATTCCAACTTACAAATATTGAACTTTCCTTACTTGGAGGTAATTTCCCCATTGGAGATGTTCAAGAAATATCTTATTAAAATATTGGAACTTCCTAAAGAAATATTGCCTGTGTTTAATAAAATCTATTACCTACCTGTAAGAGAAGAAAAGAAAAATTAGAATCAACTAAATTTACAAGAAGATTTGAATCTATCACAATTCTTGGAACAATCATCAGAATCCATGATAATGAATATAGAAGAACTCTATTTGTATCATTTACTTTGATATCAGATAGCGATATGGGGGCAGAGTTTCAAAGGCTACGCTCTTAACCCGAGAAAATTTGCCTCTGCGCATGCCGAGCCTATTTTGCATAGGCTCGGCGGCGCGCACAAGCCCCGGGATGCTCGTATGTCCCCGGACTTGCAAAAGGGGGCGGCCTGGGGGAGTGGCCGGGGACATGAAGGCGGATCGGGGGCGTGACGGCAGTCCGGGGGCGAGGTCGAGTGCTCCGGCACAGTGGCCTGTGCCGGGGCATGGCGCACTGGCGCGCGCAAGTTATGCTTGCCTTGGGCAGGTATGACTTTTTCAACAAAGGTAGGGGGAGGGATTTAGATAGGGCTGGGGGGTGTGTTAGATAGGGGAAGGGAGGGTAAGGTTGGGAGGGGGAGACTGGAGAAAAAGTTCCCTCCAAGGCCGCTCCGATTTCGAAGTGGCCTTGGAGGGAACGGGGAAAGCCATTGGGGCTCCCCTCAGGCTCGGCGCTCGCAAGATGCACATGTGTGCACTCATTTGCCTGCGCTGACCCTGGATTTTATAACATGTGTGCGGCAGCGCGCGCATGTTATAAAATCGGGTGTAGATTTGTTTGCGCCGGGTTGCGCTAACAAATCTACGCCCGCGCATAAGTTTTAAGATCTGGCCCATGGTGTTTAGATTTTTCATGAGAAATAGGCTGAAATTGTTTTATGGAGCTAAGCTCTGGATATATCTGGATCTATCCAGGTCCACTCAGGAGAGAAAGGGAAAATTTATTTTAATGAAACCTGAGGTTGAGAGAAGAGGTGGAAAATTTATAGTAAT
Organism: Rhinatrema bivittatum; assembly: GCF_901001135.1. Classification (NCBI taxonomy): domain Eukaryota; kingdom Metazoa; phylum Chordata; class Amphibia; order Gymnophiona; family Rhinatrematidae; genus Rhinatrema; species Rhinatrema bivittatum. Next base: position 58,622,422 of record NC_042629.1, on the reverse strand, counting down.
TTACCCTAGTAAATGTATTTTGAGTTATAAGGAAAACAAATATGTATTTCTAGAACCGTTGGATTTACACAAGTTTTTGGATGGTAACCCTAATGTAGAAGCTGATTAAAGTTTGATGCATGAAGGTTAAACTCACAGATATCACCTGCGAGCTAAATGTTATATTTGAGGTATTATTTTCCTTTTCTTTGACCGCTTTTTACGCGCCCCTAATCCCTTGTAATTCTATATAAATTTTTGTTCATTATATAAGTGGAAAATGTGAAAAGATTTATTTTTGTAAACATTTGTTAAGAGATTGTATTTGGAATATAGTTAATACTTTGTTGATGTATTGAATTAAAATGAATAAAAATAAAATTATAAAAAAAAAAGGTGAGGTGAAAGAGGCTATTTTAGCCAAAAAGTACCCTTCAAAAATTGGAAGAAGGATCCATCTGAAGAAAATGGGAAAAAGCATAAGCATTATCAAGTTAAGTGTAAAACATCGATAAGACAGGCTAAGAGAGAATTTGAAATGAAATTGGCCGTAGAGGCAAAAACTCATAATAAAAACTTTTAAAAATATATCCAAACCAAGAAACCTGTGAGGGAGTTGGTTGGACCCGTTATATGACCAAGGGGTTAAAGGGACTCTTAGGGGAAGATAAGGCCATTGTAGAAAGACTAAATGGATTCTTTACTTCTGTATTTACTAATGAGGATGTTGGGAAGATACCAGTTCCGGAGATGGTTTTCAGGGGTGCTGAGTCTCATGAATTGAACCAAATCACTGTGAAACCAGAAGATGTAATAGGGTAGATTGACAAACTAAAGAGTAGCAAATCACCTGGAGCAGATGGTATGCACCCCAGAATTCTGAAGGAAATAAAAAATGAAATTTCAGATGTATTAGTTAAAATTTGTCACCTGTCATTAAAATCATCCATTGTACCTGAATTCTGGAGGGTGGCCAATGTAACCCCAAGATTTAAAAAGGACTCCGGAGCGATCCGGGAAACTGTAGACCAGTGAGCCTGAATTCAGTGCCTGGAAAAATAGTGGAAACTATTATAAAGATCAAAATGACAGAGCTAATAGAAATATAAATTCCATGAACTGGTAGTCATGCGGCAATAAAAATCATGGAAAAGAATCAAAACCACATGTGAGATAAAGAATAATGAAGATGGAGTAACCCTCACAAATGAGCCAATAATGTTACGCTTAAAGTAGCGTTTTTAAAACAATCACCTATATATAGAAAGACAACCTCTTTGTTATCTAAAGTGAAAGTATACATTTGCTACAAACTTCAATCACAGGACACTCCAACCTCCCTATCTCTCCACGCCACCTCCTCAAGAACTATAGATGAATTTTACTGATTACTGATTTCCAAAAATTTGAAAAAAAAGACACCTATCATGAACTGCTCCAGCACTGGTACAATACCCATATAACACCCGACACAGCGCATGCCTCGCTGCCCTCCCCAGGGGCCCCGATCAATATGTCATCCTGTGTCTTTTCAAAACCCTTCCCCCTGTTGCCACATAGTGGCCACAGCACCCTTACTAGTTCTTGAGGAGGTGGCGAGGAGAGAGAGGGAGGTTGGAGTGCCCTGTGATTGAAGTTTGTAGCCAATGTATACTTTCACTTGAGATAACATAGAGAGAGAGGACAGTGTACATAAAGAAATCAGCTTAGGATTTTATTTTTGTAGCCAAGTTCTACAGGGTCTGGATTTGCAGTTGCCATAATTAACTAATATAAAATACAATTCTATTTGTTTAGAAGTAAAAAATAACTTTTTTAAGGAAGAAAGTTTGTTTATAGCATGGTATGCTCCAGCAACTGTTTACTTCCATTCCTAATGATGCTTCAGTGTCCTAAATGAGCCTGTTTGAGGAACCACTAACACCTACTGTTCTCATTTCTACTTGGGAAAGAACCAGAAGACAGCTGAATACATAGCATTATTGAAATTATTTTAATGTAGTAACTGATGATGGGCAGATAAGAACAGTTGACTCATCCAGTCTACCCAGTGCTATCTTTCAGCACAGTATACGTATTCACAGGTAGTATTTCTTTCTATCTGCCTTCTGAATTGTCTAGTTTGCTGTGTTCTTTCTATTTGTCTAACAAGAGATAGTGATTAAGATATGGTGACCTTTCTGGGACATCTTTCATACTTCTGGCTATAGAGTGTACACAAATTGTATGTAATGTGACATTGCAGAAGGGGATAGAAGGTAAAGTTTGTCTATTTGCAGATGATACTAAGATCTGCAGCACAGTGGACACAGCAGAAGGAGTAGAGAGAATGAGATGTGATTTAAGGAAGCTTGAACGGTGGTTGAAGACATGCAACTGGGATTCAATGCCAAGAAGTGCACAGTCATGCATCTGGGGTGTTGTAATCCAAAAGAGATTAATGTGATGGGGGTGAAGGGATGTTGTGCACGGAGCAAGAGATTGTGATGAATTGCAGGAGGACCTTGTGAAACTGGAATATTGGGCTTTCAAATGGCAGATGAAATTTAACGTGGACAAGTGCAAAGTGATGCATTTAGGAAAAAATAACCCATGCTGTAGTTACACAATGTTTGGTTCTATCATAGGAGTTACCACCCAGGAAAAAGATCTAGGCGTCAGAGTGGATAATACATTGAAATAGTCAGCTCAGTGTGCTGTGGCAGTCAAAACAGCAAACAGAATTTTAGGAATTATTAGGAAGGGAATGGAAAATAAACGGAGGATGTTGTAATGCCTTTATTTCACTCCATGGTGAGACCGCACCTTGAATACTGTATGCAATTCTGGTCACCGCATCTAAAAAGGATATGGCTGCACTGGAGAAAGTGCAGAGAAGGGTGACCAAAATGATTAGGGGTTTGGAACGGCTGCCCTATGAGGGAAGGTTAAAGAAGTTTGGGCTGTTCAGTTTGGAGAAGATACGACTGAGGGGAGATATGATAGAAGTCTACAAGATCATGAAAAGGAGTTGAACAAGTGAATGTAAATTGGTTATTTACTCTCTCAGATAATGGAAGGACCAGGGGGCACTTCATGAAGTTAGCAAGTAGCTCATTTAAAACAAATCGAAGAGAATTCTTTTTCACTCAGCGCGTAGTTAAGCTCTGAATTAATTGCCAGAGGATGTGGTTTCAGAAGTTAGTGTAACTGTGTTTAAAAAAAGGTTTTTGGATCAGTTCCTCGAGGATAAATCCATAAACTGCTATTAAGGTAATTAATAAGCAATAGTAGCTTGTGATTTATCTAATGTTTGGGTACTTGTTAGGTACTTGTGACTTGAATTGGCCACTGTTGGAAACAGGATACTGGGCTTGATGGATCCTTGGTCTGACCCAGTATAGCATTTTTTATGTTCTTCTGTCTATTATGTCCATTTCTTATGTTCTTATGATTTGAAGATGGCGAAGCAATGTGACAAGGTGATAGCTAAAGCTGCATAGAGAGAGGAATAACCAGTAAGAAAAAAGAGGTGATAATGCCCTTGTGCAAGTCCTTAGTAAGGCCTCACCTGGAGTACTGCTTTCAGTTCTGGAGACCGTATCAGAAAAGGGACAGACAGGATGGAGGCGGTCCAGAGAAGGGCGACCAAAATGGTGGGGGATCTCCATCAAAAGACTTATGAGGAGAGGTTGAAGGACCTAAATATGATTACCCTGAAGGAGAGGAAGTGCAGGGGAGATAGGATACATACCTTCAGATACCTGAAAGGTCTTGATGATGTACAATCAACAAACCTGCTCCGTTGGAAAGAAATTAGTAGAACTAGGGGTCACGAAACTCCAGGGGGGAAGACTCAGAACCAGCATCAGGAAATATTTCTTCACGGAGAGGGTGGTGGATACCTGGAATGCCCCTCTGGAGAAGGTGGTGAAGACAAAAACAATGAAAGATTTCAAAAGGGGCATAGGATAAACACTGTGGATCCCTAGGGACTAAAGGATGGAAATGAAGAGGGAAGTGCATGGGGGTAACTTGTTGTGTGGCAGTTGCTACCCTTGGCCGGTGGGCCTTCATGCTGTTGGTGCAATATTGCTCTTTGCTTTAACAGTAGGGGAAACAATAAAGGGGGGGGGGGGGGATCTGACTCAGACAGCAGCCAACGAGGACACTGGATTTTGGGATCTGGGAAAACAAGTAGGAGTGGGGGTTACTTGCTGATGCATCTATTGATGCCCTTGATGCTATCACCAAATGTTGGGCAGATTGGATGGACCGTTTGGTCCTTTTCTGCCATCATTTCTATGTTTCTAGTATGGTTATCAGCAACTAGTGAGTCTAGTTTATTTATTTTTATTTTCTCTTAAGTTTTTCATAATAATAAAGCATAACTTTGATAAAGAAAAATGGTGTAGTACCGCAGAAACATTATTCTCAACATATCACAACTTGAAATATCTACACCCGTTAGACCTCAAGCTCTTAGGAGGGGAGGTGGTGTAACTGCAATACAAAAGGAGAATCTGAAAGAACAATAATCACTTGGAAATAGGTGCCCTGTATATCGGATTCTTACTACATGGACTTCAACTACCACCCATTTGCTTTTCCACTTTTTTGGCCTCAACAAAGCTTTTTAGCTGATCCGGATGGAAAAAAATATAATTATCTCTCCCATACTTAAGGACACATTTGCATGGGAACCTTAGTATGAAAGAGGCGCCCGCTGCTTTAAAGCTAAAAAGTTTTTTTCTTTTTTGCTGCGTCTCTTTGGTTAAATCTGGAAACATTCTAATGCCAGATCCCATAAATGGGACATTGATTTTTTTAAAGTAAGCGCACATTATTTCTCCCATATCATTTTCATTGTGAAAATATATTAATAATATTGCTTTCTCAGCAATCTTATACGTTGAAGATTCTAAGAAGTCTGTTAGATTTTCTAATACATTGGGAGCTGATTGTATTTGCTGATTTCTCCTCGTTGGCAGAAAATAAACTTTTTCTAGGGGTGGAGTCTTTTCAGGGGGAATTTCCAAAACCTCTTGAAAATACCGCTTCACGATCATTCTAGGAATTTCTCCAACAACCCTTGGAAAGTTTTTATTATTCTCAAATTTAGATGCCTCAGCATATTTTCTATGTTTTCAGTTTTTCTTTTAGCTGTTCTACAATCTTGAATCAGTGTTGTTTGAACTTCTTTAATAACTTGTTTTATATCATAAATTTCTCAGTCACCTCCAACTTGTATCCCTCAAAGTTCTTAGCGTATCCAGTTGGCAGGAGACAGTATTAATCTTAGTCGAACATTCAGCTATCGACTTTGCCATTGTCGATGACAATTTCCACAAGCAGTCCAAAGTGACTACTTTTGGCTTTTTAAAAGTTATCTCACCATCGGTTTGGGGAAGAGGCTCCTGCCCGCGAGTTTCACCTCCTAGGCTCTGCCGCTCTTCTCTTCTTCCTCATTTACTCTCACCGAGGGAGTTCTCTCCATATTCCATGGAGGTTTGTGGTAATCCTTCCAACGACGTCGCCCCTTCAGGCTGCTGCACAAGGATATCCATTTCGGGACTCTCGGGAAGCCGCGGCGTTGAGGTGGCACGCGCAGCCAGTGGAAATCTGTCGTCTAGCGGGCTGAGGGAAACCTCTTCCGAGATTGGGTCACATTCTCCCCTCTGTGACCCGACAGCCGGACCTCTCAGCTCCTTCCCTTCTGATTTGGGGACGCACTGATCTATCGTCTTCTGCCCTGCTGGGCTCGCTGAGACAGAAGGGTAAGTTCTCAGCCTTCCTTTGCATTTTGGAGGCATTTTTTTCTTAGGAAAATCAACTTAACGAGGTAAATAAAGGCCAGAGCAGTTTTCAGTGCGTCCACCTAAGGCACCATCTTGACTCCACCCCCTCTGTGAGTCCAGTTTAGAAGACACATGCAGTTAAGTGGCATTTGAGAATTATCATCATTTGTTTTAAGATAGAAATTGAGCTTCACCAGCCACATTATCCAAGCAGTAAATGAGTGTAAAACGGATATAGCCCTCTTCTCTCTCCCACCCCCAACCTTTCTCCCATTATTGTTGCAGCTGGGTTACCAGTTGGCTACATGGGTGAAGCCAGTCCTAGTTTTGTCTCATTGCATGTATTGGTTTGCAATTTCAGTTTCAAGAAAAGCAGGACTACAAGTTTACAGATGCAGCAGAAAATTAAGCTTGGCTGAAGATATCCCTTATGGCAAAGAGCAAGTTGTTTAGTCCAGGCTTAGGGTTATTAGAGACCCTTCTGGATGATGGCTAGAATAAAAACATTGTCCCAGGTTAAAACCTTCATTTCTTTGTATGATAGCAAACTTACCTTTACAATGTGCATCTGTGGGTTGAGTGTATGCTGCCTTCATGAAGTGGCAACCCATAAATGGTAATGTCAACTAGTAAGCTGGGCTGATCCGACCTAGCAGCAGACACAAAGGTAATCGGAAGTACACTTTTTTTTTTTTTGGGGGGGGGGGTCCTCGAGGACCACAAACTGGTCTGATTTTCAATCTGTTCATAATCAGTGTGCATGAGAGATTTGCATAGAATTGAAGCAGTGTACATGGCAATTGATCTCCTGCATATTTACTAGGATTATCCAGAAAACCTGACTGGTATGTGGCCCTTGAAGACCGGGTTTGGACAATCTTGTTAGTCAAAAGCCGGGGCCGAGATCTGGTGCCACGAGCCTTTAATAACTATCCAGGATCCCCCCTCCCAACTTACTTTTAGTTTGGTCATTGCAGCGATCCTTCTCAGCCGGAGGCCATGCCCCAAGCTTTCTTCCAGAACTCTGCATTCATGGGCCCTCAGTTCAGCCACAACATGTCGCCATCGCATGACTGACTGACTTCCTCCTCCCCCTCTGCCCTGGTTCTGCAGCATCTCTAGTCCTGGCTGACCCAGAGAGCAGAACATTTAGGCTAGAATTGGGCCCAGGACTCTCTGGGAGCAAAAAAGTAAGCAGTGCTACTTTTCTGGTGTTACATAACTGTTTTCTAAGATACAGAGCTCTTCAGGTGACCAAGTGAACATTATGAGAGCAATTGTTATTAACTCTTGTTACAAAAATGAAAACTAAAACCTCTGTCCTGCTCTGATAGGGATTATTTTTCTGTCGCTCTGGTTTTGTAGGTACTCTCCGTGCACTTTTCCCCTCAGTCCTCGTAGGTTAAGTGCTGTGGTAAACTTGCTAGACCAGAGAGATTTCAACTGCATTTTTGGCTTCTTTCCTATCTATTTTAATTCAGCAGTGCCCACCAATCTCGAGGAGCTAGACCCAAGAGCAGAACACAGATTTTCCACCTTCTAACCACTGAACTCTTGAATATTGAAGCGTTCTTTTTGCATGTGTTGGGAAACATTGCCACCAGAAGGCTGATAAGGCTGTGAGCAGGAAGCAAGTTGTGGATGATTCAGCTTTTTTATTCTTTGCCTGAGCCTTATGACGTGAATGAGTATGCACTTTGGATGTTTATTCCCAGCACAGTCAGCTTGAAGGAGTTATATTACACAGAAGGCTGTAATGTTTATTAACTAGCTCGGGAACTGTTCTAAAAATAATCCTATTTTTTTCTCTGTATGCTAAATTCAGCAGTATGTGCAAGGTATAGGAAACCACAGTGGAAGTTAGCTGGGAGGGGTTTTTTTTCACTTGAATAGTGAAATATATATGCTATTAAAGGTTTACCTTTGGCAATCCTTTTTAAAAGGCAGCTGTAGAAAAAGGTAAACAGATTAGCTTTACTTGGGTTATCTCCTTAGAGATTTAATTATATCAATCTCCTGGGAGGGCAAGGAGGGGAATTTGGCACTTTGATTGGATACCACAACACTAATTACTTCTCCATTATCACACTGGCTAGGCTTGCAGCTCTGTGGGTCGTGACCCCAAATAGAGTCACAAAATCAGTGGATGGGGGTCACAAGACAGGGCTACTCCCTTCCTCCTTCCTCCCTCAGACATCTGATGCCACCTCCTTTCAGACCTCAGCAGCTGCAGTCAGTGCAAGACCTATGAGTCAGTGTACGGTCCTGAGCCCTCCCCCCCCCTTGCCTTGTGCAGGCTTCCTGCTTGACTGGAAACACATGCCGAGATCCCATGCGCCGGGCTACGGCCTGAGAGCACATGCTGACTCCTGCTATTGTTGTAGCTGCCACAGGTATACCAGGCATCACTGTCTCTTCTGTGGCCTCTACTGCTTTTCCCCTTAGGGTAAGTTGGGTGGGGGAGATCTATAGAGGGGTTGTAGAGATCAGTTGTGAGGGCAGGAGAGAAGAGATCAGCAAAGGGAGGGAAGTAGAGTTGTGATCATCAGCTGATGGAGAGAGACAAGAAGGGGAGTGGAGGTCTCTTGGTCATTGTCTGGGTCATGTGAATTTACAGGTGTCAAAATAGGGTCATGTTGGATAAACGTTTGGGAAGCATGGGCATGCAACAGTAAGCCAAGTTTATTGCGACTGTTTTGAAACTATTGCCAGATTTAAAATGTTTAGTTTTAATTTACAGTTTCTAGTGGAAGATTTATAGGGGTAATAAAAATACTACATAAAACTAATGTTCAGGATGAAACATTTCCTTTTAATGTCTTGGTGACTTAAAGGGCCTCAGCTTTGTATCGCTTATTCAGGGCTTTTTGCTAGCATATCCAGCTTCCTCTCACCAAATCTATCTTCTTTCTGAACGTCCTCATTCCAGCTGATCTTCTGTTGCATGTCGCTCAGTCCCACCTCATCCCATGCACTCACCCCACTACTTTATCTTATTTTATTTATTTTTAAAATATTTGTAGACTGTGTAATCCAACATTCTTAGTGGCTAAAAAAACACAATATTAAAAAACAGACAAACTAAACAAATTCCGGATAATAACAGAAAATACCTCAGATGGAAACAATAAATAAGGCAAGTAACACATCACAATTATGTAATTTCCCTCCTCACACCTCTCTCAGCTAATCCTCGCTTGCCCTGTTGGAGTTTGAAAGGACTCTGGGAGAGGAATTTGAATGGGAGACACAGAAGTGTAATGTTTATTAGTAGGAGGGGTATAGAGAGGAAGTTATAGCCTGGGGACACCAGGTGGTCTGTATTCAGCCACTGTACTAGTTAGCCGGTTAACATAACCACACCAGCTAATTAGCAGGATATAATCAGCGGTGTGGTGTGCCACTGAATAGACCTGGCTTGACCAGCGTTAGCCGCAGAAGGTAACTGGCTAACTCTGAGTATTACCTCCTGCCTGTCCCAAGAATGCCCCCTTATCCAGCTAAATTCTAGTTACCCAGCTGGATAAGACTTAAATATAGCTGGGTAAGCCATTTAGGCGGATAACTATTATGTTATCTGTCTAAATAGCTTTTTAAGGATGTCAACTGTGTATAGAAGTAGCTGAAAACTATAAGGAACAATAGAAACGATTTGTAATAAGTTTTAAATTATCACATGAGAAAAAGGGAACTAATCCCTTGTTCATCAGGATGACACTGGGTACAGCGTGCCCCATAGTCACCCTCTGTCAGGCCACCCCCCCATCCTAATCTCTCTTCTTCCCCAGCCTTATTCTCATATCATTCCACCTGGCTCATCTCTCCTCCCCTCACCAGGCTCACCCGCTCTTTCAACCCCTCTCCTCCTAAAGCTCACACTGACACCCTCAGGCTCATCTCCTCACACACCTCAGGTTTATCCTCCTCCCCAGACTAACTACTCCCCCAGCTGAGCCTTCTCGTTTCCTTTCTTTCCCCAACTGAGATTCACTTCACTTATTCCTCCACCCCCACCAGTTTCACTTTCCCCAGACTCATCCTCTCTCCTACATTGCTCTCAGCCAGGTTAACATCCTTTCCTCCCCCATCCCAGGCTCAGGACCTAGTTCTCTCTCCTCCCTCGTCTCTCTCTTTTCAGGCCCCTCCCTCACCGGTCCTCTTTTTTAAAACTACCACTTGCTGACAGTCAGAGCCAGTAGGAGGAGGAGAACAGGTGTGACTGCCATCTTTTCCTCCTCTGCAGCCAGTAGCGGTGGCAGCGGCAGAAGCTGGGGGGCGAGAGGTTTGAGGAAGCAAGCTTGGGCTGATGGCAGTGCTGATCTTGGGGGGAGGAGGATGTGGGAGCAAAAGCAAGCCCAGATTGGTGGCAGTGGTGGTTGCCAGAGGGGGGAGAGCAGGTCTGGACTTGTAACTGTGACCAGGGGCTGGCAGAGGAGGAAAGCTGACCTGGTGGGTAGCTGCAGTTATTACTGATGTGGATGCAGTCCTGCAGGATTTATGGCCCCGGTTGGTGGTACTTGTGATTGTCAGGGAAGTAAGCAGTGATGGTGAGTTGTGACTTCAAGTACTTGTTCCCTCCTCTTCACTTTTCAGCTACTGGCAGGCAAGCAACGGAGAGCAACTGTCTTCCAGCTCTGTGCTTTCCTCGGCCAACACCGCAAGTGTATGTGGATGCAAGGAAAGCATGGGCTTGCTGAGAACATCAGCTGACCACGTGGTATTGGCTGGATGTGTGTGTTTTTTTATTTTGGACGTGCCTGCATCCCCAAATAAGCATTGAGGAAATACTGGCTTAAGGGGATGATTTTCAGATTGTGTCAGCACAAAATCTATGGATACACTTTACCCATACACTTTATATCAGTTTTCATAGAGCAAGTATGAACATGCATTAATATATTTTTTTAACTTTTTATTTATTGGAGTTTCAATGTTAACACAAGAATAGCTAGTTATAGTAAAGAATATATCCAGAAAAATTAAACATCAATGTACATTAACAGAGAGAAGTAATCGCTATCTTAGACCCAAAAAGGAGGAGAATTTAAGAAGAAAACACCAAAAGCAGGATGCATGTAGGAAAAGGAAAACTGAAATGCGAGCCAATTAAACCATCAACCTGGCTAGCAAAACCCCACTACCTTACTCTTATACAACTCCAGGCATACTCACTTCTTCAGGAAAAACCTGAAAGTGGCTCAAAAATAAAACATTCAGTTACATCATGCAATCTTAATATATATTTACAGGGAAACCATAGTATTAATCCTGCTCCAAAAGCTAGAACAAATTGTTGTCATACATATTTTCCTATGCTTTTGCATAGACCACGGATGTACCCACAAACTTGCATCTTTTTTTGTGCAGGTAACTTTTTTTTTCCTATGGAAAATGTGCATAGATTGAAAATGCAATCTGTTTATTTTCTTTCCCCAAGCTGAACATGTTCCTGGGAGCAAAAAACAATTCTCCATCGACAAGCAGGCATGTTTGCGCCCATTATATGCTAGTGATTTCATTCGACGTCATTGACATGGACCCATTTCTCACAACTTAGTGTTTTTCAGCATACATGGGAATTGCCACGCACAGTTGCTGCCTCAGAAGTCCCTTGTTCTTTCTTCGTCTGAGCTATGACAAGGATGTATTTACCGGTCTCTCACTTTCTGTGTTTTTGACCTTGTATTTTTTGGCCACAAGTTCACACTTGCAAATTCTTTGTTGTTGCTGCCTTTGGCCATAAGACATCAGTCACACCAGGAATTTACCTCCTTCAAGTCAGAGAAGTCTCCCCCGCCCCCCACCCACCACCTCACGCCGATAGTGCTAACTTCTGGATCAGTCACAGGTCTAGAGTTGAATGAGGCCCAGAAGGTGCCAAATGAGGCATTGAGAAAAGTGCCTAAGTGGAGTGAAGTTTCCCCTTTGGGTTTGCGACCCACAGCACAGAAGAAATCAGCATTGTCATCACTTGACTTCACTGGTGCAGATCTCTCCTTGATGCAGAAATGAGATCCCTCAGCTCAACTATCCTTGTCCTTCCTGCCGTGGAAGTTCTTAGAGGATAAGCATGATGGAAGTCCCCACAAGTGGGTGACAATTGATAAAGCCTGGCCTGGTAAGTTTCTAAAACTGACTGTGTCCCACTCAGCATACCAACATAACACAGGTCCATACAAGTGCCCTTTTAGGGCCCCTCCCTTCCCCCCAATGGAGCCCATTGGTTACGGTTCCTCACTCTTCTACTCTTAGGCCTGTGTTTTGGGGTTTTTGATCACAAGATTGTTGGTTGCAAGGCCCTGCTGTCTTGTTCCATCTCCTTTAGTTATCTTAGGTAGGTTTTTTTGGTTGTTTTTATAAATTTTCTTTGTCTCTGTGCCAGGTCAGTGTACCATCGGTGCCTGACTGGGCACTGATTCACCTGCCACCATGGAGATGGACTTTGCCTCCCTTGTTTTCTAGTCATCCATGCCTAGCAGATTTCCAATGATGCCCCCTGTATGCCAGGATTGTATCTTTCAATGATCTTCATTACACATGAGGATCCTTTGTTTGGAGGCATCACATGATGGCCGGAGTGTTGTCTGTGAACTCTAAGGGACAGGACCTTGCCTGGATTTTCCCAATCGATGAAGGCAGTGGGTTTCGCCTCTTCAATAACGGCATTGCAGAATTCCCATGACAGGCATCGAGGGAAGACTTAAGAAGCACCAACATCGGCATCGATTGGTTCATGATGCTGGGAGTGGCGATGTTCTGGAAGCAACTGAGAACCACATGAATACTGTCCAGTGGAGGGGAGCTTAATTTCACTGATGGCTTGGAAACTGTCAAACTCCAAGTGTCTAGGTGTCTGCCACCGGTACACATCTTGGTTTCCAGGAAGACATGGTCTTCCCAGTCAGTTTTGGTATCTACTGTCCTCAAGGAGGAGTTGGACAAAATGATTCAGGAAGACTTGGACGAAGGCACTGTAAGACCTTGGTGGTGCAGGTTGAGGTCAAGCCACTGCTCAAGTCCCTCCAGTTGCCTGGTAGCTTTTCATGAACGCTGATTCCTGAAGGGGAATGAGGGTCGATGTTAGCTGCCCTGATAATGATCTCTAGCCCATCGGGAGAGGAAGCTTCCTCAAGGCACCAAAGCTCCTTGGGATCCAAAGTAGACAAGTATTCTTGTCTCTGAGGCCTTGTCTGTGGATTGGCTGACATTAGTGTCTTCACTATTGGCCAACTAGTCTGGATTCTGACTCTGAGCTCTCCTGAAGTACAGCTATAAATCAGATGTCTCTGAAGAAGAAAGAGTGACAGGTCTCCCCCTGACCCCTCTCCATCCCCGAGGAGTAGGGAGTCCCATTCACTGGTTTTGTTAGGAGCTGAGGATAGGAAACCAGGTGAGCTGGCCCACCTGGGGATGAACATTCCCCAATAAGCCAATCTGCCCCGCTACTTAAGCAAGAGCCTTCCTTCCACAACAGCGGGCTGTCAACTGTGCCTGTCACTCCCTTGGAGCTGTTGCCACATAAGAGCCAATGGACTCTTGGATCTATGAGACAGCATCCATCTTACATAGCTGCTCAGTGTCTCCTTGTTCTGGTGATGGGACAATTCTAGCCTGAACCTGGGGTATGCCTTTCCAAATGTCTCTGGTCCATATTGTTCTCATCCTGATGCATCCAGTCTAGGTTGGGGAGCTCATGTAGAGGGGCTTTGCACCCAGAGTCTTTTAGGAAAAGCTTAATCAGATGAACTTCTGGAACTAAGGGCGAATCCGGTATGTGCTAAGGGCTTTTGGAGATCAGTTGGCTAATGCATAGAACATAGCATATATAGGCCATACAGCCATTAAGGTTTATTATCCACATTTCTTGCTCAACTTTATAGTTCCTTCCTCTCCCTCAGAGGTCCTATGTGCTTGTTCCATGCACTCTTGAATTCAGATAGTGTCTTCGTCGGTATCTCCTGCACAGGGAGGCTGTTCCATGCTTTCATCATCCTTTCTGGAGGAAATATTTCCTTCAGATTACTCCTGAGCAATGTTTCTTGTAAGCTGAATGTGCACAAATCATGAAACAAATATTACAGGAAAACATAACACATACAAGGAAAATACATTTGTTTCAAATCTGTACACTATGCTGTGCAAAAAAATTATTTTGCATGCCTAGCTCACACAAAATTAGTGGGAATGTTACTCCCTAAATCTTCCCCACTTTCATCCTTATCCAATGACCCCTTGTTCTAGAGCCTTCTTTCCATTGAAGGAAGTCCACCTCCTGTGTATGTATTCTTTTCGTGCCTGCTTGTTGATGGAGAAAACATATTTACTTACTTGTAAACAGGGTTCTCTGTAGAAAGCAGGATTAGTCAGCTATACTTGATACTCGCTTGCCTCCCTTGAGCGTGGACTACCTCAAAGCTCTGGAAGAGGCTGAGGGGCTCATGAGCCAGTGATCATGCTGGGTCCTTGGTGCTGTCTGATGACCACCCACACATTATGGCTAATTCATCCTGCTGCCCAAGAAGAACTTTGTTTACAGGTAAGCAAACTTGCTATAGCCATATAGAAGGTTGACAATTTTCAGATGGCCAGTTTATGTGGGTAAATCGCAGTTTACTCATGTAAATGACTTTGAAAAGTATCTTTCTCAAAACTCTATAGGATGCTCACTAAAGACAGCATCTGAGCTGAATGAAGATAATTATACAGTACTTTGCCTTTACTTGCATAGCAATGATTTGTTGGGTTGAACAGTTAGATCAGGAACTTGATAAAGCATATGTGGATAACACACCCTTCTCTCCATTATTCGGCCTTGTAAATATAGTCGCTAAATATGTTACAAATACTGCAGATGATATTGCACTGTCTGTGAAAGCAATGGCTAGTGACATGGCTGCCAAAAGATGACTGTAGACTAAACACTGCTCGGCAGTTTTATTACAAGGCTCCATTTTATGTATACATTACGAAGGAGATCAATTTGGCTTTTTACTAGACAAAACTGTCAGAGACCTATCTGAAGAGGAAAATACATTTTCTTATCTTCAGAAAAACTTTGCCTTACATATAATCATCAGCCAGTATTCAATAGTTATTTTGTCAATTTTTCAAGCTTTTTTTTTTAATGCACATAAAACTTATCTTCTGAGTTGAAACTCCCTGACATGGATCTGTGTTTCGTTATGTGCATCAGGGGGAATGTTCACATAATAGCCACTCCCTTCTTATATAAATTTTTTCAAATGTCAGCCGGATTCCTTCATTGCCATAGTATTCCCTTGGTGCGAGAATCGGAAAGCCGGAAATTGAAAAATTGACAAAGTAACTATTGAATATTGGCTGAAGGTAATTGATATTGGGAGTGCCTAGTATAATGGCCCCATAGATGGTTAAAAATTGCTGCTTTGGAAGGTGATTCACAGTTATATGTTCACAAAGACATTTTTTTCATTTCCAGTGAAAAAGTTGGCCTTTTCGAATTTCTACAGCACACAACATATGCCCATTGTGTGCATATAAGACTTCAGAATTCCATGATCAAGGCAAAACGTTGCTGGAACCTTTGGAAGGCTGATTGGGTAGCTTACACAGGTCATTTTGAGGCAAACAACAAATGTAGCTATCAATTTGGGGGCCCCAGAAGTGCAATCACCCTGGTCTTGTTGTCTCAATACAGGCTTATTGTTGTACAAGAAAATAACAGCAAGCTTAAATCCAGTCCATCTATCCAAGTCAGTTCCAGAATAGATCTTCAAGAACATACACAGGCAAACTTGAGGCAGTTCCTACAACACAAGTCTTCAGGCTTTCTCACAGAATAGAACAAGGCATCAGGAATTCACCAGGAAAAATACTCATGGGTCTTTCTTTGGGATCCCAAACATGTTGTGTGTGTGTATGTATGTATATATATATAGGCCCTGCCTATACAGCAGGGTTCTTCTCATTGTCTGTCTCTGTCTAATAGATTCCATTTTCCCCCACATCGGATAATTGAACCACAATTGGATGAAGAGCAATGATGCACTAGAAGATAATTTTCACAATCGCAAAAAACAAACAAATGAGGAAAACACAACCTAAACCAATAGCAGTATAGATTAAAATATTGGTACCCCAGTTTTAACTTGTTTCCAAAGGCCTAAGAGAGGTTTGCCAATGTCGTGGAAAGGTTTAAGTATGAATTTTCACTCTTAGAAAATGCTAGACTGTTTAGGGCTAAGGGACAAGGATGAAGTAGTTTTTATTATTGAAAGGATTACAATAAAAACTAAAGAATATTATAAGGAAACATATTAAAACAAAACAAATCAAGAGTGCCAGGTATTAATATACTATAAATAGATTTTCTAGTGTTTTGAGTCACTTGCGGCATACACATCTCTTAACTGGTACGTAGCAGGTGATACTCAAATCTGGAATCACCAAGGGGAATGCGTGTCCTTGTTTCAAAGCAATGACTTCAGCAGATAGTAAAGGCGATGTTGGTGTTAGTTATGCAACCCACAACTTTAAACCGAGGAAAGTAGAAGAAAAGTTATCAATTATCGTGTATAAGACAATATCTTTGTCAGAATCAGATTTGGCATAATCATTATACTGGAGTACATTTTTCTGCACGAAAATCTGTCGACATCCTCCTCGTCGGAGGAGAAGCAGGGAGCGCACTCATACTTTAGCACAGATGCTACTTAAGGCTAACTGCACTCCTGGTCTATAATTGTTCTACAAAAGTTAAGTTTCCACCAATTTCCCAACGAATTGGTGGTGAAATGCAATTTTTATTTTTCCTTAATCAGACCTTTAGTATGGTTCCACAAGCATCAGGATTGATGGGTAATAAGGAATATGGTATACCCAATCAACACGTTTTTCTTGGGCCCATAATTTAAATAATATTACCTTTAACGTGTGAATCATTATTGGTTTGTATTTCTACCGGTATACCATGAAAGTGAATAATTTGATCTAATCCTTTCAGGCTATTATTCTGATTGGCACTTTTGGTAGGAAAGCAATGTCTTTGTCCTGTGTAGGTATCAACAATTACTAAAACATGTTTAATGCCTCCTGGGCCCTGAGAATAAGAGACAGTATAATCCATTTGAATAATCTGCTATAGGATGGTACCCAATTTAACAGTGCCTGATGTAGTATAACTAGGAATAGTGTGATGTTTGACTTGTTGACAGGCAACACAGTCAGCCATAGCTTGGCGAGATCATTTTTGGTAATGCTAATACTCCTTTGTTTAGCCCAATTTACACAGCCATTTATTCTTAATGTCCTGAATCTGTGTGTATCCAGGAAGCAAGAGGAATAGTGACTTATAGAATCTGGGTAGCTTCCTCCATAGTGGTATTGTATTGGGTCTCTTCACTATTGCTGGAACTTCCCTTGGGTAAATCTATGCTGGCTGTGTCCCATTAACCATGTCTCTTTGTTCTGTGATTTTGTTCTTTAGAATAGTATCCACGATTCTTCCCGGCACTGAAATCAGGCTCACTGGTCTATAATTTCCTGGATCACCCCTGGAGCCCTTTTTAAATATTGGGATTACATTGGCCACCCTTCAGTCTACAGGTGAAATGATAGCTTACAAATTACTAGTAATAGATCTGAAATTTCATTTTTGAGTTTTTTCAGAACCCTGGGATTTATACTATCTGGTCCAGGTGATTTGCTACTCTTCAGTTTGTTAATCAATCTTACTACATCTTTCAGATTCACTATGATTTGTTTCCATTCATTTGAATCATTACCCTTGAAAACTGTTTTAGGAACAGGTATCTCCCCAACATCCTTATTAGTTCAGTTTTTAATTTCAAAGGTCTAAATATTCCAGGGATAAGTAGCATGGAATATATCAACCTTTTGAAATCCTGTCAAGTACTTGTGACCTGGATTGGTCACTCTTGGAAACAGGATATTGGACTTGATGGACCTTTTGGTCTGATCCACTATGGCAAATCTTATATTCTTAATTATACTTTTTATGTTAAGTTGTTTTGACTACCTTATTCTCAAATCCTGAAAATCCTAACCTTCCTTGTATCATAATTTTAATTTATTGTCCTAATTTGATTATCATGGGGAACTCACGGCGATTTACAATGAAAATAAAATGTTCAAAGCAACACAAATATAGTTAAATATCAAACACTTAACACTAAATCACTAATGAGAAAAATCAGCAAACAGTTGGCTATCTAGAAGATAAGGCACTGAGGTGTGGGACCAGACAGTTATCGCCTTTTTCCTGTCACTAGCAGAGCTGAATTAGCCATGCTGTCTGGGGATGTCCCTCCGGGCGGCCTGGAGTCTGAGCTTTATGTAGCTGTTAAAGAGCTTTGCTCTATGCAGCTACGTACGTCTTCCTGCGCGGATTAGTGCCCTCTTTCTCCTCAGTCTTGTTTATTTCCACTGCTGATCATATGCGGAGCTTTCTCTTCAGCCTTTTTAAAAAACAACAACACAAAAGCACTTTTCAGTGCTATCATGGGGCCGAGACCGCCTGGCTTTAAGTACTGCCAGTGCAATAAGGTGATGCCCATCACAGATGGTCACAACTACTGCTATGTCTGCCTGGGCCCAGACCACGACCAGTCGTCCTGCTTCGACCGTGGTCTCATATCTCCCTGGGTCTAGCGACAGCGTGCAGAAAATATGGCCCGACTCGGAGAGGACTACGGGGGCTTCTATGCTCCACCATAGGCGTCCCACTCCTCGCTGGGGCACAACACCAAACATACCGAGAAGAGAAAAAGGGCCTCCTCCCTAGGGTCTCAAGGTAAGGCCAGAAGGAACAAGATTCCCATGTCCAAAGACCCTGGCCCCCCCCCCGGGACAGCCACCACGGCCCAGGAGTCCTTCCCACATGTTGATGGAGCGGGACTGCCGTCCGCCCGACATGATGCAAAAACAGACGAAACTGAAGCAGGAGCCCAAACGCGTCAACTGGCCCTGGACGCCAACACAGTCATTCAACGCATGAGTCAGGCGAATGGCGCACAGAGGCTCAATGCTTGACGCACAAACTCCACGAAACACCATTCACAGAAACAATGGTGGGACCCGCTGGGGAGGGATGTAGCTTCCTTGTCCTCATCTCTGAGGGTGTACTCCTCTTCTGTATCCAAGCAGAAGAGGAGATCTCAACTACAGGAGCCGTTGATGGGACCGACCCCACCTCCCGCAGGTGGTACCCCCTCTGGCATACCGACCTCGAGGTCCAGACTCTGACATTTTGCTTGCCGCCATCCCAAGTCCTTGGAGGACCCGTACACCCTCCTCCTCCAAGGGGGAGGGGGGGGGGAGGGAAACACCCAATTCCACCGCCTACTCCAGCCCTCAGTAAGAAAGCCCTAGCAGAACAGGCCATCTCCCAGATCTTGACCATTCTCTTCAGATTTTTGCGACCCTGGAGCCCAGCGACCATACTCCAGACTCCACCCCTCTGACTAGTTGGTCAGTCATCTGGTGAAGGTCCTCTGGAGGAGGAAACGCATCCAGCCATGGGGAAGCTGCCGAAGAGAGCACGTTCCCTTTCTCCCCAACCAAGTTCATCTTCCCATGTCTTGCCACCCTCGTCACCGGGGTCATCTACGGGGATGCCATCTGACCCGCCTGAGGAACCACCTGAGCCCTCCTCCCCACTGGAGGATCTCTCCTATTCAAAATTCATCAAGAAGGTGGGAGTGAGGCTCAACATCGAGACCAAGAAAATCCCTGACTCAAGGGCAAAGTCATGGGCATTGTAAAGATTTTTTAGGTGCCCTCAGAGCTGATGGCTCTTCCCTCCCACATTATTCTCGACATGGTGCTAGAAAAGCCCTGGCAGTCACCTTTCACTACCATTCTGACTTATAGAAAGATGGCCTTTAACGTTCTGGATGAGTCAGTCCCCATACTACTCTTCTCCTCAGCTTCCACATGCCTCCATTGTTGTAGAGTCCGCCATGAAGCGTACCAAGAAGACACAACTGCACTCAAATGCACTGCCTGGAAAGGGTAACCGCTACCTGGATGACTTCGGTAAACGGTCCTTTCAGTCCGCCATGTCAAAATACACCAATTCTACATCATCCAGTATCTCTGAGTGCCTCCAGTCACTAAAACCCTTCTTCAGCGAGGACTCATTGCCTGCAGGGCTCCTGCAACCGGTTCTGGACATGGAGGAAGGGTTATAGCATCTCCTCCGTACCACCTATGAGTCCTTTGAAACATCGTTGAGAGTGCTTCAGCTATAGCAGTCTATCGCCTGGCCTGGCTGAGAGCCAGTGCAGTTAGGGAGGATATGATTGAGAAGCTAGTGGATCTTCCTGCAAAGGTGGCAACCTATTTGGGGATAAGCTGCGAGAAGCAGTCTCATTGCTTAAAAAAAAAAAAAAAAAAAAAAGCAGAATGTGGCAGTCCTGTCACTAGCTTCCCCGGCGGAGCCTGCCACCAGCTTGAAACACTACTATTCATCGTACTATTCATCCTTCACAAAATAATCACAGGACAACAAAACTACTGGCTAACTGAACACATTGAATTACATGCTTCAAAAGGGAACCTTCGCTCAATGAATAAAAGCCTCAAAATTCCTCACGCAAAAATCACGCATCTAGTATCAACCCGAGAGAGAGCTATATCTATTGTTAGCCCATCTCTATGGAACTCTTTACCCCATAATCTAAGAATTCAATTTGACACCAAAACATTAAAAAAAAGATTTAAAAACCTGGCTTTTTACCAGAGCCTTCTCAGATGCACTTAACCACCATCACCAGCAGACTCCCAACCAGACAACACCAAGAAAACAGAGATACCACCCTGTCAACCTATGAAAGCTCAACACAACCACGAAATCTACAATAGTCATCCAAGAACTTTTTTCCTATTAAGTGCTACAACCCAAGAAAGAGATCTAGGCGTCATAGTGGATAAATCATTGAAATTGTCGGTTCAGTGTGCTGCGGCAGTCAAAAAAGCAAACAATGTTGGGAATTATTAGAAAGGGAATGGTGAATAAAACGGAAAATGTCATAATGCCTCTGTATCGCTCCATGGTGAGACTGCACCTTGAATACTGTGTACAATTCTGGTCGCCGCATCTCAAAAAAGATATAATTGCGATGGAGAAGGTACAGAGAAGGGCGACCAAAATGATAAAGGGAATGGAACAACTTCCCTATGAGGAAAGACTAAAGAGGTTAGGACTTTTCAGCTTGGAGAAGAGACTGCTGAGGGGGGATATGATAGAGGTGTTTAAAATCATGAGCGGTCTAGAACGGGTAGATGTGAATCGTTTTTTTACTCTTTTGGATAATATTCTAGGGGGCACTCCATGAGGTTAGCATGTGGAATATTTAAAACTAATCGGAGAAAGTTCTTTTTCACTCAATGCACAATTAAACTCTGGAATTTGTTGCCAGAAGATGTGGTTAGTGCAGTTAGTATAGCTGTGTTTAAAAAAGGATTGGATAAGTTCTTGGAGGAGAAGTCCATTACCTGCTATTAATTAAGTTGACTTAGATAATAACCACTGCTATTACTAGCAATGGCAACATGGAATAGACTTAGTTTTTGGATACTTTCCAGGTTCTTATGGCCTGGATTGGCCACTGTTGGAAACAGGATGCTGGGCTTGATGGACCCTTGGTCTGACCCAGTATGGTATGTTCTTATTACTTCCTCCAATGTTACCCAACTTTATCTATGAAATTCTATGTTAAAACTCTAATGTTATTCTCCTAATATTTTTTCCTGTAAACCGTTATGATGGCAAAACCAAATATACGGTATACAAAACATGTTAAATAAAAATAAATAAAATAAATACTGTAAATCCAGCTTCCAGAGTAGACTGTTCTACTTCTATCCGCTATACAGGAGGCTGGCTTTCCAGCTGCCGTGCCAACCCTTTCCCAGCAAGCACAGCAAAGAGGCAGATCCAGGGGCCAATGTCAGCAATGCCAGCCATCCACCCCATGCTGAAACCCCCACAGGGTTTTTAAGACATGAAGGGCCGCCACCTTCAACACCAGTGGGGTGGGGGGCAGGATAGCATAGTTCTTCCCTGTCTGGTCTGCGATCATTTCTGATCATTGGGTGTTGGACGTCATTTGCGAAGGTTATAGTCCATACTTCAAGCACTCCCCAAGCTTCCCTAGAAAGTGGTCTCTCCCAGGAACCCCTGAATTCCACGAATTCTCCGGGACGAGCTGTCTTCGCTTCTCACCCAGAAGCCCATCCAGTTGATTCCACTGCGTCAACGGGGAAAGGGATTCTATTCCCCATACTTGCTTATACTTCCTCATACCCAAGAGGTTGGGAGGTCTTCGCCCCATCTTGGATCTTTGAGAGCTGAACAAATTTCTCCTCAAGGAGAAGTTCAAGATAACATCCTTGAAGACGATCCTGCCTTTCCTTCAGCCCAATGACTGGATGTGCTCACTAGATCTCAAGGATGCCTATTCCCACATTCCCATGCACCGCTCCTCGTGGCGGTACCTGTGCTTCCAGTCCAGTGAGCAGCACTACCAATACAAGGTGCTCCCCTTTGGTCTGTCGTCTGCCCCCAGGGTCTTCACCAAATGTCTATCAATGGTGGTGGCCCACCTCCGTTGAAAGGGGATTCAACTCTTTTCATACTTGGATGATTTGCTGTTCATAGCCGCGGACACCACAACACTGGCACTGCATCTAAAGGAATCGATAGAGTGCCTTCGGGGTCTGGGCCTGGTAATCAACTATGAGAAATCCAGTCTGCAGCCAACTCAAATCCTACAGTTTTTATAGGAGAAAGAATCGACATGCTGTCCCAGAGGGCGTTCTTGCCCACCGACCGCGCAGACACCTTACACAACCTAGCTAAGTGGTTGTTTTCTACCCGGAGCACATCAGCCTATCAAATCCTCTCACTCCTTGACCACATGGCAGCGTCAGTCTGTGTGGTTCCTCACACTAGGCTACACATGCGTCGCATACAGTGGGTACTAAAGGCACAATGGACTCAATATCAGCAACCATTGTCGCACACGATCCGCCTGACCCACTCCATGTGCAAGGACATAGCTTGATGGTTCACAGGGCTTTGCAATTGTTTGTTTCCTTTAACCCAAATACGCCAGGTCTGCCAATGGTAAACACACCATCGCAAGCTGGATTACACAATGCATCCAATGCTGCTACTCCAAATGCCCCCATTCGCTCGTTGACTAAAGTGAAGACACTTCAAGTTAGAGCGGTGGCTGCATCAATCGCTCATCTGCTCAACGTGCCACAAGTTGACATCTGCAAGGCTGCCACATGGATGTCCTTGCACGCCTTCTCTGCCCTTTACTGTCTAGACCAGCAGATGCAGCGCTGGGAGTGGCGTATTGGCTTATTCCACACGAGAGAACCCCTCACGGCTGTCCATGGTAAGACCGGTTGGGTGAACTCCGAATCACGGGCAAATGCCTGTGTGCCAAGTGAAGCACAACCCGGGAGCTGGGGACTCCCAGACAGCATGGCTAATTCAGCCCTGCTATCGAAGGGAAAAAGCAAGTTTGTTTACCGTAAATGGTGTTTCCGTCGATAGCAGGATGAATTAGCCATGCGTACCCACCCCACTCCCTGGACAGCCTGGGATGGAGTGGGGGGAAGAATTGCATTCCAAACTTCTCTCTGCTATATTACAGACTGAGGAGACAGAGGGCGCTAATCCGCATGGGAAGACGTGCGCAGCTGTACAGAGCAAAGCTTGACCTTGCAGGCAGCTAATGCCTAGAACTGGCAGGGGCTGCACCAGCAGGGGAGGGCAGGAGGTACAACTTAAATGTGCAGAGGCCGGCCAGATACAAGATAGGAGGAACAGCAACACAAGCTTCCAGGCGGGGAGGAACTTGGTTAGAAGGAAGCTGCACGGTCAGGCTGATGCAATACCATGCGCTGCAGCCAGCGTGTGCACAGCTCAACATACGATTGGACGTGCGTTTTGGACATGCGTCCATAACTCCTGATGCAAAATGGGGATTAACGCGTCCAAACGTACATCCAGTTGAGTGCGAGGCTAGTAGCGTTTATCATATGTAAAGTACATGTAGATGAGGCTATTAGCTAATCCCTGTGATGCAAAAAATTTCCCACACGGCCAATGCGCCCTTGCAACGTGGCAAATTTTACGCCTGGCGTATTGATCTGCCACGCTCAAGGGCTCATTTAAAAAAACAAATTTTCTGCTTTGTGTGATCCCTCCTGCTAGTATCATCGCAATGATAAGTAGGAGGGACCACAGAAGGTCAAGTAAAAAAAAAAAAATTCTGGGTGCCCAGACCAGGCTGTGTGTATTGTGCCGGTATTGGGAGAAAACGGACGCTTGTATTGAGCAGCAAAACGGATGAATGCAGCACAGCAGCATCTTTTGCTTTGGGCGGAAGAGAGGGACAGAGGCGTCATTCTGTTTGGAGCTGGAAAAGATAACCTGAAACAAGAGTATTGAGCTGAGGGAGGGAGGAATGGGGCAGAGCATTGAGCTGGGGGTGGGGGCATGGGGCAGGGAGCAAACTGGGCAGGGCATAGAGCTGGGAGAGGGGTCATGAGGCAGGGAGCAAACTGAGTGGGGCATTGAGGAAAGGGAGAGAGCAGGGGGCAAACTGGGCAGGCATTGAGCGGAAGGAGAGGGGCACGAGGCAGGAACAAACTGGGCAGGGTATTGAGTGGAGGGAGGGAAGGAGGGGGCAGGGAGCAAACTGGACATTTAGCTGAGAGAGGGGTTGAGCCCTGGGTATGGAGGGAGTAAGCTGGGAGTTGGGGCAGGGTGGTTGAGTGAGATGAGTTTGAGCCTGGGGAGCAGAAATGTTGGTGGGTGGGAGGGGCTGTGGGGTGTTTCAAGCAGGGTTGGATTTAAAAGTAAGGTGCCCATAGGCGGAGAACCAGGGGTGGAAGATCTTGTCCCCAGAAATCCAACTGTAGCAGGGGGAGTCGCAATGTGTGGGAACGTGCCTGTGTTGCCTATGCCTGATGTAATTTTACAGTACTCCTGGGAGAATTCTGCATCTTTGAGTAGTAAATCAAATATAATTTAAAAAATGAGTAATTACTTAAATGGAATGATTGTATTGTGCTTTGATTTTAAAATGTTGGTTATGCACTGAATGTGCTGGAGGCTGGCTGTGAGCTGGTAACATTTATAAATTGTATTTTGTGATCAACTACTCTGTATTTGGTGATGGCCTCTCTGTGTTCTGCAAGTGTGATGGAGGTGAGCTGATATATTCTGCTCGTGCATAGGGATCTGTAACAGTCTTGTGTTTTCCAGTGTAATCTTTTGAAGTGCTGCCCTTTCATAGGTAGATTTGTTGCAATGGGAATCCTGCGAGTTTGTATTGCTGTTTATTATATGGCAGGTTTGAGGTTTGCTGCCTGTGCCCGGAGTGTCTTCTTTTTGCAGGATTTTGTATTATTTCACAATGTCAACGTGCCTAGTAGTGGAGGGAGTTTGTATTTGAATACCTTTCTTTTTTTTTTTTTTAATGGTGAGTTGTACAGGAGTGAAATATTCTGCACTGCCCCTTTGCTTTTCTATTGTATGTTTGGTTATTGGAAAAATGCTTAAACTTAAGTATTAGAAAACCGAATCGGGCAGGGGGATGGGGCAGCACAATCGTTTGCACGGGGTGGGGAGATGGAGGGGGGGGGGGGGGAGGAGCGACATAGCACAATCATTGATTGCGCAGGGCAGCAAAAGTCTAGCACAGGTGCCCTATTCAGAACCGGCCTGTATTGGGCTAGGATACCATTAACCTTCATTAACAAAAATGATTTTGTTTTCTCCCTCTTTTTTTTTTTTTTTTAGATTCTGCTCCCCATTTCTCCCCCTTTCCCCCTATATCAGTCCACGTGTCACAGGGAGAATCCTATGCTGGGGACCACAAACTGCACAGCCCTCCTAATGGACGCCGTGCCGTTCCTAGATATCGCCATTGCACAATAACTGCGACTCTCTCCCCATCTGTAGCATCCCTGGCCAGCCTGGGGAGCAGAAAACCTGATCCAGTAATTGAACTGGAGTACTCCAGATGGCAGTGTATAGCAGTGAGCCCCTGGGGAAGCCCAATCTCTTCTCTTAAAGCACTATTATGTTCATTTCCACAGTAGGCCCTGGCAAGAGTTTAATAGGGTAAGAATTTTTTCTTGCAGTCAGTTTTCTTTAACTCTTGCTCGAGTCTGAATATTTGGGCAGGACGGTTCAGATTTGTATCACAGTAAGAGAGACTAATGAAAATCTTTATGACTTAGCAGAAAACCTTAGTTGTCATGTTTATGATTATTTTCTTTCTCTTGGAGTTTGTTTCCCTACCACTATGTGCTTAAGGAACAAATACTCCGAGCTGGGTATGTAACGCCCATGGTGATGTCAGAGTCTTCTGTGAGACATCTCCGGGTGGGGAATGGAGGCCAGTCTATCGTGCCATAAGCATCACACTACCCACAGTACTTATTGGTATGTGAATTAATAGAACAGGAATTGACTGTAGGACAAGATGTAAAACCAAGAGGAGGAGGCACAGGCCATGAAACAGACAAGGTGATAATTTGTGGAAGGGAGAAAGGGGAAAAACGTGTAGTACTGTGGCTTTAAATCTCATCTCATCATTATCAAGGTCTTAAGCAAAGCACATTATATTCCAGTCTGTCTTCCCTGAATGTGGAGATAATTACTACTAGGCACACATTTATGGCACTAAAGAGCCCTTTAGAAGGCTGAATGCACATCATAATTTTAATCAGTGTGTTTGTGTGAAAAGGCAGCACATCTTTCTGATTTATCCTGTGTCATGTATTGTAACTTTTTTGTTCCTTTACTGGGTTAGATACATGAACATGTGCACAAGTTTCTTCAAAAGAAAGCAAAAATAGAAACCTGGAAATGCAACAGCCATTAAGAGATTAGATTTTGCAGTCTTGCTGTAGAATTTTCAGCAGAAAAGTGAGTTTATGCATAGGGGGATTACTGTAATATAAAGTTGTCAACACTAGCTTTGCTGTGTTTACCTGTTACAACCTGTTGCATGGTACATGTACTCCTCCTCTCAGGGCATAGTTTGTCTTCTGCCTCTATTGCCCCTCTATTTCTTCCATGACCAGGAGTGACATGAGTCACAGGTTCAAATTTTTATGATGTACGGATTTATATTGTAAAGTGCTTGGATGTGCATTTGATAAGCAGTATAAGAAGACACACTTTATGATTGATAGCAGACATATCTTTGACCTATGTGGAATAGAAGAATCACTGGGAAGCCCACAGGGAATAGTAGCACAACTGGGAAACACAAACAGACAAAGGGAAGTCACTGGAGGGCCTAGACAAGACAAAACAGGACACAGAAACGGGAAGACAGGATATTCCCAAACAAGACAAGGCAAGGAGCACAGGCAAGAGACAAGATAAGGCAGGGCACACAGGCTTCTAGAAGGCCTGAACAGGGCAGGAGCTATACCCAGAAAAAGGGCAAGGTTAAACAGGCAAATTTCAAGAACAAAGAAAAAGGGCAAGGTTATAATAAGAACATTAGCTATGTCATACTTGGTCAGACCAAAGGACCATCAAGCCCCGTATCCTGTTTCCAACAGTGGCCAATCCAAGTCACAAGTATTTGGCAAGTGCATTAAATAAATCACAAGCTACTTACTATTGCTTATTAATTAATAGCAGTTTATGGATTTTTCCTCTAGGAACTTATCCAAACCTTTTTTTAAACCCAGTTACACTAACTGCTTTAACCACATCCTCTAGCAGTGAATTCCAGAACTTAACTATGCGCTGAGTTAAAAAGAATTTTCTTAGATTTGTTTTAAATGAGTTACTTGCTAACTTCATGGAGTGCCCCCTGGTCCTTCTATTATCTGAGAGAGTAAATAACCAATTTACATTAAGTTCAAGTTCTTTCATGATTTTGTAGACCTATCATATCCTTCCTCAGTTGTCTCTTCTCCAAACTGAACAGCCCTAACTTCTTTAGCCTTTCCTCATAGGGCAGTCGTCCATGCCCCTTATTTTGGTTGACCTTCTCTGCACTTTCTCCAGTGGAACTATATCTTTTTTGAGTTGCGGTGACCAGAATTGCACACAGTATTCAAGGTGCAGTCTCACCATGGAGCGATAAAGGCATTATGACATTTTCTGTTTTATTTGCCATTCCCTTCCTAATAATTCCTAACATTCTGTTTGCTTTTTTGACTGCCGCAGCACACTGAACCGACGATTTCAATGTGTTATCCACTATGACACCTAGATCTCTTTCTTGGGTGGTAGCTCCTAAGATAGAACCTAACATTGTGTAACTACAGCAAATGTTTGGGCACCCTGCCAATTGATCATTGCTTTTTTTTTTTTTTTTTTTTTTTTAGTTGTGAAGGCCTCAAAGGTTGATTGACTAATTAGACCTCCAATTAATCAGGTGAAGGCAATTCCATGGTTGATCAGATATTCTGACTCTCATAACCTCTTGAGTTGTCATGATTGTTCTGTCTACTTTCTGTTACAATGGGCTCCTTTAAGTAGCAGCTGTCTGAGTATTTTAAAATGAATATAATTTACTCTTAAAAGGGAAAGCAATGATGATAAAAAAAAAAAAAAGCTTCCAGCTAGCAATTTCAACATTGTTTAAAAAACAGAAGTTACTTGGAACTCCTTAATTCTAGACAAGATCTGGAAGACCAAGAAAAATCTGGTAGAACTACTTAACAACTGGTCAGACCCTACGAAATGGAACCCACAGATGACTGCAAATGACCTGCTGTAAAGTTGAGCTGACGAGTAGTTGTCTACAGCAGTGGTTCTCAAAATATTTTCAGTCGGGACACACTGAACACATGACCGTCACGGGGCTAAATGTAAACATATACTCTGTATCTACGGGATCCACCCTGACCCCCCAACAGTGGGTGCAGAACAGAACTAGGACATTCCCCTTTCAATTTACCATGCAAAAAAGATATTTCTGGTGTCATCTCAGTAACAGCAACATAAACACTCTCTCCTACCAGGTGCAGTAGCCCTCCTTATGAAAAAACAGTAATTTACTACCAATACATGTCCTATTGAGAAAACACAACAAATAATATTGATACAAATGCCTACATGCTAGTAAAATACTTCACATCGATCACACACATAGAATCGACCTTCACCAAGTACAGAAAGACCGCAAATTACAAATATGGAGACAAACTGGAATGGAGATCAAAAAAAGCCACTCTGCATGCAGTGCAAAACTGAAGAAATGGAAACAGAAATATAGCACCTAATAGACTCCCAGGATCTGCAATAATGCACACAAACTAATGCGCAAGAAGTTACACCTGCATTATGGAACTCATTCAAACAGTAACAACCCTACCTATGAAAAGGCAACACTACAAATATTTAACCAGGCCCTAAACACCATACACCTCCTATGAGGAAAACAGAACAAGCTAAGCTGCTATAGATCCCTACACAGAAACTACAAGCTTGCAGAATACCTTTACCTAGGTCACACACGCAGAACACAGATAGACCCTCACCAGATACAAAATAAAGTGACCATCAAGTTAATGATTTTATTTTCCCATTGTTGCACTGCATACACTCAGTCTGGCTTCTTGCTGTTTCCAGTTCAGTTTTTGTCTCCACATTTGTATTTATACATTTCTCTAGTAATATAAAATAATAATTCTAAAACTAGAATAATAAATATAAAATAGCTGATAAATTGAATAATATCCGATCATTAAAAGCGTACAAAATTATTAAAAATTCCCTAAACACCAATAAAATATTTCAAACAGCAGACACATTACATAATACCCAATAATTAAAATGGCAGTCAATCGAGAAAGATAAACTTAAAAAGCCACCTTTACTTACTCTCACTGGCAACTCTCCTAGTCCTTTCCCTTGTTGGTCTTAGCACACACCAGAAGCAGCAATGGCTGCTGAAGCTCTGTTATGACGCTCCTCTTCCTTAGGGTCCATGACTTGTCTATCTCACACACACCAGTCACCTCCCTGACCAATCTCTCTTTCTCTCACACACATACTAGTCACACCCCTGACCGATCTCATTCTCTCACATACACCAGTCACCTACCTGACCAATCTCTCTCATGCACACACCAGTCACCTCCCTGACCAGTCTCTTGCTTTCACGCATTTTTTCTCTCTTACACACACAGTCTCAATCACACATATTCTCTCACATACTTACACATGCTGGCTCGCTCTGTCTCACTCACTCACCCCCACCCCAAATGGCAGCTATTGTACACGGCAGCTGGTATTCTACTATTAAAGCAGTCATGATAAGTTGAGAACTGCAGCAGGAGTGACTTCACTTGGTTGCAGCTCCATCACTGCTCTCTACATTAATGGTGGGGGTGGAAGGGAAATAGAACCAAAGAGCTAAGAGAAACAGATAAGTATGAGAAAAAAATGTGAAGCTTGCTGGGCAGACTGGATGGGCCGTTTGGTCTTCTTCTGCCGTCATTTCTATGTTTCTATGTTTCTATATGTTTCCCCTGGCCCCGCAGCAGTAAGAAGGCAACACTCAGCTGTTTGCCTGTGCTGTGATCATCGCAGCACAGACTAGTCAGCTGAGAATGTGGCTGCTGGGATTTCCTGCCATGTGGCTATTTGGGAAATCTGTCGAGTAGCCATGATGTGCAAGGGCTGTGGAAGTCAGTGACCGTCTCTCTCTGTGGGCCATTGTTGGTTGCACGGGCGAGTGGCCAAGAGCAGAAAGGCCGCGATTCTAGCTACAGGAGACAGGGGAATTCCCGTGGTACAGAGGATGCAGGGAGGAGGGTTTGAGAATAGCGGCTGTAGGCTAAGTGCATCCATAAAACTCCACTCACCAAACCGAAATCTCTGTTCAGCTAACAAAGGTCTTTTAAAAATTCCACCAGCTCGTCACAAGCTTACCTCAACTCGGAAGAGAGCCACATCCCTAGGAAGCCCCGAACTATGGAACTCCCTCCCAACCGAACTGAGAACACAACAAAATATAAAAACCTTCAAAAAAGAACTAAAAACTTGGATGTTCACCAAAGCCTACCAAAACACCCTGTGACTCCCTCCCTATTGGTCCTCAAAAACATGCAGACCCAATCCAAAACATGTAATTTAACCTGCACTATTTACAACCAAGCTATGTTTATATCGAATAAGATAACTGTTAACAAGTGTATGAATTTAACAAGCCTATGAATTTTTGAACACTCTGTTAAACATTGAAACTCTGAAAACCGTTGTGATGACGAAACCGAATGACGGTATATAAAACTTGATAGATAAATAAATAAAAGAACACTTTCCCTAACTGTTAAGCAAGGCTGTGGTTCTATTATTTGTTGAGGTTGTATAGAAGCCAGTGTCAAAGGAAATATTGTGTGGATGGAGAAATTTAAGCTGAAAAGAGGGTAGATATTACAACAAGACAATGATCCAAAACACGTATCAAAATCAGGCATGAAGTTACTGTATTTTTCGCTCCATAATACGCACCTAATCATAAGACGCACCTAGGATTCAGAGGGGGAAAATTAAAAAAAAACAAAAAACATGGTGTGCTAAACCTGCTCTGTTCCTGGGCGTCTGTGCATCTTATGGAGCAAATTAGGGGAGTGCATAAACATTTTTTTTGTCCCCATTTTGTTTTCAGGTCTGGGGAGGGCCATTTCGGTCCACTCCCAGATCAGAAAACTTGTATCATTCTCTTTCTGTAGGAAACCCCCCAATCCCAACCCTTTAAATTTAATTACTACAACCCCCCAACCCTCCTGATTCCCCCCCCCCCCCCCCAAAACCTCTAAAAGTCCCTGGTGGTCCAGCGGGGGTCCGGGAGCGATCTTCTGAACTTGGGCCGTCGGCTGCCAGTAATCAAAATGGTGCCGACGGCCTTTTGCCCTTACTATGTCACAGGGGCCAACCAATAGCACCGGTAGCCCCTGTGACATAGTAAAGGCAAAGGGCCGTCGGCGCCATTTTGATTACTGGCAGCTGACGGCCCAAGTGCAGGAGATCGCTCCCGGACCCCTGCTGGAACACCAGGGACTTTTGGAGGTCTTGGGGAGGTCGGGGGGGGGGGGGAGTTGTAGTTAGGTTTTTTTTTTGTTTTTTTTTTAATATTTGCTCCATCAGACGCACAGACATTTTCCTCCCACTTTTGGGGGGAAAAAAAGTGTGTCATATGGAGCGAAAAATACGGTACTTGTAAGAAGGAAATATGAAGGTTTTGAATGGCCTTCACAGTCCCTGGACAGAAAATAAGTGGGGAATGGTGAATAAAACGGAGAATGTCATAATGTCTCTGTATCGTGAGACCGCATCTTGAATATTGTGTGCAGTTCTGGTCACTGCATCTCAAAAAAGATATAGTTGCACTGGAGAAGGTACAGAGAAGGGCAACCAAAATGATAAAGGGAATGGAATGGCTCCCCTATAAGCAAAGGCTAAAGAGGTTAGGGTTGTTCTGCTTGGAGAAGAAATGTCCAAGGTGAGATATGATAAGAGGTCTGTAAAATCATGAGAGGATTAGAACGGGTAAATGTGAATCTGTTATTTCTCCTAGGGCAAGCAGGATGGTAGTCCTCACATGTGGGTGACATCAGATGGAGCCCGGCACGGAAAAGTTCTGTCAAAGTTTCTAGAACTTTGACCAAGCGCACTGAGCATGCTCAGCATGCCACTATCCACGTGTCTACGTGGGATCCCTCTTCAATCTCTCTTATTCTGTTGAGCGTTTGTTTCACGGAGGTGTAGCTCAAGCTTTTTCTACTTTGGAAAACCTCCATTTGAGTCTTTCTTGGTTTTCTTCTCTCGCAGGGTCTCTCTATCATTCTCTGGCCCTTAATTAGAAGGCGTCGTGGTGAGTACCCGTTCTCTGCGGTTGATTACCGACTGTGCCATCTTACGGTGGTCGCCGGCCATTGACCTCTTGTTGATCTCACTTTTTCGATGGTGTCATCTGGGTTCCACTGCTGCCCCCAATGCCCCTAGACTATGTCCCTCACAGACCCCCATGAGGTCTGTATTTTGTGCCTGTGGGCATTGCACAATGTGCACGGCTATTCTTTTTGTGCTTAGATAACTCCCAAGGGTTGCCGTGTACGCCTTGATAAGATGGAGAAATAGTTTGGGCTCAAGAAGTCTGAGCCCTCGACCTCAGCATTGGGACATCAACTCTTATGGGCAAGGAGGACCCTGTAAGTACCGGTCCTGTCCTGCCATTTCCTCTCCTGGTTCCCAGGTCAAGTTAGGGGCTGGGGATTTGCCCATGTTTATTTCTTGCCATTCTAGATCTGGTTCATCGCCATTGTGCTCTGCGCCGGGGAAAGACCAGGCTGAGTATCATGGGAAAGTGAGGAAGCACCGTCATCAGTTATCTTCCTCCCATGACTCCAAGCTCAGGAAGGTATTGTCAGAGACACCACCGAAGTGGCCCTGCACAGACGAAGCATCGACCTCCGTCGAAGCTAAGGGCCCGAGGTGATCCCCCACCGATTCCAGTGCCGGGCACCAGTCTCCCTCAGGGCTCCAAGGGAGACCGGATTCCGCCGCCTCAAGCTATCCTGTCATTACCAGCATTTGAGGAGGAGTTAGAGTGCAGGGTGCGGTTGGCGGTTGGATGAGCCCTACAAGGCATCAAGCTGCTTGCCCCATTGGGGCCACCACCGCCCCAGGAGCCTGTGCCATCTGTTTTGGCACCATTGCTGGAGCATCTGGATTCGCTCCTCAGTGTAATAAAAACGTAACCAGTGCCGATGCCCCGAGAGCCTTTGATGTATCCGGGGATACCGGTGCAACCACGATAGGAAACCATTCCCATTGCTGTTTCCTCGGACGAGGGAAGGCCAGTGATTATTCCTCCACGTCTGCTGTGCACTGAACGGCTGGGTTCATCGACACCATCGATGCTTCTGGTGTTCTTGGGGCTGTCTGTGCCTTCGGGGCCCCCAAGGCCATGCTTTGGGCTCCTCCACCGGTGTCACCAGGTGATCTGAGTGAGGAGGTTGCCCCCTGTGACTCATGGGAAGACTAGCTTTCCTAGTCTTCTGCAGCAGAATCTGTGGATCTACTTTCTGAGCCGTCCACACTGGAGGAGAGACGCTGCTGTCCTTCAGAGGACCTGACGTTTGCTGGTTTGTCCGGGCCATGGTGAAGTTGGTAGCCTTCCAGCTCCTGATGGAAAAAGACTCCAGGCACAAGATGCTGGACTTTCTTCAATTCATGGATGCTCCCAAGGAAGTGGTAGCAGTCCTGGTCCACGACATTTTCAAGGAACTGTCCACCTCAGGGAACCCCCAATTTCAGTTTCTCCGGTTAACCGGAAGACAGACGCTGTATATCTAGTTGAGCTTTTGAGCAGCGTCAGCTTCCTCACCAGTTTGGGGTGGTGGAGTCCGCCATAGATAAGGCTAAGAGGTCCCGCACCAATGCCTCTGCTCCTCCTCCAGGACGTGAACACAGGGCCCTAGATGTCCTGGGGCATAAGGTTTTCCAGGGCTCCATGTTGGCGGCTTGCACAGCCTGCTACCAGCTGTATATGAGCCAGTACTCCAGAAACCTCTAGAAGCAGGTTCAGGATCTGGTGGGACCGCCTTCCACAACAGCTGCGGAAGGATTTCCTGAAGGTTGTGCAGCAGGGTTTTGAATGCGACTAGCATGAAGTGCAGTCCGCATATGACATCTTTGAGACGGCAGCCAGAGCAGCTGCAGTGGGCATTGGTGTCCATTGTATGGCCTGATTACAAGCCTCTGACCTCCAGCTGGAGATTCAGGACTGTATCGCGGACTTGCCTTGCACCAGAGAAAATCTCTTTGGTGATAAGGTAAAGGAAGCGGTAGTCTAGCTGAAAGATCATCATGAAAAACCCTGCAACACTTTTCAACTAGCACTTCTGACTTTCAATCCTTGGGCAAAAAGTCTTCTAGGCAGGGGTCTCTGCTCCCTTTTTACCAGCCAAGGAAGGTACTACCTTCCTGCCAGTAGGGTGCAGTCTCAACAGCCTGGACCGAGGTCTTGCCCTAGACAGGTGCGCACCCCTAGGTCTCAGTCAGCACCTCACCCTAGCCCTGCCACAGGGTTTTGGCTGGCTGCAAGGGAGCTTAAGCCACACACCCTTGCCTGCGACAGCGGACCCTCCGGTCGGGGGATGGCTGCGGTCTTTTGTGGACCGGTGGACGACGGTCATCACCGACCAATGGGTCCTTTCCATCGTCTGGCGGAGGTTACCGTTTGTATTTCTAGGAGTTTCCTCCGGACTCTTCCCCATGCCCCTCTTGGGAGTCTTCAGTAGATCTCTGCCCTCTTTAATGGCCAGGGCGGTTGATCCCATTCCATCCACTCAGTGGGGAAATGGCTTCTACTGGTATTTCCTTATTCCAGAGAGAACAGAGGGCCTTAGCCCAATCCTGGACTTGAACAAATTCCTCAGGCGGGAAAATTAAGCTCTGGAATTAATTGCCGGAGGGTGGTTAGTGTGGCTGGATTTAAAAAAGGTTTGGGTATGTTCCTGGAGGAGAAAGCAATAAACTGCTATTAATTAAGTTAACTTAGGGAATAACCACTGCTATTATTGGTATTAGGGAGGGTCTGACCCAGTGTGGCATTTCTTAGCAGCATGGGATCTATTTAATATATGGGTAGTTGCCAGGTACTTGTAACCTGGGTTGGCCACTGTTGGAGACAGGATACTGGGCTTGATGGACCCTTGGTCTGATCCAGTATAGTAGCTTCTTATTTTCTTAACTCATCTTTGTTTCGTACTTCTAAACAATGTGATACCATAGAATACAGTCCTAATGTATATTTTTCTACCAACTCCTCATCTAAAAATCCTTCTATAAGTTATGAAAAGACAAAGGGGAAATGATTCTAATAGCCCTTTTTTTGGTCCCTACAAGTATGGCTTCAAAGATTAGCAATGGATCAATCAATTCATCTTCCAAAATTTCCAGATCCCCTAATTCAGTTAGGAAACACTGTCCTTACTATCTCTAGCCCTAAAGGTCTTGATAATGAAAGTAAAATAGTAATGGCCTTGCCCTTTCCTATTTAGGTAATGCAAGTCATTATGGCAGCTAAAAACCAGCAGCTAGACAATCTTATAATTTTAAAAGGAAAAAATTTGCTTTAGTGTTACTCAAGAACGAGGATTCATTCTCCTGTAATGTATCGGCATTGCTTCAGTGCCTCTTAGCCCTGTCAAATAATGGGTTAAAGTCAAATCCAGTCAGAGTACATCTAAGTGCCATTGTTGCATGCTGTTGCCTTTCAAGGAAGTACCTATATCTCAACATCCAATTGTCTAGATTTATTAAAGGTCTCTCCCATTTGAAGTCTCTAATTAGGGCTTCTGCAACCCAATGAAGCAAATGTAGTCTTAGGTAATGAAGCCATGCTTAAATACAGTAGAGCCTTTGGCATTTATAGAGACTCCTTTCTCTTCCTTTTAGCAGTAACATTGTCACATAGAATTGGTGAGCTCCTTTCACACAAATTTTCCATAATAAATTAATATTGAGAACGCATCCAGAATTCCAGCCTAAGGCAGTATCACAATTTCATTTTAACCAATCAATGATCTACCTACATTTTCCCCAAAATTGCATTCATCATTAGCAGAACAAAATGTGAACCTTGAACTACAGAGGAGTGTTACTTTTCTTTTGTGTAGAACAGAATCCATTAGAAAACCTTCCCAGTTGTTTATTTCATATGATACAAAAAGCCAGATCTCTTATTTAAAAAACAAAAAACAAAAATGGAAACAAAAAACCTTTCTCTTCTTGGCTATCCCAGTGCATTTCATACTGGTACTTCAGAGCTGGTATTCTATCTACTCTTGCAAAGTGTAAAAGCTCTCCAAGTAAGATCTACTGCAACCTCAGCACTCTGCTTTGAGTGATTCTCATATTTAGAAAGGCAGGAAAGAAATCCAAGTAATAAATAATAAATATCTGGGTCAAGCTACCCTTCTAGACATTTGTAAAGCAGCTACTTGGAAGTTTATCCATACTTTCACAATACTAGTTAGACCAGGATTCCTATAAAGATGATAGTTTTCACCAAGCAGTTCCTCAACACTTATTTAGTTATTAGGTTCAGCTTCCCTCTTTTGTCTTTCACAGGTTGCGCAAAAAAAAATAAAAATAATAATTTTTCAGCAGCCTTTAGCTAGGAAATGCCCATTTGTGTTGCTGTTTGTGTTATGCTTATTCTCAGAGAAAGCAAAGTTGCATACCTGTAACAGGTGTTCTCTATGGATAGCAGAACAAATCAGCCATACAATCTCTCCCACCTCCCTGAAGTTGAAGCTAAAACTTGGGAGAGGCTGAAATGGCTCGAGTGATATCAGCAGCGCAGGAATTCCCGCACATGCTGTAAAAGGCTTTTTAGTCACCAAGAAAGAGTTTTTTTCTGTTCTCTTCCCATGTTGGCACCTTTGTATGATGTCATCCACTTGTGTGGCTAATTTGTTCTGCTGTCCATGAAGAATACCTGTTACAGGTAAGCAGCTTTACTTTATTTATTATTTTCAAATTAGAATCTTTGATAACATCTTTAGAAGAAATATGTACATATTAAGGAAACTAAATAAATACATTACAACCAATATATATAAAGAAAAAAGAAAAACCATTAATGTGCATTCAAATAAACAGTCCTTTAATTAGGGGAAACAATACACAATCTAAAAGAAAAAAACAACTTGCAATTCTAAAGTAATTACTGTCTGGGAAAAGAGCCAAGAAATTCCCAGACACACTCTAGTTTTTATATTTTATTTCATTCATTCATTTATTTATTTATTTTTACAAAAAAATGCAGAGAAATAATGAATTGTAACTTTGAAAATGTACTTTAAGAGCATACTGGTTTGCAATAAACATCTGTCTGGAACAATCTGTGTAGGTGTTATTTGTAATCCATACACATCTGCTGACTTTTTAGGTGTCAAATACTTTTGCAAGCCACTGTAGATGAATAAACATTATTCCTAGCTAATTGGCTGGCCAAACTCTCATACAACTGGTGTAGAGATAAGATTCAGTGGATTCAAAGGCAGTTCTAGCTAAGCTGGCTACATGAAATAGAAGTAGTAAAGTCCCAGCTACATTACAAATATACTTTTGCAAAATGGCAACTCTCTTATTATGCAAGCTTGCAACTTTAGCAACCTGCGTTTATGGAACATACATAGAATGTATAATCTAAACTTAGATTATTCTCAGGAGCTAAGATAACTCTGGTTGCTGTGACATATTTATCTAGAAATAATAAGTGTTTTGGGTCTTGCTGAAGGATTTTCACCACTCAGCATAATTTATCCTAGCTGTTCCAGTCCTTCATTTCACTTATTTGTAATTAACCCTCGCAGGCCTCTGCAGAGGGATTCCTATACACATCAGTCAAGCAATCGTAAGTTCTTTCCAAAACCATATGTGCACAAAGGAGAGTAGAATCTTCACCCCCTTGGCCTTAGTGTATAAGATACAGAGGACTCTACTTCACTGTCAAGCTTTTCGGTTAAGTGTGTCCTTCAGTCCCAACAGGATGGAAAGGGCAATAGCCAAAAGAGCTCTTTCAAATTTGCTAGCACACTGGCTGGATTACAGTTTAAAGACTCTGAAGGTTCATAAAGTAGGAGTCGTGGCAATCTCAGTGGCTCAAAAAGGCCACCTTAATTGAAAATATCTGCATTGCAGCTACTTGGTCATCTGTTCAGATCTTCATGTCCCACTGCCCTCCTAACAGTATGTCCCAAAGAGACGGTATCTTTGAACAAACAGTTCTGCACATCCTGTTCAGAGTCATTCAGTTTATCCACACGGCAGCCCTCAGCTTAGGACTCCAATAGTCATGGCTGATTTAATCCTGCTGTTCGGAGAAAGCAAGGCTGCTTACCTATAAAGTCCCTGTAGAAAGCAGGATAAATCGGCCATTTGTTACTTGCCTACCTCTCTGGAGAGTTTACTACAATGCTTAAGCTCTGGAAAAGACTGAGGAGTTCATGAGGTAGCAGCCGTGCACAGGGCTTTTTGCGCATGCTCAAACATTTCTGAGCTCTGAGAGCTGGGTTGTTGGTGCCATGTGATATCACTCACTGGTTGTGGCTGATTTTTTCTTGGTGTCTGTGGAGAGCTCCTGTTAAAGTTAAGCAACCTTGCTTTATGCACAGTGTGTGAGAATTTTCTACAATTTGTTTTGAATCCGCTGGTTGTTAGATTGTGTCCCCTTATTTTAGTATTTGAAAGGGTAAATACCCATCCCACACCACACATTGTTTTCTAAACTTGTATCTTCTTTTCCAAGCTAAAAAGTCCTAATCTGTTTAGCCTTTCTTCATAAGAGAGCCATTCATCTCTGTTGTACCTTTTCTCTGTGCCTTTATCAGTTCTGCTTCATCTTTTGTGAGATGGGGTGATCAGATCTGCACGAATCACTCAAGGTGCAGTCACACCATATATCGGTACAGAGCCTTATGATATTTTCTGGGGGGTTTTTTCCCATTTCTTTCCAAATAATTTTTAATGCGTTATTTTCTTTTTTGATCACTGATGCACACTAGCTATACTGTCCACAAGGACTCAGAGGTCATCGTTCTCCTGGGTAGTGATTCCTAATACGGAACCCAGCTTTGTCTACCTATAATTTTTTTTCCCTATACACATCACTTTGCACTTGTCCATATTAAATTTCATTTGCTATTCAGCTGCTCAGTGTCCTAATCTTGCAAGGTCTTTCCATAAGGTCCTCATAGTCCCCTGCTATTTGAATAACTTTGAATAATTTTGTGCCATTGGCACATGTGATTATCTCATTGCCCCCTTTACAAGACCATTTATGAATGTTAAATAGCACAGATTCCAGTACGGATCCTTGCAGCACTTCTCTGTTGATCCTTCTTCATTGGGAAAGCTACTATAATGGGCAATTCTTGTTTGTCTTTCAGTCATGCCTTGTGGGCTCACAGAGTCTGGCTGCAGTTTTGGGTTGTGTCGGACTGTGGGGGGGGGGGGGGGGGTAGTGGCCCTGAAGTGAGCTACATCAGAGGTAGGACCACCAGTGATGTACTGTGAGAGAATGAGTGACTCTGAGGTAGGCTGCACCATTTGCAGCAGCATGGGTAGCATCAGGTGTGCCAGCAGTGGGTTAGGAACTGGGTGGGTTTTGTTGCCGCAGTGGGAAGGTATGGTTTCATGGTGGCAAGTACTACCAGTGTTGGTCATATCGTGCTGCATTGTGCTTTGGATAACAAGCCACAGGACGTAGCATTTGGGGGGGGGGGGGTGTAACGAAAGGAGATTAACGGTGGTTGAAGGACTGGGTGCGGGGGGAGCAACTGCAGCGGATGCTAAGGATCTAATAGGGGAATTGGTGGTGTGAGAGGGGATAGAGTGCCTTGACTTGCAGGGTATGAGGGAATTCACTAGGATGAGAAGGTTAGAGAGAATCAACGCAGTGTACATGTGTGTTGTGGGGAGAGAATCAACGCCAGGGGTGTGCATAAGATTGGCACCAGGCGTGTTGTGTATTTGAGAGTTTACCAGGGATTGGGAAGTGGGGGGGTGGATGAAGGAAAAAAGGATGGGAGTTGGAAGGGGCAGGAAGGAGGAGAGGGAGTAGTGATACAAGAGGGAGCAGGACTGGAGCTGAAGGAGGTAGGTTTGTGGGGGCTCTACTGCTATGGTATAATTATCAAGAAAGTAACTGCATAGTTTCTGATAATTTTGCCTTCTGAGTGGACTTGGGTCTCAGCTGGTGTCATGCTTATGATTTGTAGCCAGGCCTATAAAGATTTCAGGTCAGATTTAAAGAAATTAGCAGAAATATAGTTTGTATTCTTATTAACAGTGGAAAAATGAAAGGACCTTTGGTTTATACTGTAGCAGTGCCTATTGCTCAGTTAAATTGACAGAGCCTGTTTTGTAGGGAGAATGGGGGAGCCTGGATTGTGATTTGGGATGGAGAGGCAGAAGGACTCATTGGTGGGCTTAGCACCAAGTGGTTACAGATGAGCCCCTTATACAGACGAGAAATGATTCCCCCTCCCTTCCAACTGTGAAGAAAGTGAAACCTCTCAGACAAACTCCTACACTCGATTTAAAAAGCCTCAGATCTGATTTGGCAAATATTTTGGTTGGACTTTTCAGGTCAGACTTCAGAAAACAAATAAATTAGCTGTTACGTGTCCTAAGGTAGTTAGAGCCCTAGTTTGACTCTTCTTCTCCCTCTTATTTTTAGGCTCCCTACGCCTCTGGACAGAATGCAGCTGCCACGACACTGGTGTATCCCCAAGCTGCTCAGACCATGAACACCCAGCCTCCGAATCGCTCTCCGGTAAGGGACCGCTTGCTCGCTCTTGCTTCTGCAATCTCCATGTATAGCTACGTATGTATCCTGCTCTTTTTCTCTCTCGCTTTTGCATGACAAATCGTCTTTGTTTATTACATAATTCGTGTTTTTTTCCCCTAGGTATTTGGAAGCTATTGTTAAGGACAAAAGCACAGTAATTACTCTAGGTACTTATTTTTTAGCATTACATTTTTAAATGTATTTGTTCACGTTAGAATTTTCCTTTCACTCCCTCAGCTTAATTGAAATCGGCTTTAAAATGAAACCTCTAATCCACATATAGAAATACAGAACTTTGGCATATTAAATTTACACTGTAGTGTGTATTTAGTGGTCTAAGGCAACTTGACCAAACCTCACTAAAATCTTGCCAAGCAAAAGGCTGGACACAACCCTTTCCTTTCTAACTTGAAATATTAAATCATGATGTTGGAAGGGGATTGGTGGTAGTCTAATGTGAATAAATAGATCTAGAAAAGCGATGCAAATTTTAGAAATGGTTTCTTAGAGTAAT
Source organism: Rhinatrema bivittatum (assembly GCF_901001135.1). Lineage (NCBI taxonomy): Eukaryota > Metazoa > Chordata > Amphibia > Gymnophiona > Rhinatrematidae > Rhinatrema > Rhinatrema bivittatum. The sequence goes on along the minus strand of NC_042629.1, from coordinate 58,580,777 downwards.
TACCAGGTATTGATCATTACCCCCCCCCACACACACACTCACTCAATAGTTTATAATGCTGGTTCTCCTCAGATATGATGATTTGGCTTTGCTGGAGACCAGCAGCAATGGTTTTACCACCCTTATGGAATTCACCTGTTTGCTTCAGGTTAATCTTCAAGTAACATTAGGCCTAATATGTTGCAGGAGCCCTTTTCTCCACACACCTGACACTCTTCTTCCAGGATTCCTGTTGTGTGCTATACTTCCGGGAGAAGCGATCAGTCCGTATGTTTCTCTGAAGCAGCTGCATCCTCCCCTTCTGTCTAGCAGAGTTCTCCTGTGCCCTATAGATTCTCACATCTCCGACCTGAGTCACTTAATTCTGTTAACCCTCTGCTCAGCCATGAAATCCATTTGTACTGTGTACATGCCGTACACATAGTATATACTTTTACAATCATATATTTGCATGCATGTATTTAAGGAAGAAGTATTAGCTCCAAAACCAAATTAGATTACACCATGTACCACTGCACAGCACTGTTCATGACTGTCAGGCTAAGGGTGATGTTTGAACTGTGCCTAGCAATTTTACTTTAGTATCACTTACATTTAAACAAAATGTTTAATTGAATTCTCTCTTACCTAATTGCAGTTGTCAGTTAATGCTTATTTCCTTGGTTTATGTATTCACCATGTAGTTTCTGCCCCATAGCTAAAGGAAAAGCACTAATCAGGGCGTAGCATACCTAGTGCTTAATTTTGTATATGTTATCTCTGCATATCCAAAAGAACATGTACCAAAAATGCAGGCTTTGGCCTACTAATCTGAGAGATTTCTACCTCTACCCTTTATGAAGAAACATGCCACTAATTAGTCTTAAATCGTTCAACAGCAAATACTGATTATTGTATTTCTTGTTCACCAGTTGATAAAGTGTGTGACTGGCAAGATACGTAACACAGAAATACTATATATTGAGTTAAAAATACCAGTTTCATTCTTTGAAATCAAATGAGTTGCTCATCTCACACCCAGGTGATATTTCCGCTCAGTGGGGATGGATGTTTTCCAGAGCTTTCCAGGAATTTCTTGAGACCTCTGAGCATCTGCAGAAATTTCCTTTCTGCCATATACTCAGTTTGCCTCAGTTCATTTTTATCTTTGAGGTGAACTAATGTGTTTTTCAGCTTCAGCAGTCTCCTGTTTTCAACTTTTTGTGTTAGTAATCTGCTTTTATTTGGGCAGTTTTTATTAATTAGGGAATCTCTTAAATTTTTTTTTACCCTTACTTCCTCAGGTATTTTGGCTTTTTTTTTTCCCAGATTTTTTGTTTAACTTGGCCAGTGAGCCGCCTTAAGGCCGCAGCTCCTGCCAGGCTTTCAGATTGAATTTTTTTCTTACTTTAATCATGTGCTCCGAATTTCTTCTTTTACTTTGCTTTGTTGATTTTTTTTTTTGTATGATGCTAGAGAAGAAGGGCAGTGGCTCCAAGTTTTGCCCAAAGTGCAGGCAGATGATATCCATTGTAGATCATCTCAAGACCTGCTATATATGTTTGGGAGAAGATTGATACATCCCATTGTAATACCTGCTCTAGAATGTCACTAAGGGTTATAATCTGTAAGATACAACTCTTATCTCGAAGACCATAAGAAATCTGCTAAAAAAAAAAAAGCACCAAACCAGAAGGCCCATGGAGCTGCACCATCTTCTGGAGTCAAGGATTTACCAAACAAAACATTGATTCTAGTTGTTATGCCTACACCTAGGCTTCAAGGCTGAGACAGATCTCACTCTCCAAGCTTATCTCAGAGTGCTCAGGCATAGAGCAGAGGGGAAATGTCATGAAAGGTTCATTGAAGAATTAATGACTGCAGTTGTGTCTCTATGAATCTGAAAGTAGGGAGATTCTGGACACTGCTCTCTGACCCCTGAAGTGACTGCACCTGGGAAGTACCTCTACCTCCCAGCAGCATATGAATGATTTTAAGACTGCTTTGAGAGCCTCTGTCATGGCTATAGATGAATGGACTCATGCGACTGCATGCATCTGGCCTCTGAGAAGATCTGCAGAAAAGACTTCATGGCATGCCGTGTACTTGAGTGAATCTCTTTGGAGATTAGGTCAAAGAGGTAGTGGATATAGTGATTATAATGTAATTTCAATTTGGGTCACCCCTTTCTACTAGTAAGAGTACTCACTGCCTGTTACAGTATATGTGGAAAAATATAATACAATAGACATCAATAAAGGCCATGCTTTAGACCTTCTCCACTAGCACCTCCAAGCTAACCTCTTCTATCAGAAAATATCTGAGTCTAAGGAAGCGTTGTTTTGCACAGAATAAAAGCTTTCAGGATAGACTCACTCAAGGCAACAATAGGACTTCAGACCCCCACCATGAAGGCAGAAGCTCTAAACCCCAACATTGTTACCTAGTCAAAACCAGGGCAAGATTTTGACTGAATCCAGAAATGATTAGCCAACACTCCAGTCCTTATTTCACAAGACTTTCCTGTAGGTGGGAGGCTGAGGTTTTATGCAAATCAGTATCCCATTGTAGTCTCTGACAGCTGAGTCCTCTGATAGAGGACAAGATGTTAACCCTGGGCCATGCCCCTCCACAGGAGACATTGCCGTACTTAGGGGATGGACCTCCACATGCAGACCTATACTTTAAGGATGTGTTCCTGAAACAGATTTGAGAACTTACTTCTTCAGAGCAACAAGTAGGTTCTTTTGTTTTGGTCTTGGTTCTGTTTTTTATTTATTTATTTATTTAACACTTTTCTATACCGACCTTCATGGTAGAGACCATATCAGGTCGGTTCACATCGAATAGGGGAACTGAACCAAGAACAGTAACCAAAACAAAAGGTTGAACGTGAAAAAGCAAAGTTACATTTAACAGGGAAATTAAACTTGGAGGCATAGACTGCTGGAAGGAAGGAAAGGCTAGAGATAGCGGAGAAATTATTAGTATAAACAGAGCGTGAGTTGACTGCAGTAGTCTATAGACTGCAGTAGTCTATTTTGGCGAACAGTAGCGCTTGGAGGATTGTCCTGAAGTCGTGGAAGAATAAGAGTGGTTTAAGTCGTTTTAGAATCTGTAATCTGAAGAAACAGTCTTTGGAGGTTGTGTTGACCATTTTCTTAAGGTTTAGACGATTGTCTAGTATTACCCCAAGGTCTCTAACCTGCTTGCAAGTAATGTGAGAGATGTGTGGAGATGGTGGGGAGATATTGATTTCGTTTGAGGATATGTGGAGCAGCTCTGTCTTGGAGGCATTAAGAACCAGGTTTAAACTGTTGAGTAGATTAGTGATGGATAGAAGGCAGTTGTTCCAATGGGTGAGCGCTTTTGAGATTGATTCTGTTATCGGTATTAGAATCTGCACGTCGTCTGCGTACAAATAGTGAATTAGGTTGAGGTCTGTTAACAATTGGCAGAGGGGGAGGAGGTAAATATTAAAGAGGGTAGGAGATTTTTGACATAGGTTTTGCAAATATGATTACCCTTAATTGGGGAAGAAGGGATAGTTGCTATGGTAAAACTGTACATCTTTCTTGCCTTGCTGTCCCTCCTTTAATGCCTCTACCCAGGTTCTTGAATTTAAATATGGGCCTTCTCAAAGCTAGACCTATTATGAATAAAACTGTTGATTCATGATCTTATTGTAGACACTGTTATTCTCCAAGGACAAGCAGGATGGGTCACATCATCAGATGGAGCCTGGCACAGAAACCTTAGTAGCCCAGCATGCTACTTATCCATATGTTCATGTGGGGTCCTTCTTCAGTCTCTCTTTTTCCAAGAAGCTGAAGCCTCGTGGCTGTGGAGCTCGTGCTTTATTTGTGAGAAATTATTGTTTTCTTCCTTCCCAAGTTCCGTTGGGGTCCTCTGTGTGTGTGTTTTCAGAGTTTTTTCCTTTCGGTATCGGTAAGTTTTTTTGATGGGTTACCACTGTGTCGCCTCCCGGTGGCGGACGGTCATAGACTGCTCATTGCGCTCTTTTCGCCATGGCATCCAGATTTCGCTGCTGCCCCCAGTGCCCTCGGACCATGTCCTTCACAGACCCCCACGAGGTCTGTGTCCTCTGCCTGGGGGTAACACATGTTGTCTGTGTCTCAATCTTTGAGCCCAGATGACCCCCAAGGGTCGCCGGGTGCGCCTGTTCAAACTGTTAGGCGCTAAAAAATTGGAATCCTCGTCAGCATCTGGGACTTCTACACCACAAGGAAAAGGAGCCTCAGCCTTGGTGTTCCCTCTGCTACCAGTCTTTGACCCAGAGGTAGGGGCAGGGGACTGAGCGAAGTCAATATCCTCACAGTCCAGATTGGGTTCCTCTCCGTCTCCATCGGTCCCGGGGAAGGACTGAAGTGAGCACCGGGAAAAATCCAGGAAACAGACACCGGTCTTCTTCCTTGAAGGTGTTGGACCACGGGAAGGCACCACCCAGTTCCATGCCTCCCCTGAAGCTGTCTCGTGCGGAGGAGGTTACACTCTCTGGTCCTCCCAAGGAAACTTGGCGGTCTCCACCGGGACCGGTGGAAGGCGCAGTTCCCCCCCCCCCCTGTGATTGTGATTCTGGGGGTGATCCAATTCCACTGCTGCCACCTCCTCAAGTCGTCCTGTCCTTGGCAGCCTTTGAGGAGGAGTTAGAGAGATGCTTGTGGTTGGTGGTCAGCCAGGCCTTGCAGGGCATAGAGCATCCAGTTCCATCGGGACTGCCACCACCACAAGAGACGACTCCTTTGGTGCTTGTGCCTCTGGAATGGCTGGACCTGCTCCTCAGTGTCTTGCCGACCCAGCCAGCACCGATGCCCCGGCCACCTTCACTGACGAAGGGAGCATCGCTGCTACTACCACCGGTTCCCATTCTGGTGAGTGACTCCTCAGACAAAGGAAAGCCCATCAGGACCGATGGCACCCAGATTGCGCATGATGCACCCGCAGCCTCTGGTACTCCTGGGGCCATTGGGACCAGTGCCCTTAATGCCCTCGATGGCTGGTGGATTCATCGGTGCCACTGTGTCCCAGGATGCCGTCAGTGCCCCCAAGACCTGGATCGAAACATAGGGCTCCGGTGGGGGCTGCTCCTCCTACATCTCCAAAGTGAAGGGGGAGGTCCCATACGATCCTTGAGAAGGTGAAGCATCCTTTTCCTCCACAGAGGAATTGCAAGATTTGCCTTCTGAATCCTGCCTGCCGGAGAAGAGAGGAAGTCTCCTCCAGAGATCTATCTTTTGCTGGATTTGTCAAGGTTATGGCAGTGACAGTTCCTTTCCAGCTCTTAACAGAACAGGATTCTCTTCATAAGATGCTATAAATCCTGCAATTTATTGATGTTCTTAAGGAGTTGGCTGCAGTACCAGTACATGAGATTTTTAAGGAGCTAGTTGTACGGCTCTGGGAGCATCCTATCTCCATTCCTCCAGTGACCCGCAAGATGGATGTGGTTTATCTGGTCCAGCCCACCACCGGTTTTCTATGCCGACAGCTTCCACACCAGTCAGTGGTAGTGGAATCGGCCCTAAAGAAGGCAAAGAGGCTTCGGACTCCTATGTCTGCTCCACCAGGCCGTTAGCATAGGGCTCTGGATGCTTTTGGTCAGTGAGTATTCCAGGGCTCCGTTCTAGCAGCCAGCATTGCCTGCTATCAGCTTTATATGGGCCCGTACTTTGGGAACTTCTGGAAGTTCAAGAGGAGTTTGAGGATAGTTCAGCAAGGCCTGGACTGTGATAAACATGAGGTTTGCTCGGCCTATGACGGGTTTGAGACAGCTATGAGGGTGGCAGCTGCGGGCATTGGGGCTCATTATGTTGGTCTATAGACTGCCGTCAGGTCCCTGTTTTCATGGGTTGGATGAGCTGACAGGATTGTTCGAACTTCCTTTTGGAGATCACATCTTGCATTATTTTTGGGTACTTTCATGTTCGCATAGATGCCCCAATGCCCAGTGAGGATAGGATTTTCCCATCCTGGGTAGAGGGTGAAAAACTTACTCAGTTGGTAATGGCCCCAACCCATAAGAGGGGTCACATTTTGGATCGGTTTGACATTGTTGAGCTATATTCCAGTTTCTTGATCTAATCACCTTTTCATTTATTTTTCTGTGAGTACTTGGCAGAAGTGTCCAGCCATTGAAAGATTTGGATCCTGAAGCTTTGAGGTCCTTGTAATTCTTGATGATCAGAATCTTACCTTAGATAATTTAGTATGCAACTGGAATTCATATTTATTCTGTCTTGCTGATCAAATAACCCCTGAAAAGCTGATGATCTTCATCCCTAAGAAGAATACACTGTGGTACCAAGATTGTCTTTGTTTCACTAAGAAACATGGGTAAATCATTGCCTGTTTATAGGGTTTTAATATAGTCTCTAGCTGATCCGGTGATGTTGTGAACCATCATGTTTTTCCTTATCTGGTAAAAGCTAACCACCCTGTGTTTGGTTAAATTTTCACCTGTAGTTCTCACTGAGAGCAGATAAAAGGAAACCACTAGTTGAACTTTCACTGCTGCTTTAGGGCTGGCTCATAAATCCAGACTAATACAAATCTGAGATTCCAAAATAGGTCTGTATTTTATTTACACAGAGTATATTTTTTTCATGCAAAATGGACAAACTGTCCATATCATAATAGTAGCCTGCATCAACTATTATGATATAGTTGTTTTAACAACCATTGCAAATGTATGTTATGTTTTTAATTGTCGGGTTGTGATCCACATTGATCAATTGATTTTGAAACTGCAGAATACAAGAATTGAAATAAATATTTACATAGGCCAATCCACAGACACTTCACTGTAAAGGCAAATTATATTTCATGCTTTGAGAACACAAAATCAGACTCTTCAATCAGTGAACACTATTCCTGGGTGAACCTTGTCCATTGGAATATTCAAATTGTCCAGCATATAAATGGTGACTACAGCAATGACTGAGGGCCCTTTCACCAGAATTATGGAGGAATATTACCAACATATAAGAGTTTAAGCCAAGATGGGTGTCTTTCTCAGTTCCCCCGCAAAGAAAAAGATACTAACTTACTTTTTTAGTTGCTGATACCAGAAAGGACTTCTGAAAGGAAGAATCTGTTCTGGTTTTATTGCATGATCTTTCTAGCGGAATAGACAAGACCTGTCTTAGGAGTGAACTGGATAGCTGCACTCTTCCGTGGCTGAGGCAAGAGCTGACACAGGAAGGGATGTTTTCAGCTCCTTCCTTCAGAACTGACTGTAACACATAGACAAGTCACAGGCAAAAGAAAAGATATATCATGGTTCTTGCTAGTTCTGTGCAGGGGCAATACCACTGTCCTATAGAAGGAGAGTCTGTTTCTGTGCATCCCTTAGTTGTAAGGTTTACAAGAGGCTTGCTTCAGTTGAAACCTCCAAACTCAGTGTAATATTAACATGGCTGATGAAAGGCCCCTTTGAGCCTTTGGCTTCTTATGCACTAAAATTTATTTATTTAGATTTTTATATTCCACTTTTTAGCACTTCAGGTACTGTAGGTATTTCTGTATTCCCAGAGGGTTTACAATGTAAGTTTGTACCTGAGGCAATGGAGGGTAAAGTGACTTGCCCAAGGTCACAAGGAGCAACAGCAGGACTCGAACCCTGGTCTCCCCAGTTCTTAGCCCCCTGCTCTAACCACTAGGCTACTCTTCCACTTGACCTGCATCTTTAGTTGCTGGTCTCTTCAGCATGCAGGGTCAGTGAGCTCCAAGCTTTATTCAGTTATCCACCAACTAAGTTTTATCACAAGACTGTGGTGGCGCTGTGCATGCTTTCTAAGTTCAAGCTTTAAGACTGTGGCACACCTCCACCATAAGTCAATCATCCATCCAACATTTTTCCCAAGGCTAGGGAGTAATCCATGCACACTTTAAATTGCAAGAGAACATTGCCTTCTATCTGCAACAAATTAAAGACCACACACAAGTCCTAGCGCTCAAGGTTTTGCCCAACAAATCCGAGATTGTGGTGTCAAAAAGACCCTTTCCCAGCTGAATATCAGACTGCATATCCTTCACTTAGGTCTAATTATTTCTGACCTTATAAAGATAGCTTAAGGCCCATAGTCCATTCCAAGCCTGTGTTCATAGCCCATTGCAGGTCAACCTCTGAGGAGATTTGCAAGCTTTTAAAATGGAGTTTAGACCACATATTCTGTCCCATTATTGCCTCAATGCTGGCTCCCAGTGAGACAGCAGACTTGGGCAGTCTATTGTCCAGCCTCATTGAGAATTATAGTCCAACTTTAGCCTCCCTAATGCACATTATTATAATTTAGGATTGTCTTCCCCTTTAAAAATGAAAAGAAAAAGCTTGAATTACAAAATAATGGCAGTTTGAATTTGCCCAAGTTCACTTCCCTGTTGGTGGGCTTGCTGGTTCTTGATTTTCCCTTTCGTTGAAAGACGCCCCTTAGCTAGCGAGTCCCATGTGTGTGATAGGTGCTTCACTTGACTTCAGAGAAAGCGACATTTCTTATCTTACCAGCTGGTCTCTGAAGTCAGTGAAACACCAGCCATACATAACTTTCCTCCTCTTCTTTTGGAGTTGAGCTTAATTGCAGAATGAGGCACATTGCCTGCTGTGGGGAGTGTAGGAACTGCTTTTCTTTTCAAGAAATGTGTGAAAAGCTCTGGAAAACATACGTTGCCACTGAGTAAAGATATCACTCATGTGTGACTAGTAATTCACAGACTTCAGAGAACACTTGATACAGGTAAGAAAATTTGCTTTCTCAGAGTGAGATTTTTTCACTTGTGTGAAATTTGCTAAAGAATTCCCCCTTCTCCCAAAGTTTGTTTTGAATTAGGGTTATGTTGTTCTCTTCATTTGTAAATCTGATCATTTTCTATCTAAGTGAAACGTATTTCAGTGCAATGAAAAGCATGACGTGACAATTTTAAGGTGTAGAGCTCTAAGGAGCCAGAGCTCTCTGTGGAACAGTGATGAGACAGGTAATTTGGCCCTCAGGTTGAAAAGTATCCTCCCCCTTCAGCACAGTGTCTGGAAACCAGTTGTGTTCCCTTGCAGCCACTACACATATACACCTTTTTCATTTCTAACTACCATATAATATAATTCGAAATAGTTATGTCCTTGTTTGCAAGAATATACTTTCTGTGCAGTTGAAGGGTAAGGGGAGAATGATTAGTGTTAGATTTTGCTGTGGAATGTGCGTCTTCCTTTTTTTTTTGTGTGTCTCAAGGGTTCTTGAATGGTACGGGCAGGGTTTGCAAGCAGTACACTCTCAGACATTTCTGTTATCACTTCAGGAGCAGAAGTGTTCTTTTGTATTTTGTGGGGAGGGTCTGGGGTTAGTATTTACCATAATTTGAGTTATTTGTACAGAGTCTGCTTAAACAGGAAAAGAGGCTGAAAGTGCAGGGTCCCTGGAAAGGTAGTGGGTTATATGCTATAGATTAACAAGGAATGATCATGCTTAATAGGTTGGCTCTTCTAATGTGAAGGGGTGACTGGTACACTCTACCCAAGGACGTTAAGCAATGCCTTTATGACTTTCTTGAGCTGGTGCTCAGGTTTGGAACAAAACTATCCTGCTCAGCCCAGCATATTTACATTTTGTTAAGGTTATTTTTTATGGTTGAAAATGTGCATAGCTGTCGACTGGAGTTCCTGGACCATGATAAACTGGTGTTTAATTTAGGAATGGAGGAAATGACAGTTAATTTTGTGTAGTTTACAGTACACATGGAAGAAATCACTTGCATCTGCCCCTTGCTTATAAAATTCTTACTGTAAACAATATTTTGACATGCACACTGTGAATCCCAGTGGTACTTGCTAGTCTGCTCTGTGCTGTTAACGCGTGATGATTCTATACCATGAGGTATACCTGCAGTGATCAGCATTGCTGCTGAATTGGTGGGCAGATTGAGAAATTGTGACAGTGCCTGACAATTACCAACCGCTTTTATATGTCCTCTGGGTTTAACCAAGCTAGTGCTTCTGATTTCCTGCATCCCCAGCTCAGCTTGTTGCTTGTATTATGGAGCAGCCAAGAGCTGCATGCAGTGGGTTGTTTTTTTCCTCCTTGCTCTGCATAAATATTCATTATTGGATCTGTTTTCATTTACTTGCTTTAATTACCTGGGATGCTATCTATAAGCCATCAGTCAAGAGTCTCAGGGATGATGGGAAGCTCAGCAGGAGGCTTACTGGAATATGTGCAAAAAATAACCAGCTTGATTTTAACTGAAAGACCTGTTTCAGAAGGCCTGTTTAGTTGTAATGGTGTCCAGGAGTCATCAAGGGCCACAAGCTGGTCTAGTTTTGAGTCACCAAAAAAATTCAAAGCAATCTGTTCTTGGATCAAGTGAATGCAGATATATCTGATGAATATTCATTGTGGATGTCCGGAAAACAGGTCTGTTTGCAACCTCAAGAACTGGAGTTGAGAATCTTATCTGCTCCATATCCTTTGTGCTGGAAATCTCTTGAGAGACAGAGGTTAGCAATCCTGCCTTTTCATGTTAAGGGGAGGAAATATCCTAGGTTTCTGGGTGACCAAAATTAAATTGCTGATGTCCACTTACTGCTATTGCCTAGAGAGCAGGCAAGGCTGAGGAAAAAGCTTGAAGGGAGGGGGTAGAAAACAAAGAAATGCGAAAAAGACCACTCTTCCAAAACCAAAATGCAACACCCTCTCTGAAAAAAAGAAGAATCTAGTAAGGAAAAAGAAACACACAAAACATAGTGAAGAAAAAAAAACACAATTTCAGCAAAAAACAAACAAAAAAAACCCCTGTATCTTTTTCCTGCTCCTAAAATTTGCCCAGATTTGTAAATATTTTTACACCTCTGATGTTTCTCATATTTACTGATAAACTGGTGACTTCTTTTAGACATGTAGCTGTTGAAAGCAAAAGTACTGGTTCCATTATTGCCTGCAGAACACAGATTCCAAGATATATTAGTGATGAATGAAATCATTGTTACTGTATAATGCTTTCACAGTCTTTATTTAAACTGGAGAGAAGCGATGTTACCAGTCCTCTTAGCATTAGAATGCACTAATTGCATAATAAAAAGACATGACACTTTTAGCCAGTCCAGTTATTTGATGGTTTGTGTTAATGCGAGTCATTGACTGTTTTTAGTTTTTGTATTTTTTGCAAATGAAGGCTCCTGTTCTTTTGGGCTTCCAGCTCTGTTGGAGGCAGGGTTAGGGGTCTGATGCCAGGAGCCTTCATTTGCAGCTACCCTACGATTTTTCCCTTAATTTTATATCCTCTCCCAGCTTACCTAGTCCACTCGTCACAGTGACCATCCTTGGTTAGAGTCATTTATTTGTCAAGACGTATAACCCCCCACTATAACAACCAATAATGATACATCATACTCAAATCATAAATAACTTAGTGCTCAGGTTCATTCTGGAACCTTGCTATCATGGGCTCTGAATCCTGCTTCAGATGTTACCATTGCATAATGACTGGCTTTACCTTCAAAATATCTCCAGCCCTGGCTGAGTTGGGAATGGAACCCAGATCCCTGCAATCCCATTCACTGTTTCTGGTGAAAATTAAAGTATCAGAAAAACATTTTGGAAGCACAGTAAAAGATATCTATTTCTCATCTTGGAAGAAAGTCACGTGCCCAGAACGTAATTATATTTCTACAAACCATTTTCACTGAATAGCAAGTGGAAATTTAAAAAGTTTGGTTGTTTATCTTGTGAAATAAGTGAATCTGATTAGGACGATATAGAGCAGATATGCAGAGAATGAAAATTCAATTCCAGCTGCTCTAACCAAAAACGTTTTGCTCAACCTGACAGTGCATTAACATGAAGGGTGAGATGAAAATTCTTTCTGCGTTTTCTGGTACTTATATCATAGTACTAGAAGTCTTAGATTACGTGCCTTTCTCTAAAGACAAGCAGGCCCACCATGTCATACTGGTGGCCACTTGTGGAACAAAATGGCAGAGCATCTTGGGAAGAGACAAGGAGGTTTTATGTACATGTACAGTATGTTGCATTGGATCCATGGCTTTTCTGCTTTTTTTCCCACTGTTCCAGTTAGACGTATTCTTGTAATCTCCATAGTTCTTTACTTTTTAGTGTTTGTGCTTTCCTCCTGTTCTCAGTCAGAAATTTTATTTTATTCCTAGTGATCAATTTTCAAAAAACACTCAGCACATCACTTAGGCAGCCAAACTTTGATGATTTTAGCTAAGGGAAGTCAAATTTTCAGCCACACTTAGTATCTTAGTAAATTTGGGCACTTAAATTAAGCAATTAACATAAAAAATCAGTGATTAGTGTCTAGCTTGCTTCCCCTGACTTTAACCTGCCCCTGACAAAGCCTGCTTTTTGGTTTCCTAAATTTAGGTGCTCAGCCAGGCTCAATTTTCAAATGGGCCAATTTAGCCCCCTAACCTCCAAAGCTGAGCGGCTAAACCCTTTGAAAAAGGACTTATCTTTTAGTCAGGTTTTCTACTCTTTTGTAAATTGAGGATAGTTTTGAGAACCCTTTAACCTGAATAAATCGGCTGCCTGAAAATTGCCCTTACTTTCTACAGATAGAAATGTACGCATACCTTTTTTTTTTTTTTTTGTTTTAACAATTTTATCTTTATAAAATTTACTCAAATACAGAAGACATACAATCAGAGGAAATAACACAAATCCCTAAAACAAATCCAAACAAAATGATTTATATAAAGAATATATATATTCAGGGCTGTCTAAATCAAGCCCAGAAAAAGGGTGGTGGTGGAGGGAAGAGAACAAAAAAGAAATAGAGATTAAATCTCTTAACACTAGCTGCTACATCATTAAGCGCTCCTAAGCCCTTCCCTGGGAAGATTGAATATCACCCAACCCAGCTTGAGCAGTATTGGATGAACATATCCTTGCAGAAAAACCTTCAGTTAATCTGGGTCCATGGAAATGTCTTATCTACATACTTATCAATATTCTTAGATGGAAATTTAACAAATAAAGAAGCTCCAATGGACAGTGCCAAAGAGTGCAGCTCAAGAAACTGCTTTTGTACTGCAACAGAAACAGGGGAAAAATCAGGAAATATATTAATAGTATGCCCATGAAAACACACCAATCTGCGCTGAAAAACACCAACACAAAGTTTCTGTTCATATCAGATCCAAAGTGGCATCCAAAGTAGCCCTAATTATCATTTCCTCCAATGACGTTTCAATTACTTAGATCAAATTCAAGCCATCTGGAGAAGTCAAAATGTCCATAATCCTTTTCTCTTGAATCGGCCAAATAGTCCCAGGATTATAATAAACTTTACTTAAAGATGGCAATTTCTTAGGAGAATTCTTTAAGACATTAAAAAGTTATCTTTCAGCGTTTCTCCTGGAGCATTCCTATTATGGGAAAAATTAAAAAATCATAAGTTCTTATAATGGACTGCATTTTCCAGTTTTTCAATCTGTTTCCTCAGATAGATGTTATCCTTACTCAAAGCACCTTGAGTTTGTTCCAAATCCTTAACTCTGAGGGAACAGTTATTAATCTTAGAATAACATTCATAAATTGATTCCTCCCGAGATTGTACATGTCTTTAGAAAAATTGCAAAGCTGAGATAAAGAGCCCATAAAGGTTGCATCAACTGCCCTAGTTCTACACTGGATACTTCTTTTGCTGGTTTCACCCTGGACTCAGAGTCCAAATGTAGAGAGAGGAAATGCACTAGGCTTCAGCTGAACAGCACTCTCATACTCCGCCTCAGACATGACGCTATCTACCCTATTCAACTGGGCCTCTTCTACACCTCTGGGACTCGCCACACTCCTCAGAAAAACAATGCTGAACTTGTCTGAGTCCTGCTCCAGCACATCTGCGATGCATCCAAGTCTCAGTCCCTGCAAGAAGTAGAGAGAAAACTATTGCTCCCAATGCCGCTACCAGATCCATTCGTTCCTTCAGTCACCACCACAGAATTATCCATCCGATAGACGGCATAGTCGACTCGGGGTAAGATTCAAGTTTGCCTTTACGCTTAATCATATTTAAATAAGATAATAGAAAGGGTAAAGCAAGAAATACAAGATCTAGGGGAGAGCTAACAATGAAGTGACCTAATACAGTGCCATCTTCCTCCCCCGCCCCCCCCCCATATTACTGTAAACACTTTACCTGTGGAAAATGTGGGTGGGCTCAGAAGGCAGGGTTAGATCTGGCAGAGGCAATAATGAAAGTAATTTTCCATCTTTAAAATTGCTTGCTTTAATTGTACAGGGAAAAACTACTCACTGTAAAAACAGGTACAAATTTGTGCAGGTATTTTTTCTCTAGGCAGTTTTCAAAGGGAATATATCCCAATACATCCCAGATATCCATCACTGACCCTCACAATGTGAGCTGCATTTGTCTTGGGAAGAACCAGACACTGATGGCTGTAAAACCTCCTCCAGAGTGCCACCAAAAATTGAGTCTTGGGAAAATGGGCTATGTGCTTTACCTTGCAGGTGAACTTAAGCCCAGTAAGAAATTGGCCTTGTAGGCTCAACAAGTTGTACCAGTGACCAGATCGCACCATTGTGGTCTTCTGCCTTTTCAGTACGTTTCTCTGAGGATAAGTATGAAAGTTGAGCGAAGCCTTGATCTCCCTGCTCAAGTCATAGTAACAGTAGATGACATCTGGAAAACAAAATCGTCCTATCCAGCTTACCCAGCTATTTCCACACTGCATGGGTGTATGCTAGCTGCGAGCCATAGAGCATGACTGCATAGATATCTTCTCCAGGACATTTTTTGTTGATTCTCATTTGTACTTGCCATCTTGGGCAGATGAGCATATAAGATTCTCCACTTAGTTTACTGTTTGCACTCCTCCTTCCCAAGCATAATTACAAAGTTTTGTAATCTAAATAGCTACCAATACTACAGGACCATTGTCTAAACAGGTTCCCTGCATAGCCTGCCAGACAGACCTGGCTACATGAATTCCTGCTATGACTTCTAATTATTACTTGCAGTCTGCCAGACAGACCCACCTGTGTAAATGCCTGCGTATCCTCTTGGACTTCTTTCGTTACCCACTTTGCCATTCATTCTGTCAGCCCTAACACGCATTGTTGAATCATTCAAGTTTGGCACTTTAGAAAAATTAGATGCATGCTGCTCAGTTGTGCATCTTCTTTTTCTTCACTTGTTGATATTAATGTACCTCTGCGCTTAACCAAAGCCCTTTTAAAGTCTCCCCCACATTCTCTTGGAGGGCATTCCATGTGTCCAACATCTTTCCATGAAAAATATTTCCTAACGTTACATCTGAGATTGCCTCCTCAGAGCCTTATATCATAAACCCATGATATAAACTTCCCTTCCATTGAAAGAGACTTACCTCCAGTGCATCATTAATACTTTTCATGTATTTGATTGTCTATCATATCTCTTTTGCCTCTCTTCTCCAATCTGAGTAAATGCTATAGAGACCTTCTTTAAGAGCCAAAGGCAGCAAATACAGAGTCTCAACTGAAGACTCTGATGTGCTTATGAAGCTCTTTGTCACATGGTTCCAGAGCCTGGATGTTCAAATGAATTTTGAAATTTCAGTGGAATCAAGTTATGCATTGTCTTCAGAATCACATCTCTGTTATGTAAGAACAGATACCCCTCCCCCCCACCCCCCCATCCTAGTCTTGCCCTTCTATTCCAGTTTTACAAAAGGATTACCCTTTGTAAATTTTCGCTCACCAAATTTTCATTTCAGATGTATCTTGTCTAGGATGGGGAGCCCACTTAAAGGGGCTTCACATTCAGATTTAGTTTTCAAGGCAATAGTGATGTCAGAAAAGGGCCAAATGGTCCATCCAGTTTGTCCAGCAAGCTTCTTATGGTAGTATCTGCCACACTGTGCAGGTTACCCCATGCTTCTCTTAAGGGTAGCAACTGCCACTCCCTGCAGTTATTCGATGAGCCTTCTTGAAAATTCAGTCAGTGCTAATGTGTTTTGCTTATGGACTTGGCCTTAGAAGCAGTCCTGTACTTTTTCACTTATGTCTGTGTATCAGTACCCCTGACTGTAAAAATCAGGGCCTGTGTTGGTGGTCATCTGAATCCATTTCCTCTTCCCACCACCATCAAAGCAGAGAATGATGATGTAGTTTGTGTCAAAAGCAATCAAGGCTTATTGGTTAAGGGTAGTAAACCCTTGTCTTACATAGAAACATAGAAATGACGGCAGAAGAAGACCAAATGGCCCATCTAGTCTGCCCAGCAAGCTTCACACATATTTTCTCTCATACTTATCTGTTTCTCTTAGCTCTTGGTTCTATTTCCCTTCCATCCCCACCTTTAATGTAGAGAGCAGTGATGGAGCTGCATCCAAGTGAAATATCTAGCTTGATTAGTTTGGGGTAGTAGCTGCCGCAATAAGCAAGCTGCACCCATGCTTATTTGTTTTACCCAGACTATGTTATTAGCCCTTATTGGTTGTTTTTCTTCTCCCCTGCCGTTCTGTTAAGGGCAGTAATTGCTGCTCCATGCAGGTTTTCCTCCATGCTTATCAGTTCCCCGTACCATAAAAATCGGTGCCCTCGTTGGTTATCTGAGAGCAGTGTTGCAGTTGCATCAAAGTATCCAGGCTTATTAGTTCAGGGTAGTAATCGTTGCACTAGCAAGTTACCCCTATGCTCCTTTTCTTCATTTCCATTCTCTAGCCTTTAGGAATCCACAGTATTTATCCCATGCTACTTTGAATTATTTGACTGTTTTATTTTCACCACCTCCTCTGGAAGGGCATTTCAAGTACCCACTCCCCTATCCGTGAAGAAATATTTTCTGGTGTTGGTTCTGAGTCGTTTCCCTGGAGTTTAATTTTATGACCCATAGTAAGAACATGCCATATTGGGTCAGACCAAGGGTCCTTCAAGCCCAGCATCCTGTTTCCAACAGTGGCCAATCCAGGCCATAAGAACCTGGCAAGTACCCAAAAACTAAGTCTATTCCATGTTACCATTGCTAATGGCAGTGGCTATTCTCTAGGTGAACTTAATAGCAGGTAATGGACTTCTCCTCCAAGAACTTATCCAATCCTTTTTTAAACACAGCTATACTAACTGCACTAACCACATCCTCTGGCAACAAATTCCAGAGTTTAATTGTGCGTTGAGTAAAAAAGAACTTTCTCCGATTAGTTTTAAATGTGCCACATGCTAACTTCATGGAGTGCCCCCTAGTCTTTCTATTATCCGAAAGAGTAAATAACCGATTCACATCTACCCGTTCTAGACCTCTCATGATTTTAAACACCTCTATCATATCCCCCCTCAGCTGTCTCTTCTCCAAGCTGAAAAGTCCTAACCTCTTTAGTCTTTCCTCATAGGGGAGTTGTTCCATTCCCCTTATCATTTTGGTCGCCCTTCTCTTTACCTTCTCCATTGCAATTATATCTTTTTTGAGATGCGGCGACCAGAATTGTACACAGTATTCAAGGTGCGGTCTCACCATGGAGCGATACAGAGGCATTATGACATTTTCCATTTTATTCACCATTCCCTTTCTAATTCCCAACATTCTGTTTGCTTTTTTGACTGCCGCAGCTCACTGAACTGACTATTTCAATGTGTTATCCACTATGACGCCTAGATCTCTTTCTTGGGTTGCCATCCCGGACATAAAGTTCTACTGATTTCTTTCCAGTGGAAAAAGTTTGAAGTTCATGCATCATTAAAATCTTTCAGATATCTGAAGGTCTGTAGCATATCTTGCTTGCATCTCCTCTCTTCCAGGATATAAATGAATTGAGTAGGAAGTCTTATGGTTTCAAATGGAGGTTTGCCACTTGGTGTAAGGGTAGGGTCCTAAACCCCTAAAAACCACCCCACCTATTACATCTGTCCCCAAAACCAACTCTGATAGGGTAGATTTAAGTGCAGTTGGCACTGATCAGCGTCTTGTAGACGGCAAAACGCTATGTCTGTTCAGTCTTGTTCTCAGATTTATGTAGGTCTTACTGCACTTAGTCTCCCATTGTCGTGTGGGATGTATCCCAATTAATGGAAGACCCACTTGTTCTTCTGAACTCTTGGGAGCTCAGTGGAAAATATTCTGTCCAGTACAGCTTGCAGGTCTGCCTGCAGTCCTAAAAACTCATTTTCAAACAAACTCCCCATAGCTTTTTTTTTTTCTTTAAATGCTCTGGCACATGCATCAAATGTACAAAGTATTCATGGACTTTGCAGCAAGTGCAAGGTAGGTGCCAGAAAGTACAGTTAATGATTTACAATGAAATTGCTGCCTAAACGTTTCCTCCCTGACTTAAACTTAAAGGGGGGGGGGGGCGGGAAATGCAGTTTTCAGAAGATATTTACTTGAGTAAGCATTTCTTTTTAATTTATTCAGTTTTAAACTATAACAAAACATCCACTTTGTAAAAGAAACGTAGATGTGAAAAACAATATACATAGGTAACAATTTTAAGGAAAAACAATAACATCTGCATTAGTCCCCAAATAAAGAAAACATGGGGGAGGAGAGAGAAAATATTGGAGTAGATATATCAGGAACAAATTAGGAACCCCGCTCCATTATTAATTAAATGACAAATTAGAAACTCCAATGGGAATCAATGATTTCTTGGAATCATCAAAGGCTTTTAACTGTTCTGGTACATAAAAAAAACAAAACAATCATTATTATATTGCACAATGCATTTGCAGGGGTATCTCAGCAAAAAGAACGCACCTACTTCTTGGGTTTCTTGGCGTAAAGCCGAGAATCTTTCTTCTTTCCTAAGTCATTTTTGAGAGATCTGGAAATATCCTCACTTTCCTACCTGTAAAGGCATTGGAATTCTTAAAATAACTTTTCATACTGAATTCTTCTCATACTCTACGTGTAAAAAAAAAAAAAAAAAGAGAGACCCATAAAGTAGCTCTCTCAGAAACTTCATAATTGGAAGATTCAAGAAAAGCAGTCAAGTTGGAATCCAAAGCTTGATTTTGAGTAGGAGAGCGAGATGACAGAAGGTAAACTTTATCCATAGTAGGGGTAGAATCAGAGGAACATACCTTTAAAAGTTATCTCTTGTATATATTGGTAAGACAAGGAATTTCACACACTGCCTTTGGACCTGTTCTCCTCCTCTACACCAAAACTGTTGGATTACCTGCTGCACCTTTCGGATGCAGGCTTGAAAAGCAACTCTGTTCTGGTACACCTGAATGCGGTTGGGGCCTACCACCAGGAAGCGGGTGGGTTCACCCATCTTTATGCATCCCATGGTAGTTGCTTTATTTTATTTATTTATTTAAAAAGTATTTATATACTTTATGAGGGTTTGCTTCAGTTGAAACCTCCCCTGCGGCCTTCTTTGGTGTCCTGGGGTTTTAATGTGGTGATGGCTCAGCTCTTGAAAACTCCTATCAAGCTGCTGTGCTCTTGTGACCTCAAGTACCTGACCTGGAAGGTTATCTTTTTGGTCGTGGTCATATATGCACGTAGAGTCAGTGAACTTCAAGCCTTGGTGACATATCCACCCTATACGAAGTTCATCCATGATAGGGTGGTTCTGCGCACACATCCTAAGTTCCTGCCTATGGTGGTGACGGATTTCCATCTTAACCAGTCAGTCATCCTCCCCACCTTTTTCCCAGGCCTCATTCGCACCAGGGCACACGGGCTCTGCACAGCCTGGATTGTAAAAGAGCCTTAGCATTTTACTTGGAGCGTAAGGAGGACCATAGGCAGTCTACACAACTCTTCATCTCCTTTGACAGGAATAGATTAGGAGTTGCGGTGGCTAAATAGTCTCTGTTCAACTGGCTGGCAGATTGCATTTCCTTCTGCTAGATGGGACTGCAACTTGGGGGCCATGTCAAAGCTCATTCTGTCAGAGCCTTGGCAGCTTCAGTGGCCCATTTGAGAGCGGTCCCCTTGGATGAGATCTGCAAGGCTGAGACGTGGAGTTCTCTCCATGCTTTTGCCTCTCACTACTGTCTGGACAGGGTTGGCTGACGCAATAGCAGCTTCGGCCAGGCTGTCCTCTGGAATCTTTAAGCTATAGAACCCAACTCTTCCTGCCTTGGGCCCATGTTTTGGGTTCAGGCTGTTTCCCTCTGTTACCAATAGTACCACTGTTGTGCTCGTTGGCACCTGTTGATTTTGTTTGTGGCTCGGGAACAGCCTGTAGCTAAGGATTCACCCATGTGTGACGACTACCATCCTGCTTGTCTTAGGAGAAAGCAGAGTTGCTTACCTGTAAGGTGTCGTCCTAGGACAGCAGGATGTAGTTGTCATGAAACCCGCCCACCACCCCGTGGAGTTGGGTTTTCCTGTGTTTATTTTATTTTTTCGTAGTTCTGTCTTATGAGACTGAACAAGACCCTATGTGGATGCATGGATAGTGGCACGCTGGGCATGCTCAATGTGCCAGTCAAAGTTTCTAGAAAGTTTCTAGAAACTTTGACATAAGTTTTCCGTGCTGGGCTTCATCTGATGGTGTCACCCATGTGTGAGAACTAACATCCTGCTGCCCTAGGAGAACACCTGTTACAGGTAAACAACTCTGCTATAACGAAGGGGACATTTTCTAAGAAAATGATTGAAGTCCACCAATACTGAAAGCTAATTGAGCAACAACCAGAGCATGATCAGACAAAGGGACTTCAATCAATTCACTTGACAAGATGGATCCAAAAAATGATTCAGACAGAGGAATGTAGTTAAAATGTGAATAAATATTTTGCACATGGAAAAAGAGTATTCATAATCTAAATATAAAGTGTGCCAAGAATCAAACAGATGTAATTCTTTGGATAAAAAACCAATTCCAATATACTTTTGATTATTTTTCGGCATTTTGGCAGGCTTGCAGTCAACCAAAGAACGGATTGTTGTAAATATTAAAATCACCCCCAATAATCGAGGAATATATTTCCCATGAAGAAAGTTTAGCAGCCAAATTTGTAAAATAACTGTGAGAATAACAGTTTAGGGCATACAAATTAACTAGAATAATGTTTTGATTATATTTATTATCAGCAAAAGTATGTTCAACAATAAAACAGAGTATTTTTATTGGTTAAGATTTCCACGCCCATTGTCTGGTTGTAAAAGATGCAAAAAAACATTGGCCCATTCTAATTTTTTATGCTTTTGATCATCCAGGATGAAAGCAGTCTTTTTGCGAAGATCCATCAGTATTTTTGTTCTGCTTCATGGGAGAATGCAAGTCATCTGTGTTTAAAGAACAAACATAGTCAGAAAGACCGATAGATAAGAAATCAAATACAGTATATATGATGAGTGACCAAGGAGGATCTCCTCTCAAAAGCATGAGAAATCTAAACACTACCACCCATGTTAACTTCAAAAACACTGGCAAAAGCATTGGTGAGGTCCGACCACATACACACTCATAAACATACTTAACATTCATACAACCATCCCCATCCCAAAATTTCCCCCCATCTATTTCTCCAGCAGAGTATTTGGGAGTCATCTCTTCTTCACCTTCCAAGATTCTGCCTTGCATGTCACTTTTTTTCTCCATCAACACTATTCTTTTCCAAACACAATGGTGGGGGTTCTGGGGATTAACCAGAATCAAACTGGAACCGCATGAATAATAAATGTAGAAAGTCAGCTGCCCAATGTGCCAGTGTACAGATCACAATAATCCAAATGAGGTTAATGGATCAAACCATTGGTTCTCTGAATGATTTTACTTCATCTTTGCTAGTAAACAGACTGGTCTCGCTGTTACAGAAACCAAAGTGATGCTGTTCTTCTAGTGTAGCTGGGAACAGTATGGTATCAACTCCTTCCTCAACACAATCACAAGCATGAATAATTGGGAGACGACAGCTTACAGTTATCAAATGATAGCTCTCCTTTTTTTCTATAAGCCTTAAAAATATTAATTTTATCAATAAATTTGAGGAATTGTATCACTTGGCTTGGTTTGCGGTCAGATGATAAATAAGGCCCCAGCCGATGGGCGAGCTCCACTAATCTGGCACTCCTGAGTGTGATCCGCTGGTGCCTCTGGAAGCCCAATCTTGCACCAATGAGTTAAGGACCTCTCCTTGTAACACTTCAGGTAGACCCAAGAGTCTTACATTATTTCCTCTGCTGCGATTCTCAAGATCGTCGAGTTTGTCTTCCAGCTGCTGATTTTTCTTTTACAACTGCGCCACGATCATATCCAAAGAATCCAACCAGCCCTCATGCCACTCAACTTTCTGATCAACTATTGTGATGAGCGGGTGGTAATTCTCCATCTTTTCGTGTAGCTCATCTAAAGAAGACCACAGTTTTGTAATTTATCACTTACTGCTGCCAACACTGCTTTTGTAAACTCCCTTAACAAAGCTTCCAAGATTCCTTCTACCTTGAGGCCTGCTTCCAGTGCCATCTTGTCATCAGCCAACACGATTTTCTCCGTCCCCACTCTCTTAGGTCTACTCGACATCTCTGAAGACTTTTTATTGGCAAAACTGTCCATGGAGAGAAGCCAACAGCTGAGAAACAGACAGGTATGAAAGGTTAAAAAAATAGCTGAGATTAAGTGAAAATTGCCACCGATCCCCCCCTGAGAGCTTGGACTAGAGACGTCCGTTCAGCACTGCGTTATTTCCGGAAGTCATTCCCCAAGTTCCTTTCTAAGAGGCTAATATAATATGGTGCACAGTTTAACTCACGATTGTGTGCAGACTTTACTCTTGATGCAGCAAAGAGTTTTGCATGCAAAAAATGTGCATATAAAACTGTTTACTGTTTAGCCTTCACATCACATGAATATCTCATGCAGAGAACCCTGTGCAGTGAGGTGCACTGGCTTAATACTTGCTGTCTTAATGTTGACAATTTAATTCCTGATTGGAGGTGAGTAAAGTTTTCTCACTTCATCTGTGTCAGGAGTTAGATTTTCAAACCAGAAAACTTATAATGAGGAAATTGTGTTCTATATGCATAAGATGTTTTATGTGCACACAGTTCTTATGCATGCAAAACGTATCAACCACTGCTCAGGAAAAGCCACTGCAGCCCTCCCTTCCTGTTCCTCCCAGATTGTACCCTGTGCTCTCTTCTCCAGCCAAATCAGACTTTGTGCCCTGATCAATTTCACCTCCCTTCACCAAAGTCATGCTGATATTTCTTTGGCTTCCTATCAGTTGCAGCCACAGGAGGTGGCTTGAGGCTGGGGCTGCTGCTGCTGTCTACCTAAGAGCCTGCACTGCCTGGGACCCAGTAGGGGAGGAGTGGGGAGGAAAGCAGCTTGGGGCTCCTGCTGATAGCATTGTTTTTTTCCTAGTCTGCAAGAGTCTCCTTCCCATCCTTCCTCCCCTGGGTTAAAATGTGCTTTTAGCCTGATCAAGACTGCACATTTTAACTTGGGTTTGCTTGCTTACTGCATTGGAAGCTTTTTTTTTTTTTTTTTTTTTGCACGAGCTTTAAGAAAACTATGCTGAATTTCAATGCACAGTCTTAGTACATAGCTTCCTACATCAGGCCTCTTAATGCTCTGGCAGAACTTAAGTCACTTAGGGGGTGGCGGTGTGGGGATGGAGGATTTTTGTTTTAAATTGGAGCATTACGTATTGAAATGTTTATGCATAGCTATTGAGTTTATAGTATTTGTAGCTTATTACATTACATTTCATGATATGCCTTCATGTTAATAAACACCACCATCCCAATTGGCTCTCTTTAATGGTCTTGAGAGAGAGGCCAGGGGTTGAATGCAAACGAATTTTCGTTTCATTCCCTTGGGGGTGGTTTCTCTAGATCAGAGTTGAAATGTTTTGGTGAGAGCAGTATAGATTCTTAAACTTCTGCTTTCTGGGCTGTGGGTAAACTGGCACTCTTAACCAGTATTAATTAAATGTAGTCAAAATAACATTTCATGCATTCATTCATTCTTGAGTCTTTCTTGAGATGGGTATCTGCTTCAGCTGTTTTTGGTGTAATTTCTTGGGCCAATCACTGTCCCTATAATGGTGTCAACCTGTGGATTCTTAGTACCTGTCTGTCACTGTCCTACAGTAGAGCTTGAACTGTATGTGATTTTTTTTTTTTTTTTTTTTGCACATATTGTGAGCTGTTTTGTTTAGTTGGTTTGGTTTTTTTGTGTGGCATTTCTGACCCTCTGTGCCTTTCCTTTTGTGTTTGTCTCTCTCACTCCTTTCCTTAGTTTGCAGCGGGGCCTCGACCTGCCCATCACCAGGTATGGAACTCTTACCCCTTCATTAACACCCTAAGCCAGTCTGCAAAGAGGAAGGAGGTCTGAGGGTGGTGGGAGGTGGAAAAGGTCATCCATGTGTTCACTTAGTAGAATGAGACCATATAACTGTAAATGTGTAGAAATGTTTGCCTAGTTCTTGTTTACTTTGTAAAACCCAGCCAAAAGCATGGTGGTAATTGTCTCCTATTGAGACAATAGACTTACTGCTTTAAAGGGTGAGAGTGTAAAAAATAAAATCTAGGACTGGATAAAATTGTTCCAGATTTGATATTCATATTGTCCCTGAAACTGACCACCTTTAATTCTTAAAGCAGTCCCTCATACTAAGCCCTGCTCTGGCTCTTACATTTTTAATTGCCTCTTTAATCACTAGTCTGGGTAGGTCTTGCCTTAACTGCTGTTTACCCTTTATGGGAGAGCTTCAGAAAGGCATGTGCCCTGTATTGCTTGACACATGCATCACACAGTGTCACTAACTGTTCCCTTGACAAAAACAACCCCGAATTGTCAAAGCCTCTGTTAAATATATTTAAAAAATGTTTTGCAAACCTTTTAAGAATCATTAATCATAGAAGTTATGCCATATTGGTTTGGTTACTCTATGAGCTCCTGAGAATAGTAAATCACCTGCAGATGTTCTTATTGGTGTAAGTAAAGGTATCGAACAACTATTTCAAATAGAGAACTACAAGAAACTGATTCTCGAGCACTTTCAAAACACACACATTACAATGTCTTAAGGTGATGTTTATTGTTGCTTGGGCTGTTCTATGTGTATAATTTCTCTAAGTAAATTTTAAAATATACAGGTATACATTTTTGTTCTGGGAGAAAAAACAGACATGCCTGTGGTTTGGGTTTTTGTTTTTTTTGCAACTGTTTACCCTGGTTTTTGTATTCTATTCAACATTTGCATTTGTAAAGATTGGTGTTTGAAACGCATAGCTCGAATGTGCCCTGTAGCATTAAAAAATAGATGTAAGCAGTCCTTATATTTCCGCTTGTGATTGTATTTCAAATTGACCCAGTGTTCCTGTGATCTGCCCCAGTTCATAGCTCAGCAGCACCAAAATACAGAGCATGTTCAATGTAGTTTATTCAAATTAACAGGAATAAACATGATGCAGTGTACTGTAAAGACACATTTGTATTTGTTGTTAGAAATTCTAAGGGCCAGATTTAAGGATCAGGGAGAAAAAAAATTGCAAAAATCCTATAAGCCAGTTTGTGCAAATTTTTCAAAATACCCTTTTTCTTTATTTACACTTTCTTTATTGATACTAATATATTGTACAAAGTATTGAATGTTTCATAAAGCAGATTGCATTATTGCACTTTTTCTGACAAGTAGGTTCACCTGATGCACTTTTTCTTATGCAGGTGGGTCACATGACCAGATGTTGCACCAAGTGAAACTGATTTTCCAGAATTTTCAGATAGACTAAAACTCTTTACTTCTCAAATTCAGAATTTCCTATATTATAGTGGCTGCACAGCTTCTTTCAGTTTACTTTTTTTCCACCAGCTTAGCATCCATGGTTTCTGCAGCATTCATGCTTATTTTTTCTTGTGGTCTTGGCCAGAAACATTATTTTCTCCTCTTAGTATCCTGATCTACTTTTATTCCCCCTTCAATAAGTTGTATTATTTCTTGGATATTTCTGCTGAATTGATCACCTCCTAAATCCTTAGACATATTGGAAGGTGAAATATCAGAATGGTGTGCTACACTCACATGACTTCCTACTAACACTACCTGATTTGAGTATTTGCATACCATTTTGGAGGAGGATATAGAATTTGTTGACTCTCTTCCTCAAGAGAGGCAATGTGAATTTCATACCATTTTGGAGAAAGACAAAGAATGTGCAGAATACCTAATTTGGATCTCCTATGATGATTTTGGGGCACCACAAGAGCCTCTACAATAGCCATAGACACTCTCACACACTCGCGGCTGTGAGCTTAAGGCCTTTCTGAAGACATGCAGGCTTGCTAACATGCCATGCTGCAGAGGCAATTTTTTTGGAGATAAGATCAATGAAGAATTTGATCTCAAGAAAGACCATCAATCCATGCTTCAGACCCTTTCCTTTGCTGCATCTGAGCCAATGTTGGCATCCTGAATTTGCCAGAGTGGTTTCCTGAAGAAATCAGTCTTTTCCTTAAAAGAGAGATTACTAGAGGCCCTCTTCCCCAAAACAGGACACAAGACTTCACTACTGAGATCAGAAGATATCAAAGCCATCCAATCAAAATCAGGGTCAGGGTTTTGACAGGATCCATATGAAATAGAAATCCTTTCAGTCTCTGTTCTGGCAGACTTCCCTGGGGAAGGTAAGGATTTTTTGAACAGCTATGTCATCTGATCATAAGAGATGCTTACAGATTACAACTATAGAAATTCCTCCATCTTACCTGTTCAAAAGAGCATATTGCTTCATACAGAGCAGAACTTGCTCAGGTTGGAAATCTTCATCTTGCTCACTTGCAGTCAGATCTGTAGGAGAAATGGCAGAACTTCTATTTCAGGTATTTCCTTGTCTCCAAAATATATCCCTTGTATACCTAAGTACCCGGAACAAATTCCTGAAAAGGGAACAATTAATATTTCCCTGGGCACTATTCTTCCACTTCTAAACAGAAGGAAATGTCAAATGCAGGGATTCTGTCTCTCTCTCTCATACCCGCACACCTCCAAGTCACAGGCGCATGAACTCTTCCAAATAACAGGCAGTATTTAAGATTTGTAATGGAGGCTCTGCACTGCCTTTTGGTCTTATATTAGTTCCTCAGATATTAACCAAATGCCCAGCAGACATTGTGGTTTATCTACATAAACTAGGGTGAGGGTTTCTGTAATTGGATGATTGGCTGATCAGGTGGGTATCTTGGAGGCATATTAATAAATGCAAGTCACTAGGATTAAGTCATCAACTTCCACAATTCTTATCTAAACCCCTCATGTCTGCTAAGATGACTTGGGCTAGGGTCTGTATTCCTGCAAACAGCTAGCCGACATTGGAGTGAATTTTCAAAGGAGTTAGAGTAAAAGTAACATACATTGAGTAGCATATATTATATCATTTTTCAAAAAGCCCATTTACAAGTGTAAAGTCCATTTAAGCACATAAAACCTTTTGAAAATCCAAAGGAGTTATTTGCGTAAAAATATCAAGTTTCAAAAGCCAATTTATGTGCGTAAAACCATTTGAAAATTACCTCAGAAAACTGTCTATAGTGGGAAGAGTAATACAGAGCCACCATACATCAGCATGGTCCATGTTCAGATTGCTGGGCCTTTTGGCCTCCATGGTGCATGTGATTCCTAATGGCATGCATTCATACGAGGCAAGATCAATAGGTCATGACATCTCAGTGGAATCAAGCCATCCAGAGTCTTCGGGATAACATCTATATTACAGAGGGGCTTTACCAGTTTGACCAAGGGGTTTCGCTTCCAAATTTCCATTCATTAAATTGTTCTCATCACAGATGTATCTAAGCTCAACTGGGAGTCCTTTAAGAGGGCCTTCTCAGGGCCCCTGGTCCCTCCAGGAAAAAATTCTACACACACATCATCTCCTGCAGTTAGAGGTAGTACTGAACACTGTAAAGACGTTCAGAAATCAGATAGCCAAGGAAATTGTTCTTGTCCGTGCAGACAGTCAAGCAGTTAAGTTCTACCTCAAGAAGAAAACAGGCTCTCGCCTCTTGTGTTCTTTCATTTGGGTTTATTACTCACCTTTTTCAATAAGAAATTTACCCAAAGCAGGGTACATCATTTTAGAAAATTAACACACAGACCCATGAATGTAGTAGCTTAACAGTTCTAGTAAGTTTTGTGAAACTGGATGTGGAACTGGGCCTTCTCTCAGGGAATGGTCCTCAGAGCTACATACATGGCAAAAACGGACCCCAGGCGAAGTCCCTGAATCAGAATGTGTTAAGTAATCTTCCTCTAGTGTTCTACATCCAGGGTGGATCTGTAGGCAACAGTCCTGAACAGGAAGCTTACCTGAAGGAGTTCTGCAGTCTCCACCTTTATTCTTTGGGGGACAGATTTTCTACATATGTATTCATCATTATCCCTACATGTGAAAACCTTAGTAAAACTTTAAAGGGACAGAAAGCTTTGATCATTCAGTTTTCCAGTCTGCAGGAGCTGTTGCTTAGGAAGCTAATCAAGTTGGGGTCTGACCAAACATAGAAACTTAGAAGTGACGGCAGATGAAGATCAAAGGCCCATCCAGTCTGCCCAGCAAGCTTTCACAGTTATTTTTCTCATACTTATCTGTTACTCTGACCGCTGAGGTCAGGGCCCTTATTGGTAACTTTTTGGTTCAAATTTTCCTTCCACCCCTGCCATTGATGTAGAGAGCAGTGCTGGAGCTGCATAAAAGTGAAGCATCAAGCCTAATTGATATGGGGTAGTAATCACAGTAATAAGCAAACTACTCCCTTGCTTATTTGTTTACCCAGCCTGTGCAATTTAGTCCTTGTTGCTTGTCTTAATATAAATCCTCTTTTCTTCTTTCCTCCTGCTGTTGAAGCAGTGAGCTGCGCTGTATATGTATTCAAAGTGAAGTATTGGTTCGGGTTAGTAACCGCTGCAACAAGCAAGCTACTCCCACGCTTATTTGTTTACCCAGACTATGCAATTCAATCCTAGTTGGTAGTTGTCTGAATGTAAATCCTCTTATCTTCATTCCCCCCTGCCGTTGAAGCAATGAGCTGCGCTTCTATATGTATTCAAAGTGAAGTATCAGGCTTAATTGCTTCGGGGTAGTAACTGCCGCAACAAGCAAGCTGCTCCCACGCTTATTTGTGAATGCAAATCCTTTGTCCCACATTTCCTCGTGCCGTTGAAGCATAGAGCAATGTTGGAGTTGCATTAACCGTGTGTATGTTTATTGAATAAGGGTATTAATCACCTGGTAGTAGCCGTCATTCCCGCAAGCCACCCCCCATGCCTCTTCTCTTCATTCACATCCTCAAGACTTTATGGATCCACAGTGTTTATCCCACGCCCCTTTGAAATCCTTCACAGTTTTAGTCTTCACCACTTCCTCCGGAAGGGCATTCCAGGCATCCACCACCCTCTCCGTGAAGAAATACTTCCTGACATTGGCTCTGAGTCTTCCTCCCTAGAGTTTTAAATCGTGACCTCTGGTTCTGCTGATTTTTTTTGTAATGGAAAAGGTTTGTCGTTGACTTTGTATCATTAAAACCTTTCAAGTATCTGAAGGTCTGTATCATGTCACTCCTGCTCCTCCTTTCCTCCAGGGTGTACATATTTAGATTCTTAAATCTCTCTTCATAAGGCATTCGATGAAGATCATACACCTTTTTGGTCGCCCTTCTCTGGACACGCAAAACCAGGGATTGGTGCTCCACACCATCCTCTCTTCCACAGCACTCCTAGCCTGAATGTTGAAATGGATATGATTTAGTCACTTGATATTTCATATGCCTTCTAGAAAGGAGTCAAATAGGAGCTCTTAGGGTTTCCACTGGAGGTGGTTTGCCATCAAGTATATGAGCACTGGTCTAGACTGCTTCTCCTGCCCCATGTAAAAATGTCTTGAATGCCTTCTATCTCTCTGATCAGTTATAGTTCAAAAGACTGTGGAAAGTTTGTTCCTCTTGTCACCACACGTGTTTGTATGATTTGGTCAGCTACTGTCTTCAGAGAACACCTGTTACAGATAAACAACTCTGCTTTCTTAGATCAACTTTTTAATAGTTTTTTTTTGTTTACTATCTCACTCTTTTGCATTTATATCTTTTCTTAATTGATCTCATTACAGCTCTTTACCTTAGCATATACTGATGGAGACCAGATCTTTAGGCTTATACATTATATTAGAGCGAAAGTTTGCAACCTTTTTGAGCCAGGTGCTCAAATTAAGGCTAAAAAACAAACAAGGTAGTTGAAACTCCATGTTGATTGCAAAACATATCGCCCTGAGGGATGTGTTTGCCCCTGATTCAGGCGATGCCGAAATACTGACCAGTATTGGGAATGGGGTTTTGAGTGATTTCAGTTGTAATATTTCAATAACTTTGAATAATAGTTAATATCTGGAATAAGGTGTTGTATGAGATTCACTATTATTGGACTCTGAAGAGATGTACAACAGTGAGTAGGTCAATGTCTGAAAATGTATTTTGGGAGTCTGTTGTGGATGTGGTGGCAAAGAGACTATTAAGTATTTTTTCATATTAAGTTTTATTCTCATATAACCAGCATCACCTTGTTTTTTGACAAGTATTCATTTAAATGTTTACAAAAGGTGTTTTGGTGAATACATTTTGAAAAGAGTTCCAGAGTAGATTGAGATAATGTTAGCTTTTTGCTGTATATGAAAGGAAACATCTGGATGAGAAGTTACATTTAAGCTCTGATACTCCTTGCTCCTTATTTATTTTTTTTTTTGATTAATCATTATTCTGTTCATGTGAATATTATCATATTCCACTTTTTTGATGTGCTGAAAATAAGGCAACATATCTTTTAGTGATGATGCTGGGCCATGAAGGGGAGCATGCTCCCGCTTCCTCTCCCAGTACAGTTCCCGATGAGAAATAGTTATGCCATTCTCCCGAAAGACTAGGCTCTTCAACTCTGTTCTCTTTCGCAGCTACCTCTTGAATGCTGGTATTGTAAGCAGTTTTAAAATATTGTGGACTGGATGTGCTAATCTTGTGCATTTGGAGTAGTTGGCCCACAAGCTCTAAAATTGTTCATGAGGCTGACATTTAGAACGAAACCGGCTGAAAGGGCGTTGCATTCCACCATATGGAATGTGTACCAAGAGTTGCCAGCCTCTGTATTAGCACATTCCTCTGGACCAGCCTCCAAATGGGCACATAGTCTGAGTGCTTTTCTCTGTTTAGCTGTCACTTTTCCATAGCAAATGTGTACCATATCGTGTGAAACCACAATTCAGTGGTTGGTCTGGATGGAGAGTTCCATGATTTTTCTAAGATGCACTTGGTTGCTATAAGTAAATTCTGGGGTCCAAGACTTAATGAGCTTCCTAAAATAATTACTGAAAGTTCAGTGGAATAGTTATACCTGTGATTTCACATATGCTGAAAATTACCTCTTTCCAATATATTTTAGTAACTGGACATCCCCATCAGGTATGTATGAAGGTACCCTGTTCTCTGCACATGTCACATACTAGCAATATATAATCCTAAACCATATTGCTTGTATTCCCACACTTAAATAATTTCCCTTAAAAGCCGCCTTCCATATTTGACTCTACTTTTCTGTTGAAATTGTCTATTTTAAGACTTGTCTCAAAAATTTCATATGTAAATCAGGTGTTACTCCTTGGGGGGGGGGGGGGGGGGGGGAATTCTGAGCACCAAAACTTAAAATTCTGCAAACTTTATATTGGTCAAAATAACACAATTTACATGACAGTCTTTAAGTAATTACATTTTCAATTAAGGTAGAAGAAAGCTACTAGTTAAAGATGCAGAATTTTAAATATTTTGAGCAGAGTTTCCCTAGAAATTCACTGTAGGAGTGTCCCTTCCACTCGCTCTCCCTACTCCCCTGGCCACTTTGCCCTCTCAGGCTCCAACTCCTTCACCTGCCAGTATCTCTCACCTCCATCTCTAGACTCAACCCCTTCCACTCTATCACCAGTCCCAGTTTGACCCCATTCTCAGTACTGCCCCTCAAAGAGGCTCCCTCTGTTCCTCTCTCTCTCACACACATATGCTCCCTCTCTCTAGTGCACATTCACACACCCTCATACAGGCTCCCTCACTCTCTCGCGCACACACGTCCCCTCATACAGGGTCCCTCTCTCTTGCATGCACACCCTCACAAGCTCCCTTTCTCTCTCATGAATACACCCTCTCACAGACTACCTATGACTCTCTCACGCACCCCTTCACACAGGCTCCCTCTCACACATACACAATCCCTTCACATAGGCTAGCACCCTCACATACACAGGATCTCTTTTTCATACACACCAGCTCCCACTCTCTCTCTCACACACACACACACACACACACACACACACTCCTTCACAAGCTCCTCTCTCACACACATATGCTCCCTCTCTCTAGTGCACATTCACACACCCTCATACAGGCTCCCTCACTCTCTCGCGCACACACGTCCCCTCATACAGGGTCCCTCTCTCTTGCATGCACACCCTCACAAGCTCCCTTTCTCTCTCATGAATACACCCTCTCACAGACTACCTATGACTCTCTCACGCACCCCTTCACACAGGCTCCCTCTCACACATACACAATCCCTTCACATAGGCTAGCACCCTCACATACACAGGATCCCTTTTTCATACTCACCAGCTCCCACTCTCTCTCACACACACACACACACACACACACACACTCCTTCACAAGCTCCCCATATAAGCTCCCTCTCTCTGGCACTCACACTCAAGTACCCCCCTCCCCCCCACACACACACTCTCACCACCTCTGCTGTCTCTCTCTCCCTGCTCTCTCACACACCCTTCCCCCTCCTCCCTCTTCCTCCCCTCCCCCTCCTTTCTCATCATCCCCCTCCTTTCTCATCCTCCCTTTCCCTCCCTCTCCAATCCCCCTCCTCACACACACACACACACCCTCTCTACACCCATTCACTCTCACCGGGGCCTTCATCTTCACCGCAAGTGGAGCGGTTCCGAAGGCTCGCAGGGACCTTCATCTTTGCCGTGAACAGTGCACCCCGTTTGCGGCTTGCCAGGGTCTCCTCTGATGTTTTCTACGCAGTATTTGGCAATTCAGCACCAGAATATGCTTAGGCTGGAAATAACCTCCCTCTGGCAGACCAGAGCGGTTGTACATTAGAGGAGAGGGTGAGATTTTACTCTTAAGTATTCCCAAAAGAACAAGACCTAGACCCAAGGTCTTAAATTCTTGAAAAGAGAAAAGTTCAAGACTGTTACTGGTTTCCATAATTTACCTTCCTACTACTAACTCAAAATGACTTCCGAACAATTCTACAGGCACTAATTTTCTCCAGCACGGATTACTGTAATGCCCTGCTGCTAGGACTACCAGATACTACGTTAAGACCGCTTCAAATATTTCAGAACACAGCAGCTAGAATACTAACCGGAAAAAGGAGGAGGGACCATATAACCGAAAACCTAGCGGAACTACATTGGTTACCGATTGAACACAGAATTAAATACAAAACCTTATGTACCATCCATAAACTAATTCATGATGAGAAATCAGACTGGCTAAACGCAGCATTACTGGTACACGTCCCACACAGAAATCTTCGATCAGCAAATAAAGCACTCCTAACCATCCCTTCAGTTAAAACAGCAAGACTAACCCAAGTGAGGGAAAGTGCCTTATCATTAGCAGGACCTACAATTTGGAACACAATGCCTCGAGAGATCAGATTACAAAGAGATCTCAAGGCATTTAAGAAAAGTTTAAAAACATGGCTTTTTAAACAAGCATTTTACAAGGAGACGGGAGAATAGAAATTATTCAGGAATAAGCAGATAAGCACCGACACACAGTACTTAGGACGATACAGTAGAGTAGTCTATGAACCCCACATCACAACTAGCATATTGATAACACTATGTATGATAAATTTACCCGTAAAAGTACCTTCAGTACACTCGGTCATGACCCACTTCTCTAAAAATTATTTTGTCTAATGATATATTGTAACCGAACCTTTGACGGCACCTGTTAGAATGTACTATAGTACACTTTTACCTATATTAAATATGTGCCTACATGTAAGCCGTTGCGATGGTATATAACTTAGCGACGGTATAGAAAAGATTTTAAATAAATAAATAAATAAAAAAGAGGAGACTGGCTATGTTCCCTGAAGCTATAGGTGGCCTATACCCATATAGCGATACATCCTAGTCACAGGAAATATTTCAGATTCAAAATTAGAGGAACAGCACTTTCAGTAATACAAACTGCTTTTTGGGCTATTTTTAGCACCATGGTTTTTTATAAAAGCTTTCATGTCATGCCATTTCTGCACAAGCTGGGGGTTTGTGTGTTTCCCTGCTTGGTCAATTGGATAGTCAAAAGCACCAGCAGCAGGTGAATTCACACACAGCACCATCTGGGTGCTATAATCACTAGAGTTTGTCTTCAACTCTGAGCCTGGCACCTCAGTTGGAGTTTTTAGAAGCCAATGATAGCATATATCAATTTAGGCCTTATATCTTAATACAGTTTACTGAACTCCCATGGCACTTCTCCAGATGTAACAAGCCCAACTGATCCTAAAATCTCAATAGATCCAAGTTACTCTGTATATCAGAGAGGAACTCAGAGAATTCAAGTCTTGATGGTTCTTCCATTTCAATTTGGTTTTGAGTTTAACCTTCAAATTCCTCCTCACCAAATTGTCCTAACAAGATATATTTCCAGTCTAGGTTAGGGAACTCTCCTAGTACTCATAATCTCTCTAGAAGTTGCACATCAACCTACTTGGAGCTACTGGCAGTTCTGAGTGCTATAAAGGCTTTCAGGAATTGGGTAGCCAACAAAATTGTCCTAAGTTCAAATAGTAAATTTGGTGGTCATGTTCTGCCTGAATAATCAGAGAAGAGCAGGCTTTGTCTTCCTGTGTTGTGATATTGTCAAGAGATGGAACTGGGCCATTTCTTACAGGACAGTCTTCAGAGTTATGTACCTAGCAGGAAGAAACAACATTCTGGCTGTCATTCACATCTGGAACCCCAAGAGTGATCTTTGGTTCAGGATGTGATAGTATCTTTCTCAAGTGGGATATATCCAAGGAGTACCTGTTTGCATCAGACCAGAATAAGAAAGTTTTAGTATTCTGATTCAGAAGGAGATCAGAAAGCAGATTAGTAACAAATGCCTTCTCCCTCCATTGGCATACCTTTCTCTAGTGACGAAACCTTAATAAAACTCAGAAGGGATAACGAAACCATGTTTTCAGAGGACAAATGAGAATGGCAGTCCTCTCAAAAGAGTGATATCCAATGAAGCCCACCACGGAACTTTAATGTCAAAGTTTCTAGAACTTTGAGTGTGCCTCACTGAGTATGCCTAAGTATGCTAATATACCACACATGTACACAGGGGCCCTTCCAGTCTTTCTTTTTGTGTTTTTAAAAGTAGGATTGTTTATTGCAGATCTCCGCAGTTTTGTTTCTGCCTTCTAACCCAATAGTTTCCTTAGGTTGGTTTTTTGATTGTTCTTAAGTTTTTGGTTTCTGTGCTGAGTCAGTGTACTGTCGGTGCTGGTGAGCATTGAGCGCCATAGAGTTTTGATTTTGCCTCCCATATTTTTTAGTTGACATGTCTAGCAGGTTCTAGTGATGTTTCCGGTGTGCCAGGGCCTGTCTATCGCTGATCTTCATGATAGGGTGTTTCCTGTGCCTGGAGGCATTGCATGTTATCCAGGGGTGTCACAAATGTGCGACCATGACCCCAAAAGAACTAGTGTCCCAAGTAAAGCTGATGGAGAAGTACTTTGGGCACTGGAAATTGATGCATCAACATTAAAGACATCAATAATGGGGTACCTTGGAGCTGCATTGATGGATGAAGTGTCATTGGCATTGGGGAAGCCATAGGTTTGCTATGTGCTGAGGACTGATAGGGAACTCAGGGACAGAAAGTCATCTGTTCTCATTCAAGGATAGCAATGCCTCTTTGATACCAGCATTGAGGAATTTAGATGCCAGGAATAGGGATGGTCCATTGGCTGCCAAGAGCCCCTCTAAACGATCCCATGGGAAGAAGAACTCATCCTCTCAAAAAGCATGTGATTCGTGTCAGTCTCCACAGGTCTTGGTATCTGCCACTGTTGCACTTACTATTTTCAAGGAGGAGTTGGATAAAAAGATCCAGTAGACCTTGGAAAAGGTGCTGCAGGGTCTTGGTGCTTCGGCATTGAGGATACCTGGACCAGCACCGATCATCTTTGAGCTGTTATTCAAGTCCCTTCAGCTGCCCAGTGGTCAGGCACCAGACTGATGTAGGAACTGATGCTGATTCCCAAAGTGGTATCTGGTTGATGCCCACTGCCCCATTGGTAATCTCCAGCCCATCGGGGAAGAAAACTTCCCTGGGGCATTGGAGCTGCTTAGAGTCCAGGCCAAAACATCCAAATATCCCCCTGTCTGAAACTTTGGCTGAAGGTCGGACACCACCGGGGTCCTCATGCCAGGCAGATCACAGGGAGTCAGACTGAGTACTCATGGGAGGTATGGCTACAAATTAAACACCACCTCTGAAGAAGAGGATCAACGAGTCTCCCCTCTGATCCTTCTTCTCCCTCAGAGAGAAGGAAGTCCTCTTTTGAGGACTTCTCCTTCACAGGTTTTGTCTGGTGAATGGTGGAGGCCATTCTCTTTACAGACAGAGGATTAAACCAGAGATGGACATCCTCCGGTTCATGGAGCCCCCAAGGAGATTGTGGCAGTCCCAGTGCACAAAATCTTTCAGGCTGTGCAGATAAGAAAGCAGGAGAACCCCTTCTCTGTGGATTTCATTAATGGGAAGGCGGACACAGTTTGTCTTATCCAAAAAGCTCCTGGATTAGAAGAGAGATAGCTACTACACCAATCTGTGGTGGTCGAATCTGCTCTCGAGAGCCAAGAGGCAGAGGACTCAGTTTTCGGTGCCCCTGGGAAAAGATTCTTCGACCCTGGACACTGGAAGAAAGGTCTTTCAGAGGGGCTATGCTGAATGTCCACATAGCTTCTTACCAGCTCTTTATGGGCCAGTATGTGCAAGACCTGATGAAACAGATGTGGGGAAGTCGAGCAGCTTCCTCAGAAGTAGTAAGATGCCCACCAGTTACTGGTGGACAGGGGAATGACATGTGGAAAATACATGGTTCGCTTAACCTTTCATGTTTTCGAGATGGCATTGAGTGTCTCATACCTCTGACCATGGGGATTGGTGCCCACCTGGCTGAGTGTCTCATACCTCTGACCAGAGGTCCAGGAAATACTCTGATATATCATGTTCTGGAGACAATCTCCTTAGAGATGAAGTGAAAGCAGCAGT
This sequence comes from Rhinatrema bivittatum, assembly GCF_901001135.1. NCBI lineage: Eukaryota > Metazoa > Chordata > Amphibia > Gymnophiona > Rhinatrematidae > Rhinatrema > Rhinatrema bivittatum. The sequence continues at coordinate 58,543,534 of NC_042629.1, read as the reverse complement.
AGGATGGGTCTGTGAACACTATGCAACATTACAGCAACTCTTCACTACTGCTCCAGACCCACCCTTCATTTCCTGGAGATATCCAAGACTGGGACAGAGTAAGCATAATTTTCATCCGAGGAAGTGCTCTCTTCTACCCCCTTGGTTCTGATTGCAACAGTCCCTGTGTACCCATCTAAAGCAGCAGCGAAACCCCTAGGTCGCAGCCAATACCCCAGCCCATTCCCGGGACAGGGTTTTGACGGGATCGCTGACCGCTTAGCCTGAATTTTGGTACCTGTGGCACAGGACCTTTTGGTTGGAGGCAGGCTGAATTTTTACATAAACCATTAGCCCAGTGTAACGTCAGACCATTGGGTTCTTGGAATCATAAGAAGAGGGTACAAATTGAATCTTTAGGCCCTCTGACCCAAAATAAGATCACTCGCCACATTAGGAACTGCTCAAAAGGATCTCTCCGCCCTCTTAGAGACAAGAGTGTACGAACATGTTACACCAGAGGGTAAAGATCAGGGATTCTACTCCAAGTATTTCTTGATTTAATGAAAACAGGAAGACTCATCCCATCCTAGAATTAAAGGTCTTGAGCAAGTTTATCAAAAGAGAATAGTTCAAAAAGCTTTCCCTGAGCACCATAATTTCCTTTCTTCAAAAAGGGGACTAGCTATGCTCTTTCTGTTTCATGGATGTTTACATTCACATAGAGAGATTCCCTGGTCACAGAAAATATCTCAGATTTTTTTGTGGGAAGCCATCACTTCCAGTACTGCCCTTTGGCCTAGTGTCAAGCTATGTGGACATTCAGCATAGCCCCTCCGAAAGACCTTTCTTCCAAGTGTCCAGGTCAAAGAATCTTTTCCCAGGGGCACAGAAAACTGAGTCCTCTGCCTCTTGGCTCTCGAGAGCAGATTCAACCACCACAGATTGGTGTGGTAGCTATCTCTCTTCTAATCCAGGAGCTTTTTGGATGAGACAAACTGTGTCCGCCTTCCCATTAATGAAATCCACAGAGAAGGGGTTCTCCCGCTTTCTCATCTGCACAGCCTGAAAGATTTTGTGCACTGGGACAATTTTCTCAGTGGAAGGGAGTGGGCAGTGGAGTGCCTCAAGGATCTGTATTGGGATCCTTACTTTTCAATATATTTATAAATGATCTGGAAAGAAATACGATGAGTGAGATAATCAAATTTGCAGATGATACAAAATTGTTCAGAGTAGTTAAATCACAAGCAAATTGTGATAAATTGCAGGAAGACCTTGTGAGACTGGAAAATTTGGGCATCAAAATGGCAGATGAAATTAAATGTGGATAAGTGCAAGGTGATGCATATAGGGAAAAATAACCCATGCTTTAGTTACACAATGTTAAGTTCCATATTAGGTGCTACAACCCAAGAAAGAGATCTAGGCGTCATAGTGGATAACACATTGAAATCGTCGGTTGAGTGTGCTGCGGCAGTCAAAAAAGCAAACAGAATGTTGGGAATTATTAGAAAGGGAATGGTGAATAAAACGGAAAATGTCATAATGCCTCTGTATCGCTCCATGGTGAGTCCGCACCTTGAATACTGTGTACAGTTCTGGTCGCCGCATCTCAAAAAAGATATAATTGCGATGGAGAAGATACAGAGAAGGGCTACCAAAATAAGGGGAATGGAACAGCTCCCCTATGAGGAAAGACTAAATAGGTTAGGACTTTTCAGCTTGGAGAAGAGACGACTGAGGGGGGATATGATAGAGGTGTTTAAAATCATGAGAGGTCTAGAACAGGTAGATGTGAATCAGTTATTTACTCTTTCGGATAATAGACTAGGGGGCACTCCATGAAGTTAGTATGTGGCACATTTAAAACTAATCTGAGAAAGTTCTTTTTTACTCATCGCACAATTAAACTCTGGAATTTGTTGCCAGAGGATGTGGTTAGTACAGTTAGTATAGCTGTGTTTAAAAAAAGGATTGGATAAGTTCTTGGTGGAGATGTCCATTACCTGCTATTAATTAAATTGACTTAGAAAATAGCCACTGCTATTACTAGCAACGGTAACATGGAATAGACTTAGTTTTGGGGTACTTGCCAGGTTCTTATGGCCTGGATTGGCCATTATTGGAAATAGGATGCTGGGTTTGATGGAACCTTGGTCTGACCCAGTATGGCATGTTCTTATGTGTCTTTACCAAATGACTTGAAATGGTGGCAGTACCCTTATGCAAGCTCAGGGTGCATGTGTATCCCTATTTGGATGATTGGCTGGTCAAGAATATATTGCAGTTGGTTGCCACAGAATTGATGTGCAAAACCATCTAGGTGTTGTACTTACTAGAGTTTGTTCTCAGCTACCCCAAATCTCACTTGAGCCAATCGTCTCAATTGGAGTTCATCAGAGCTCTGCTAGATACAACTCTGGCAAATGTCTTCCTTCTACAACAGAGGGCTATCGCCTTGACATCCACAGTGGAAAGGATTCAAATGAGTCCGTATGAGATATGTTGAGAAGGTTGGGCTATATGGTGTCGACGTACATGCTTCTCCCTTGGCGTGTCACTACATTAGGAGAGCCCAATGGGACCTTGGATCTCAGTGGCTGCAGCCCACCCAGGAGATATGAGACAGCATCCATGTCACACAACTGCTCAGGGACTCCCTGTCTTGGTGGCAGGGCAATTCCAATCTGACCAGGGGTATACCCTTTCAACTCTCTCTGGTCCAGATCGTCCTTACCACAGATGTGTCCAGCCTGAGACGGGGAGATCATGTAGAGGGGCTGTGCACCCCTGGTCTTTGGACTGCTCAGGAAAATCTTCATCAGATAAGCTTCCTGGAGCTGAAGGCGAACTAAAATGCGCTAAAAGCTTTCACAGATCAACTGGCCAAAAAAGTGGTCCTAGTTCAAATGGACATTCAAGTTGCAATTTATTACATTAACGAACGAGGTATGGAATTGTACCTCCTGTGCCAGGGAGCTGTCTAATTGTGGGCCTGGGCCATCTCTTAAGGGATAGCTCTCAAGGCCTCATATCTGGGAGGCATGGAGAATGTCTTGGCAGACAGATTGAATCGAATCCTGGACCCACACAAGTGGTTACTGGACCAAGGGGGTAATGAGAGATTTTCTGCCAGTGGGAGATCTGTTTGCAATCCCCTCTGAACAGAACGGCTTGGCACTTCTGTTCTATAAAACAGGTATAGGGTAAACTAGTCTCAGACACCTTCCTCCTAAATTAGAACAAAGGTTGTCTGAGTGTCCTCCGATACTACTAATGTCAAAGACTCTGTTGATGCTTAGAAACTGGGGGGCTGTGATCGTAATAGCCCCCTTTTAGTTGAGACAGATTTGGTTTCCATTCCTCAGGGAAATGTCCATTAGGGAACCAATCAAGCTAGGGATTTCACCAGGCCTCATTACTCAGGAGTGAGGATGGTTGCGCCATTCCAACATCAGGTTCCTGGCTCACTGCTTGGAATTTGTGATGTTGCCCATGTAACCCCTAGCTCTATCTGACAAGCTGGTAGCTTCAAGAAAGGATTCCACCTGAAAGTCCTATGGATTTAAATGGAAGAGTTTTGCTCTGCGGTGTGAGCAGAAGGTCCTAGATCCTTTCTCCTACTCCACATAAAAACTACTTGAATACTTTCTAACTGTCTGAGTCTGGTCTCAAAACAACTCATTAAGGGTTCATCTTAGTGCAATTGGTGTTTATCACCAGCAGGTAGAATTTAAACCCATCTTTGGTTATATAATTCATGTGAGGTCTGCTTCATTTGAAGCATCCCATCAGGACTCCCACTGTGTCTTGGGATCCCAACATAGTATCGATCCAGTTGATGAAAGCTGCCTGTGAGCTACTGTACTCCTATGAACTGAAGCACCTGACCTGGAAGTCGTGCTTTTGTTGGTAATCATTTCAGCAAGCAGGGTCAGTGAGCTCCCAGGTCTAGTAACAACCACTTTATACCAGATTTCATTATGATAGGGTGGTTCTGTGTACCCAACCTAAGGAGCGCCTAAGGTGATGTCTGAATCCATCTTAACCAATCTGTCATCCTTCCAATATTCTTTCCCAGGCCACATGTCTACCAAGGTGAACAAGCACTGCACAATTTGTACTGCAGAAGAGCTTTTACTGTCTCCCTGGAATGAACTGAAGCCCATAGAATGTCTACCCAGCTTTTTGGTTTTCAAACTGGGGGTAGCTGTTGCCAAACAGACTTTATATAATTGGCTAGCAGATTGTATTTCTTTCTGTTATACCCAGGCAGTCCTGAATCTGGTGGGCCATGTCAAGGTTTGCTCTGTCCACGCCATGGTGACAGTGGTAGCTCACCAGTTCCTGTGGTGGATATCTGCAAAGTTGTGACATGCATGCATTCATATCTTATTACTGCTTGGTTAGGGATGACTGATGTGACAGTAGGTTTGTCCCGTCTGTCCCGTTTAATTTCAGGTGTAGAACCCAACTCCTTTCCTTGATCCAGGCTGCCTCTCATAAGCATAAAATGGAAAAAAGGCCCATTCTAATAAAAATTCCTGTTGGTGCCTGTTGGCATTTGTTTGTTTTTTTTCCCCCCTGTTTTTGTTCAAGATGTCTGTAGTTAGGGATTCCCCATATGTAGAGCTGCCATCCTACTTATCCTCTGAGAAAGCAGAGTTGCTTACCTGTAGGTGTTCTTCGAAGATAGCAGAATGTCAGTCCTCACAAAAACTGCATGTCTCCCCTTAGAGTTGTGTTTGCTAAGGTACAAGACTGAAGGGGCCCCTGTGTGGATACGTGGTGTGTAGTGACCTTCATTTTCAGTTTTTACTTTATTTTCTCTGGGAATTTAAGTGTTTATTACATCAAGAAAAAAAATTATATTTAACTGGAATAAAACGGCAAGTCATTTTTTTCCCCCCACTAATTTCTCCTGTTTTTATTTTGTTGTAATAAACACTGATAAAATAAAAACTAATAATGAAAGTCCCTAGTGGTATGTTAGCATGTATGGGCATGCTCAGTGAGGCACAGCTAAAGTTCTAGAAACTGACATTTAAATTCTGTGCCAGTCTCCATCAGATGATGTCATCCATTTATGAGGACTGCCATCCTGCTTGTCCTCACAAAACACCTGTTACAAGTAACAAGTAAGCTATCCTTCTAGCTCCATTTTGTCTGAGTCAGATTTGGTTTTCACGTCTTCTGGATTTGCCCCTGAAGAAACTAATGACGTTTGGAACTTCTACCATTTTGATGACACCTCTGTATCAAGTTTGTAAACCTCTGAGCTTTGATCCCTCCATTTCTCCAACAAATTTATTGGAGATTCAATGAGAGATTTTATATATTAAAAAAAAGATTTCTTGAAATAAACTTTTGATAATATTGAGAGATTAGGTGGATCGGCAGATAAATGATATCAAAGTGCTTACTGATGATACTGCTTGGGGCCCATTGTGTGGCAAGAGGAGGTGGATGCATACACGATTAGCACTTAATAAAAACATCTGATGCCATGTTTAGAAGAAGAAATGTATTACCTAATTTAGCAGAAAAGATCATGCGTTTTAACTTTGTGAAAAATCATGCCGCCTCTACAAGAGAGATCTGTTTTATTTACAGAATTTGTATTCCACTTATTACCAGAAACTGTTCTAGGTGGATTCCAGCAGGGTAAAATATAGCAAAAAAGGCAGCACAGCAATAATAAGCTCATGTAAGTGAATGTGAAGATCTGTCTCCTGGTCCGTACTCTTCTTTTGCCCCCATCACATCCAGCTCTTTTGAATTACTATACCCTAGGTGTATGACTCTGCACTTCTTGGCATTGAATTGCAGCTAAGAAACAAAATATGGGGAAAATGCAAATCCTTATGGGTAGACTTTCAAAGTCCCGTATCTTTAAGGGTAACTCCCAAAAGGGAGTACCTCAATGTTCGAATATATCATTTTTGCTTTAAATTTTTAAGTGAACTTTAGTACTTGTGTTTGTGCAGATTCTGTGTTCTATATTTTTGGTGATATATTTTATATCTTATTTGCAAACTCTCCTTAATAACCACAGTCCTTAAGAGAAGCTTTGAAAGGTAATTATTACACACAAAAAAACAAAAAACCAAACCTATACCTGGTGCAAGGTGGACCTGAAAGAGAACTGCAACATTTCTCTGGTATAAGTTGGACGTGATAGGAAACTTTCTTGCTTAAAAGCTAGTTTTCTTGTCAGTCAAAGGCAGGACTTTGGCCCTGTGAGGATTTTCATTGGTCCAGGGTCTTTTTAAATACACAGGAGGATAATTTGGCCGCCATCCGGCAAGAAGCGATGTCCATGTCCCAGCTTGAATCCACAGTAAGTTTATACTACTATATGGGCTAGAAACCTTATTGTCGTCATTATAATTTAAAACTTATTTTCCTATTAACAGCAGCCTCTCCAGCCCCTGAAGCAGGCAATTATTGCCGAAACACTGGCAGTGTCGGGCGGCTTCACAGGACCTAAGAGAAATTGGGTACAATGCGGTTAAGGTATTCATTTCCAATGCGGTGAAAAGCAGTTCAGCTCACTATAGAGTATGGGCAGCTTCATTTATTTTTTTTTGTGTAATAATTACCTTTCAAAGCTTCTCTTAAGGACTATGGTTATTAAGGAGAGTTTGCAAATAAGATAAAATATATTATCACAAAAAATATACAGAATGCTGCACAAACACAAGTAATAAAGCTCACTTAAAAATTTAAAGCAAAAATGGTATATTCTAACATTGAGGTACTCCCTTTTGGGCATTACCCTTAAAGATCCCGGACATTAAAAGTCTACCCAGAAGGATTCGCATTTTTCCTGTATTTTGTTTGTTGTTTGTTCAAGAAGAGGGAAATTATATTTTTGAGGTGTGTATATTTTGGTTGGCATTGAATTGCAGCTGCCAAATCTTCAGCTACTCTTCGACTGTTCTTACATCACTTTTCATTCTGTCTGTTTCTTCGGGCATGTCCGCTTTGTTGCTTATATATATATTTAAGAGAGAATACCTTAACATCTTGCCAAGCCAAGACTAACTCCACCTGGACTCTTCATTTGTTTCATTGCTCTTATTGCTTCGAAGACTTCTTGGGAGCATATGGCTGCTTCTAGTTCTATATTAGCCTCCTTTGATTCAGACATTGATCCATGTCTGGCAGATTTCTCTACTCACTGGTTGTATAAAATTTTCAGTAGTGCTGGGCAAAGAATTTTTTGTATTGCCTTGCAGGATGTCACTTGCCAGGTTCCCTTTTCGTTTCTGGTCTGTGACAATACCCGTTTCTCTCAGCCTTGAGTTTGAGCTTGTAGATCTGCTTCTCCTCCCTTATCATAATATAATGGCCACATATTTCTCAGAGCTGCTTTTTTTCAAGGCATTTATGACACTATTAAGCATCTCTCGTTTATACATAATTTTGCTCTGAAAAAGGCTGGATCTGTCTTGTGAAAATGCTCCAGAGTTTGTAATTCGTTCCTTCCTTGGTTTTCCTCTGTTTCTCTGTTGTGTTTAGGCTATGGTCAGCAAGATGAATTTTCTTGTTTCTTAGCTTCTACCACATTGAGTCTCTGCACTCCTCCCTTTCCATATACACTTATTTTGTAAAATGTAATAATTTTAATTTCAGCCATCCTGTTGACTGTTTTTACCCTATGAAAGGTCAGCCACTCTTTCTCTCTTTTTTGGGAGCACTGGAGCTAGGAGGCAGATTGCCGCACTCCATACCAGACTTCACTCTGCTGCAATGGGTGGGCAATGAAGTGGACACTTTTGCCAAGTGGATAGGGCAGAGAAGGGTGCAGAAGGACCCCCACTTGAGCTTTCTGCTTTCCTGTGTGGGCAAAAAGCAGATGATCCCAGTAGTCTTCGGCTTCTTTCTTTTTTAAGGGGAGCAGGAGATGAGGAAGAGGCAGGTGCCTCCCTTTATTTCTGACTCCTTTCTCCTTCGATGGGCAGGGTGGAAGAGATGGAAATGTTGATAACAGGCCAGTGCTGGCTATGTTGCACCGTCCGGCAGTCGCACCTTTAGACTGAAAATTGTCTTAAGTGTTGCCTTTGTGCCCCATAGGCCTCCATGTAAATCTTTACCATTTTCAGTGTGGAGATCCTGTTAGTCCCCTACTAATACTTGGACAGGAATATACTATTTGGGATGGGAAGAGAGAGAATGTTTGGGTTTGCAGCTCCCCCATGTGGTAGCTAGCAATGGTAGTGTCCCCTGTGTTTTTCTAGAGAGAGCACCATTTTTCTCTCATGGATCTGTTTGCTTTCAAGGAGGCAGCATGTCCTAAGCTGCGCTCTCATTTTTCTAAGTCTTAACTTTAAGCTCCATGAAGACTTTTGTTTTGGATCAGAGTCTCTACCCACCCTCTCATACTACTATTAACTTATTTGAGTTTGGCGTTCCAAATCTTTTTGGACTCAACTAAGCTGTTCTGAGATTTCTCTTCTAATAAATGGAAGAGGTCCCCTTTTTGCAAGTGGAATCTGAGATTACCTGAATCCAAGGAGAGGATGACCTCCAGACATCCTGAGGGAAAGAGGAAGGAGAGGAGATGCATCACACTAATGGCCCATGAATATCTACTGAAGATTGGGCGAAAGAGGAGAAGGTGAATAAAGGTAGGAGATAGGACTAAACACTTAAGTACATTTTGGTACTTCAACTAACATGGGACGGAAGCATCCAGACTTCCCTCCAATGGGAGGGAAGATGTGTATCTGAAGTAACTAAGACATTTTGGAGAAACATCTGAAGTTAAGAAAGACTTTAAGAAGTCACAAACTCACTAAAAGCATTTTGTAACATCTTAAAAGAGAAGTACACAGCTGTAAAGACTTTAAAACTCATCATTATACTTTATCAGTAAAGAGAAATATTGGAAACCAAACAACTCGTGTGTCTTATTGGTTAGTAACTGTTACCCGCAATGCTGAGATTATTAGTGCTGTGTGAAAGAGACTTAATTATGGGAAAAGTAAAGAGCTATGTGAGGGCCTTGAAAGGAATGCCCCGCACAGGAAACCTTGAAATACAATTTTAATTAAATAGCTACAGTGTCCATCTAAATTGAAGTGTGAAATATAGCTTCTGGAATTATTATTTCCGTCTTGCTTTTTAGCTGGTCAGTAATTGTGTGTGTGTGTCTTGGTGGAGAGGGCAGGGGCAGGGAAATGTAATAGCAACCAACAAGGACATTGAATTTTATGGTCTGGGAAAACAAGCATGTGGGTAACTTGCTGATGTGACTGTTACTACCCTTAACCACTAAGCCTTATACTTGTGATGTAGCTTCAACATTGCTTTTTGCTTCAACGGCAAGAGATAAGAGATAACAGGGAATTGGACTCAGACAGCAACCAACAAAGGGCCCTGACTTTAAAGATTTGGGAAACTAAGTATGGGGGTAACTTGTATGGCACAGCAGATTCCCCCTCACTCCCCCCACCCCCCCGATGCTACCATTATAGGGGAGACCAGTATGACGCAGCAGATGCTACCATAAGCTTGCTGGGCAGACTGGATGACCATTTGGTCCTTTTCTGCCGTCGTTTCTAAGTATGTTTCTATCCTTCAGCTGTTATTGTACATTGACCCATAGTGGAAAAGATGCCATCCTGCCAAGTTATCAGACTTAGAGGCATCACTTAAATAGATGAGAGCCTGCTTTTTACTAAATGCTATGTCTGGTCTTTAATACTTATCATGTAATGGCAAGTTATTTATATCTTTATATATTGAACTATAAGCCCATCACTTCCCATAAAGTTTCTAAATTTTGTGGATGGTTTTCCATTTGACTTATCTATTTGCGGATCTGTCATCAGATTAAAATCATCTCTGCCCTACTCCTTTGACCCCTTCGTATCTGCAAACATGCTTAGCTCTATCAAAAATGTCTCCTCAAATGTTTGCTGCATATTTGGGCAGTATAACCATATAAAATCCTTTTGGTAGGTAAGGATCAATTTATCAACCCAATCTGCCTGTGGGTTATTGCTAATCTTCCTAATGAATGCTTCAAAAATCTCTCTCTGTGTTCTGGGTCAGTTTTAGTTTCTCATTTGCTAATGGTATATTGTTGGTTACCAATATCACTACATCCTTTTTTTTCTCTATAGTTTGCTAATGCTAAGTTCAAATTGTGCAAAATTTATTTTTGGGAGGCAGGTGTTTGAAAAAAAAATGTTAGTTCATAGTTAAATTTTCTGCATCTCCATAAATGTCTTTTGGATAAAATATATAGGTTGTCTTCCAGTATCCTGTATGTATTTCTTCCTTTCACCTGAAGGATTTAGTGGGTTTGGTTTTTTTTTTCCATTTTGAAGACAGATCAAGAGAACCATACCCCCAAGTTAATTTTTACCATATGTTTTCCCTTTTTTCCATACATGTCTTGCCTGTCCCTTTTGGTCTGCTTGCCTCGTTAGGGCTGATTTTGGAGCAGAGGGGAGTAGAAAGCAAACAGACCAATTGCACTTCAGTGGGTCCCCTTGGGGAAGATGATCAGTGTCATTGAGGCATAACTTAAGGGTACTTGGTACTTCCTAGGTCTATGTCTTAGATTCTGCCCTAGACTCCAGTTTGTCTAACGTTGGCCTTAAGCCTCTTCGTACAGTTTTTCACAGTAGAACTACAGCTATGAAAATTATTATACTGAGAAGAATGAACTGATCTTTCATAACCTACTATAAATGAAAAACAGAATAAAGCAAAACCTTTGCTTCTCCCCTTAAAAGATTTGGAAGTCTACCATTTGTGGCTTGTCTGGTGGCAGTGCTTGTATCCTGACCTCCCTCAAGGAGCTGCTTTCTGTGAATTTCTATTAGTCTCCTTCTCCTCTCATCTCCTGTGACCGTCTTATTTGGAATTTTGTCCTCTCTTTCTTCTTTTCTAAGTGATATCAAGTTCTGTGTTCTGTGCTTAAATACACTCCCTGTATGTTCTTCCTGAGACATTCTTGCTTATCTCTTTGGGTGGGGGAACCATTGCCTGTCAGTTTGATTCCTAATGCAAACTCTTCCCTCCCAGAAGTGTGTTTCGGCTCCGATTGCACTTTGCAGTTACATATGCCACTGAATACAGTGTTTCTGTCTCTCAACTGGTTCTAAAGCCAATCTCCATATATATTTTTTTATTTTGGTTTATATTCCGCCTTTCAGGCACTGTAGGTATTTCCCTATCTCCAGAGGGCTTACAATCTAACAGGAAGATTTTCTAAGCTGCAATATGCTATTAACATTGAAAAAAGTGTTTATTGTGTAATGTTCATATCATCGCACATTATTTTGGCCCAAAACATGGCCAAAGAGCTGCTTTGCATGCATAAATTTGACAAATGCATGAAAAGCAGCTAATGCATAGGTAATCCTATGCTAATAAAATAACACGGCTTTCCAAAAATTTGGCAAGCTGTGCTGTTTAATGTACAAGTCAGGAGTCCTAGATATTTTTCATGTGGGAGCATTAGGATGTTAACGCACGTCCTGAAGCTCCCATGCTGAAATTTAAAGGACCACATGGACTAAAAAAGTCCTCCCCCAACCGCTTGGGGATGGGTGTCTTTGTAGACACCTGCCCCCACCCCCTGTCAGCTCTTGAAGTGGCCCCTCAAGGCCAAAAGTTGAAAAAAAAAGAATAGTCAAGCCCTGTTTGTGACTGAAGTAAGCATTCAGTTTTAGCCTCAGCCTTTCAGGAGGGAGATTTTTATGTATTGGTGTCTTTCCATGTGCTTTGGGAGTAATGTCTCCCAATGGATTTGTTTTGCATGCACAGCAGAAGACTGAACTTCACTCAGAGACCATATTGAGTACGATTTCTGCTCTGCTCTGAGGCAGGTCTAAGTTATCCAACTAACAAACAGGCCGATACAGTAAAGCGCGGCCGCGGTTACCCTGTTTCTAACCTGCTTTCTACCCACAATTTGGCTGCATAAGTCTAACCCGCGATTCACTATCCATTTTTTTACCAAATTTTACCGCTTCTTTAAATCGACACGTATCCCTTTCCGCCCGCGGCATGTATATGAGATGTAAACGATCGGATTAGCTATTCGCTCCCATACAGTAACGTGCGGCCCGATTATTGCCTTTTTAACCAACTGTTTTGCCGCGTCTTTAACCCGCTAATTTACCGCCTGCCCTGACCCTGGCGTTAGAGGGATGTGACAGCAAACGGCGAACGTGCATGAACGCACGTCCAATTTGGGCGCTCAAGCAGCGAAGGCGCATGAGCGCACGCCATGACCTGAGCGCCCGGATGGACGTCCAAGGTCATGGCGTGCGCTCATGCGCCTTCGCTGCTCGAGCGCCCAAATTGGACGTGCGTTCATGCACCTGTTAACGCGCACTGATCCACCGCTCCCGGGCGCCTGATTTAATATTTAAATCTGCTACTGCAGTAAAAAAAAAAAAAAGGAGGTGCTAGGGTTGTGTCCTTAGCAGCACCTCAGCTTCGGGCGCCCAGGAGAGGTGGCTGTCAGCGGATTAAGAAAACGGATGCTCAACTTTACGAGCTAGGGTTAGGAAAATGGACGCTTGTTAATTGAGCGTCCCTTTTCCTAACCTGACAGATTGCACACTTTTTTTGGGGTTTCTCCTTTTTCGGTTCCTCTGACTTAATATTGCCACAATATTAAGTCAGAGAAGCTACAGAAAAGCAGTATCTTCTGCTTTTCTTAAACTTTTTGGGCTCCTCAAGAATTAACACCTGCTCCAGGGCAGGCGTTACTTTTTTTTAGGGTAAAAATGTGCACTTTGGGCGCATACTTTTTTTTTTTTTTGCATTGGGGAATAGCTAAAAGCCTCATCAACATGAATTTACACGTGATGAGCGCTATTAGCTACGCACTCAGTTGGACCTGCATTTTGGACTCGCTAATTCTCGATTTGCATCGGGGTTATGGACGTGCATCCAAAACGCGTGTCCAATTGCGTGTTGAGCCGTGTGCTGCGGCCAGTGCATAGTATCGCATCGACCTGAGGATGTATGAAACATTTGCATGCACTGTTTCTGTTGTATCCTAATTTAGCTCACGCATATTCATTGTGGATATCCTGATAATCTGATGGGCTAGTTCAGTCCCGAGACTGGGTTGAGAACCCCTTATCTAAACTATAGTAGTACTAATGCCATTGCACCCCTCTCTTCTTGGCTGCCACATTTCTACATTCTTGGCTCCTGTGGTCGCCTCTGTATTTCTCCCGCATCTTGCTAGAGCAGCTACATAGTTTCCTCTTTTTCCATTCAATACAGACTCTCTCCTTGCTTAGACCTCTCTTAATCATGTATGCAATGCTCTAGATTTAATTTGAGGGCAGAAATAAGGCTCTTATTTCATTCAGAGAGTGGGAGCTCTCTTAAATATTCATCTTTTTTTGTGCCTTTTGCATCTTCTGAAAGGAAAATATTATACAAAAAAAGCTTATGGAAAAAGCCTTGTGGGACTTTTGGATAATTCTTAAATTTTGGCCCTCGGGATCAAGAATCCAGCAGTGTGTTCTACAAAAGTTTTTACGTACATAATTGTTTTTGCAAAATGTTTTTCCTTCTAGAATGTGCTGAAACCGAGTCCTAGGCAAAAGATGTACTGTTAGAATTGTGCAAGCAAGCTGACTTGTAGGTTTTTTTTAATACTTTTTTTTTTTACCCTCATTTTATCCAGTCCTTAAATCTGGCCTAGGTGTCTTCAGACATGATAAGTCACTGCTGGAATTGAGCTTTGAATATGTGTTAATGTACCCTTAGGTAATGATATCTATACGCCAAGGTGTATATTGACATATTATGAAGGATTTAGGAATTGAGGGACCCCACCACTCAAAAAAGTTTAAAAAATGAGGTAAGATCCTATTAGTTAGAGTTGAAATTTGCTGAGAGCATGCTTCTGTGTATGAGGTATTTATTAAGGATTGAACAAAGCTAGGACACAAAGGTGCAAAAGCCTGCAAATCAGTTTGCTTGCACGGTTTTAAAATTGTGCATATTCTGCCTAAGGCTTTATTTCCAAATTATTATCTTTCAAGACTTTCTGCCTTCTTTTGTCCTAATTTTGCCCGATCCTTAAATCTGGCCCTTCATGCTAAAGGTATGCAGGTTTCTGGGGTGTACACTGCTGAAAAGAAATGATGTGAAACAGAAAATAGAGACTCTGTATCAGCGTAAGCACAAGAGTTTAGCCCCCTTTGCTGTATTGTGTTAATCAAGAAAAAGACACACGTAGCAGAATTCATGAAGCGGGGGCATCCATGAACAGGGAAGGAATAAAGATTGGGAACTGAAGGGATGCGGAAGCAAATTTCGATTGAAAAACAAAAAGTCTTCCTAGAACTTGCGACCCTTTTGCTTATCTGCCAACTAATGTCTGATCCATCTTGTACAATCTGAGCTAGCCCAAGTTTTTTTAAATGTTCCACCTCTGTGTCCTTGCTGCTTCCAGTAGAAAAGCAATACTATAGATAAAAGAAAAACCCAACACAAATGTATTAGCAGCTCTCATCTATATCAGCAGCTCCCTTGTATGCAAGGGGAGGAGGAATGGGAAGGGGCGATCAATGAGCATGCAATCTGAAATTAAAATAAACTGCTTTTCAGGCTTCTGTCTCACAAATGGTATGGGAACAAAGATATGAAGTGCAGAGACAGGCTAATGCTGAATAATTAAGCAACAGACCAGCAAAAATAGACAAATTTAAACCAGAATTCTTACTGGTCAATGAATACTTGGTCAAAAGTGCAGGGATAAGCCTTCCCAAAGCAGAAACACCACTTGGATCATATCTAAACAAGGGTTAGAAAATGTGCTTAATCCATCATAGGAATGTGACTAGCCGAGGCCGAAGAAAGCACAGATCATGTTCCCTGTTCCCAGGTAATTGAATAGAAATCATTTTATCCAAGAGTGGACTTTTAGAAAAGAAACACTCCGCACAGATCTTCATCTCTGCCACAGTAAGATTCATCTGCCTACTCATGGCAAATGGAACTTTTAGGGAAATTTCAATCACAAGCAGGAGTCGCCTGAATTGAAACAGGTCTTTAAATCTTCTCATAGGCCAGGATAAAACCTTCACATGTGTGCACTTAGCGTACATTTCTTGAGGCCCTGAAGCATCTTTAGTGAAACATTTGTTAAGTATTGTATTATACTTGTGAGTGACTCTAGACCTTTAATGTTTTCAAGTATAAAACACAAACTTTATGGTTTTATCTTTGTGCAGATCTAAAATCTGTCTAGAGATGCTAGTGTAGCTGAAGGAGAGGACATAACCTTACTGGACTTAGGAATTCAGAAAAGAGAGACCGTACATATAGTTGAAAGGGGACTATTTAAATTGCCAGTTTATAAATCTTTTTTTTTTCTATTTGACTTTTTATTTTATTTTTTAGATATGGACTGTAATTTACCAATAGATTACGATCAACAGTTAAAAAAACAAACAAAAAAATATCTACTCCGACAAGTGTTTAACTCGTAGTTTAAAATGCTATATATACAGTATATCTGTAATATCCAAACCTGACTTTCAGTTACTGTTTCTTTCCAGTGATGTCACAGACTATAGCAACTGCATGTTTCCACTGTGGGAAACTAGTTGCACATCTCAGATGTTATGCATTGCTCACGTGAACTTAAATTTGACATTTTTATTTTTGTTCAATAGTTTTGGTTATATAGAGTCCCTAGCTTTAGCTTTTGATCACTAGAGCCTTCCACTTTTAATAATGTAGCGCTGGCACGAGTTGGGACGCCTTGCTAGTTTTGCCATTTTAAATATGTGGGATGTGGATAGTTTCTATTGCACTTTGGATTCATTGCTAAAAGGAAATGCTGGTTTTAGACTCTGTAGATTAAATGCAGTTAACTATTTTCAAAATCATTTTGCAAATTGAGTAAATACAATTTGAATAAAAAGTTAAGTAGAACAAAAGGAAAAAAGAAAATATACTGTACATAAATCTATTATGCCACAGTGTAAAAAAAAATTAAAATATGGAAAGGAAAAAGAAGTAAATGAAATAATTCTGTTAACCTAGTCTACAATTTTTGAGCTATTGCTTTTTAAAATCATTTCAGTCCTAGTCAATTGCAATCACAGTGCATAAAAGAGCTTGAAAGTTGTCATTGGTGAGGGCAACTGTAGTATAGCATTACTTTTAATAAGTATATACGCATTTGGAGAATGGTTTTAAATTATTATTTTAACATACGGTAAGTGGAGAGCCCAAGTCTTGTCAAAAGTTAAAGATTCTGTTCATTTAATTTCCTGTAACTTGGTACTAAGCAAGTTCATAGTGATTATTCACATATTGCCTTTGTTTCTCCTTGCTATCTTTTTCAAGATCTCCACTGTTTTTAGCAGTAGCTTGAAACACTTTATTTGCTATATATGTCTCTTGACTGTATTCCCTACAGTTTAAAATTGTTTCCATAAGAGTGAAAATGAATTAAAGCTTAAAATATGCTGTTAAGTAATATTTCTGCCAATCTGTATCATGTAGAGTACAATGCCACCTGTTGGCTTGGAAGACAAATACCGGTTGTCTGAGGAAGAGTTTCTCTGACGTCTCCTTCCAATCGGAATCCTTTCTGCTGCTGCTCCTCTTTGTTTTTATGTCCATCTACTAGCATGCAAAAGCAGCATACTTGTGCTGCGGGATTCTGTTGTGCACATGGGCATGCTGGTCATACTGCAGTGCAGACTAGGCTTGTCTGAAAAGCTGCACTGAGCACATATGAGACTGCCCTATAGAGATGACTGCACTGGTTCTGGGTTTGGAATTGGTAGGAATTGCAGCAGGTCCACAAGTTAAGCTCCAGGCTGAATTAACAGGCAGTGGCTTAGCTGGATTGTCTTTGATGTTTGTCCTGAGGGAGGAAGTGGTAAGGAGGATATATGCAGTGTCAATGTTCTATACCAGCTGCAAGGGTCAATAACAACTCATATTTGACTTTATCTACTGAACCTGCATGTAACTCACCTTGAGTGACTAACGAAAAGATGTAAGCTAAATCCAAATGGAGAGCTGGCCCTCATTCCAAATTGAAGAAGAAATCAGAGGTCAAAAATAGAGCTAGAAGCTTCTCCATGCTCAGATTATGGTAGATGAATGTTTCCCATTAGTGCCAGGTTGTGTGTACAATACCTACTCTGAAGGGTAAATTCAGAGAGTAAAGAGAAAAATCTGAATGCCAGAGAGCAGTGGACCCTTCTATTGTGGACTGGTTCAAGATAAACCCTAATCTTTTCAAATAAGTTCCAGCTCCAAAGACTCCTCATGAAAAGAAGGTCTAGGTCATCTTGTTCCTCTTCTCTTTGCAACCTTGGAATTCAAAAGCGTGAATAAATTTATGGTATTGATTATTCTCCCTATCAAATCTCGAGTCTTCCATCATTCAGGCAATCAAACCTCAAAAAAGATATAGTTGCGATGGAGAAGGTACAGAGAAGGGCAACCAAAATGATAAAGGGGCTGGAACAGCTCCCATATGAGGAAAGGCTGAAGAGATTAGGGCTGTTCAGCTTGGAGAAGAGACGGCTGAGGGGGGATATGATAGAGGTCTTTAAGATCATGAGAGGTCTTGAATGAGTAGATGTGAATCAGTTATTTACACTTTCGGATAATAGAAGGACTAGGGGGCATACCATGAAGTTAGCAGGAAGCACATTTAAGACTAATCGGAGAAAATTATTTTCCACTCGATGCACAATAAAGCTCTGGAATTTGTTGCCAGAGGATGTGGTTAGTGCAGTTAGTGTAGCTGGGTTTAAAAAAGGTTTGGATAAGTTCTTGGAGGAGAAGTCCATTAACTGCTATTAATCAAGTTTACTTAGGGAATAGCCACTGCTATTAATTGCATCAGTAGCATGGGATCTTCTTGGTGTTTGGGTACTTGCCAGGTTCTTGTGGCCTGGTTTGGCCTCTGTTGGAAACAGGATGCTAGGCTTGATGGACCCTTGGTCTGACCCAGCATAGCAATTTCTTATGTTCCTCATCATTGAACATCATCAGAAGTACTTTTAGTTTGTAATGGATGATCAGCATTTTTAGTACATGGCTCTCTTGTTCGGCCTGGCATCAGCTCCAGGAATGTGAGCAAAGTTAGTTACCCTAGTGGCAACACTAGGAGATGATAAACGAGCTACATCCTTTTCTAGTGCAAAACAGGGGAAGAGAGGGTTTGTGAAATCCTTGCAGAATCATAGCTGGATTATTAATTGGAAAAATTCTGTTATAGTAACATTATAAATTTCCCCAACTATCACCAAATTTGTGTGATCTAAATGCAAGGTTTATCACTTGGAACAGTATAATAATACTGCTGGAAGACAAGGCTGGAGGTCAGAGAGGCGTGCTCTGAGTGATAACAGATAAACAGTGTCTGTGTCTGCTAGGCTTCATGGTGGCAACCACAGATGGTACCATAGGCTAGGTATCATGAATACACGACAATAAACTTTATTTGTGAAAGATTTTCTTGATTTTCACTACTCTGTTACAGCCCTGTTTTCTTTAGGGAATACCTCTGAATTTCCAGGCAGTTGTTTTTTTGGGTTTTTTTTTTTTTTTTTTTTAAATAGAGCCATAGACATGCCCAGAGGTTAGAATAAGCAATAACCCTGTGGGAAGGTCTTGTGCCTGTCACTGGAAGGATCCAGTGACATGCATAGAAGGAGTGGCCAATGCCTGTCCTCCAGGACCACAGAAAGGTCTGGGGTTCGGGATCCTGGCGCTAAATAGTCACATACTTTCTATTAAAACCAGAGTGGCTCTGGATAATGTTGCCCTTCCAATGTGAACAAACATTTTGTTTGGGGCAGGCAAGAAGGGTAGGTCAGCTTCTGTTGCTAGATGGATAAAGAAGTGTAGCTCCAAGACATAAAAGGTGCTTCAGTCCAAACTTTGTGAGAGCTCACTCTGTGGCATTTTCACAGGCAGAAAGATTTGCAAGGCTGCCACTTGAAAGCTGGCACATAGCTTTATTAAATACTGCGGACAATTTTCAAAAGCTTTTACGTGGTTGAAGTAGCCTGACTGAAAATTATCCCTGGATGTGGCTAAAAGTACAAGCAAGGTCCATAACATGTTGACATATATCCGCTGGAAAAGGCGCATTTCTGTGGACATGTTTTGGTCAGGAGAAAATGTTTTTAGCATGCATAATTTGCTCTTGCTGATCTTCACAGATAGTTTTAGAATTTGCATAAAGTATGCATGTTAAAAATACCTGTTCACATTCACAAGAATATTCTGCAAGCTGTATTTAATCCACCTGAGGAGTAAACTCCTGAGCCTGATACTGACTGGCAGAGACCTAAGAAGAGACATTTCTCTTACCTGCTAATTCTTTCTTGTAGTCTCTTGCCAGCCTGAACCAAACTTTTTTTTATTTATCTGATTTTTATATTCCGCTTTTCAGCACTTCAAAGCAGATTACATTCAGGTACTGTAAGTATTTTCCAATCCTCAGAGGGCTTGCAATCTGAGCTTGTAGTGGAGGCAGTTGAGGGTAAAGTGACTTTTCTAATGTCACAAGGAGCAGCAATGGAATTTGAACCCTGGTCTCCCTGGTTTGTAGGCCACTGCTCTAACCACTAGGCTACTCTACTTGCTCTGTTAATGGTAAATGTGTGAGAGACAATGAACTTGGTTTTCCTAGCGGGTAGCAGATGGACTCAGGACCAATGGGTATAGTGTATTCCTGATAGCAGTTGGAGACGGATCAGATTTCAATCTGACGTCAGCCCTAGTACAAATACCCCTGCAGGAAGTGCAGCTCTTCAGTATTTTCCTTCTCCATAGTAGTTAGGGACTCTATGCACGCTAGCACAGCGTTAAAAGTAGTTTTACCAAAGAAAACCAAATTAAGAAGAAAATCTTACCTCTACAGACGAGCCCCACTCTCCTGCGGTGACACCCGTTGGGTCCCTTCTCCAGTTGAGATTTCCCGAGGTGATTTCTGCGATCCCTCGGAGGTAAGCCTCGGCCCGGCGGCCGACTCTCAGCGGAGACCTAGCCCCCGACATCGGGTGAGGCTGAGAGGCAACGGGTGCAACCTCGAGCGCGGCAGTGAAGGTATTTTCCCTCTCCCCCCCCGCAGCCGGAGACTGCCCAGAACGAAACCGGGAAGCACTGAGACAAGGAAAGGTAGAAATCTATTTAAAAGTCTCCGGTCTCCGAAGCTAGAGGAGATGCACAGGTTGCCAGCCGGGACCAATGCCACCGGGTTGATTGGCCCTAGCAGGGCTAGACCCCTGGTCAGATCCGAGGGCCGTCCCATGTGGAGACCCTCCAAGGTGGTCGTCATATTGTCCGCGTGTCACAGTCACCATTTTGGTCTGTTCGCCGCCCTGTCCGCCGTTTCGATCCGTGCGCACAGAGACGAGCCGTGTGCACAACGTCGCACGCACAAGTACTGGGTGCACAAGTGATGCGCTTAGCCACGCGCTTACTGTGCCGGGCACATAATTTCGACCTGTGCGCACAACAGTGCACACATCTCCTGGCATGCACGCACCAAACCTACGCGCACAACTGTCTGGTACGCGGACAAGCCATGGAACCACCGGAAAATAAACTCAAAGCTCAGGGCCTTTGCCCAGCATGCCATATTAAAGCTGCACAGCATGAGGAGAGGCCATGGCCCTGTGTATACAGTGTGAAGAGGCCCTAGGGGACCCAACTCATGGCCCTCCCCAGCCGGTACCGGACCCCAGCCTCTCGAGCAGTACGCCGGACCTAGCATTACACAGCGGGACCCCCCCCTCAAATGGGGCTCCCCAGGGACATGGCACCCCCTAATTTAGACCCAGCATCTATCTCCTGGGTGGAATTCTTCAAAGGTCTGCATACCTTCGTCCACATGCAACCGGGGCCTCCTATAATGCGGCCTCAGGCTCCACCAGAGGACCTCAACATGCCAGGACCCTCTATGCCCAGGGAAGTGATCCCACCACCCAGAAGCCCCACCTTTCAGGGACACAAACATCTCAGATGAGGAGCCAGAACCCCTGGAGGAAGGGGAACTCCCTCTGGGGGAGAGAACCCCATTGAACCATGAGATGCTTCTTCACCAAGGACGAGCTTCCAGACCTGGTCACACACAGCTTAAAAGAGCTTGCCATCCCGGGCACAAGTGCCTTGGGGGAACGTAAGCCGAACCCACTTTTGGAGGGACTCCGTCAGACCGCCCGCCATTTCCCGCTATTACAAGCCATCCAGCAACTAATTGACCTGGAATGGGAGGCCCCAGAAACAACGTTCAAAGGGGGCCGGGCTCTGGCAGCTATGTGCCCTCTGGATCCAGCCACCAAAGACCTCCTGGCATGTCCGAAAGTGTATGCCATGGTCTGCATGGTCTTGAAGCGCACTACTATCCCGGTGGAGGGAGGAACAGCACTCAAGGATGCTCAAGATAGACGGCTGGAATCTATCCTCAAACAGTCCTTTGACGTCTCCGCTATGTCTTTACAGATTGCGGCCTGCTGTGCCATGGTGACACGCGCCTGCTTAGCACAGACCAGGAACAACACTCCTGGGGAAGCCCTGGAACCAGCTGTATCATTCCTTGAGGACGCCGTTTCGGATCTGGTACGCACAGCAGCTAGAGTAGTCTCATCCGCCATGGCAGCCAGAAGACAAATCTGGCTCCGAAACTGGTCAGCCGACACATCCTCCCAAACGAGACTCACAAGGATGCATTTCAAGGGAACACTCCTGTTCGGAAGCGAACTAGAGAAACTAGCCAACAAATGGGGTGAGTCCCCACTGCCAAGGCTACCGGAGGACAGGAATAAGAGAAACCAGCGATCCTTCCCCCGGACCTCCAGGGGCAGAGGATCACAGCGCTTCAACCCATATAGAAGTTCATATCAAGCGGCCCGCCCCGCAGGCTGGAGCCAGTCCTTTCGGAACAAGCACAATAAAAGGGGAGCCAGCTCGGGCCCAGGCCTCAGCCGCACCCCACAATGAAAATCAGCTGACTATTCCAAAGGAAGAAGCCATAGGGGCAGACTGGCCCTATTCTATCAAAGATAACTTCGGACAAGTGGGTCCTATCCATCATTTGAGAGGGATATTACCTGGATTTCCACCACCTCCCTCTGGACAAGTTTGTGGAATCTCCCTGCCACGACCCTTCCAAGAGAATGACAGTGGAAACTACACTGACCAGCTTACTTGCCTTAGAGGCTATAACACCGGTGCCTCCACAACAAATAAATACTGGCCATTATTCCATCTATTTTATCGTTCAGGCCTATCTTGGACCTCAAGGCAGTCAACCGTCACCTGAAGATTCCTTGCTTCCGCATGGAAACCCTACGCTCGGTAATAAGGGCGATACAACCGGGAGAGTTCCTTACCTCCCTGGATCTGTCAGAAGCCTACCTACACATTCCGATCCATCAAGAGCATCAGCGTTTTCTACGCTTCTCGATCCTGGACCGTCACTACCATTTCCAGGCACTACCTGTCGGAAAGCTCTGTTGTTAAAGCTGGTATTTAGCAATCTGTAGTTATTTAGAATAGTTGTGGGTGGATCCTTGGACTGGTGGCAGGTGTCCATGCCCTCGGGGGAAATCTCGAGAGGGACCACTGGTCAGGCTTAGTGTAGGAGACAGACACACACTAGTTCTTTTATTAGACAATATAGTAAACCACCAAAGTAGTGAGCTGGAAGCGCCCGGCTGGGCTGTAGTCCCTCAGGTTCTGGAACAGCGATCCCAAGGTGGCCGAGCTGTAGAGAAACTAAGAAAGTGAGTAGGCAGTATATGCAGAGTTCTGGAACAAGTCCTTGATGGTAACACTCACACAATAGTCTTTTGAGGCAGCCCAGGAGATGGTATGCATTAGGCCCTCGAGGAGTGAGTTCCTGGACCCAGGGAAAGCTCTGAGAGATAGATGGAAACTCAGTAATGTTGTAAGCAGCGATGACTTCTTAGCAGAAGTGGTATTCAGGAGCAACTCCGGGACGTGGGCCCTCGAGGAATGAGTACTGGTTCCGGACTGCGACCTACTATGAAAAAGAGAGAGCGAGGCCCCCGAGGAGCAGGTACCTCTAGTGAAGTCCGAGGAGGCAGAGTAGCTGAGTTTGCGGAGAGCGAATCCCATCCGCAGCAACCAGAAGGAAGCGAATCCTTGCTAACTCGTCTTGTTAAAGAAAACTGAGACCTTAAATATCTGGAGCTAGTGAAGTCATCTCAGGGGGATGCCCCTGAGGTTCGCGCCAACGCTGGTACATCAGTCGGGCCGCGCGCACCCTTAAGCATCTGGTCAACATGGCGGCTTGCAGTGTCGAGCCGGTCTGGGAACGCCGGAGGAGGATGGCATGGAGACGCCGCAGCAGCTAGCTTAGGGAACAACATTTGTTAATCAAGGGAGCTGTGAGTCACTCAGGCTGACTAACTAAAGTTAGACTGTTTGTAATTCCCAACCCTCCCACCCCTCGCCCACCCACCCCAAGCTCATCCCTTAATTTATAGGCAGGTGCCACTTGCACAAACAAAAAAACAAAAAAAATCAACAAAAACTTTATTGAGAATTCGATCAGACCCCAGTAGGCCACTACCAGACATATAGTGAATTCACTAATACATTTAAAGGAACTTAGACACATTCCTACTCCCATAGCAACCTAAAACTTAACTAGGAACTGATCAAAATTGAGATGAAGGCAGCAGTCCAGCAGCAAGAGGGGGGCTTCCCAGTCTTTTGCATCGAGTGTCACATGTATGATTTTTTACCCACCGGTGAGAAGTTGTACATGTGCATGCGATGCAAAGAGCTCCTGGCTCTCAGAGAACGAGTCCGATCTCTGGAGGCTAGAGTGGCAGACCTGGAGGAGCTGAGGGAGACAGAGAGGTATATAGATGAGACCTTCAGGGACATA
Source organism: Rhinatrema bivittatum (assembly GCF_901001135.1). Classification (NCBI taxonomy): domain Eukaryota; kingdom Metazoa; phylum Chordata; class Amphibia; order Gymnophiona; family Rhinatrematidae; genus Rhinatrema; species Rhinatrema bivittatum. The sequence continues at coordinate 58,519,650 of NC_042629.1, read as the reverse complement.
GTAGTCCAGTCCCAACTTCAGACTGGCAGCCCTGGTGCTGCCTTGGAGGAAGAAGGTCTCATAATGGGAGAGCACCAACCAGGTGTAGCAGGAAAGGATCCTGTAGCAAGGACCTGCTCTCTAGGTGATGCATTGTCCTTTCGCACTGAGGATATCTCCCCAAGGCCTACTGCCCAGGAGGGAAGGGTTAGGTCGGCCGTCATAGTTGGTGATTCGATTATTAGGAATGTAGATAGCTGGGTGGCGGGTGGGCGTGAGGATCGCCTGGTAACATGCCTACCTGGTGCGAAGGTGGCGGACCTCACGCGTCACCTAGATAGGATTTTAGACAGTGCTGGGGAGGAGCCGGCTGTCGTGGTACACGTGGGCACCAACGACATAGGAAAATGTGGGAGGGAGGTTCTGGAAGCCAAATTTAGGCTCTTAGGTAGAAAGATTAAATCCAGAACCTCCAGGGTAGCATTCTCTGAAATGCTCCCTGTTCCACGCGCAGGTCACCAGAGGCAGGCAGAGCTCCGGAGTCTCAATGCGTGGATGAGACGATGGTGCAAGGAAGAGGGATTCAGTTTTGTTAGGAACTGGGGAACCTTTTGGGGAAGGGGGAGTCTCTTCCGAAGGGATGGGCTCCACCTTAACCAGGGTGGAACCAGACTGCTGGTGCTAACCTTTAAAAAGGAGATAGAGCAGCTTTTAAACTAGAACAAAGGGGAAAGCCGACAGTCGCTCAGCAGCGCATGGTTCGGAGAGATGTATCTTTAAAGGATACTAATGATGCATTAGAATTAGGGCATCCCGACAGTGAGGTTCCAATAATTAGAAAAGTAGTCCAAGTGCCTGTAACTAAAAACTCACCTGAGCTAAAAAATTCTAACTTATCCCTATCAATTAAAAAGCAGAATAAAAATACAAACAAAAAACAAACTTTGAAATGTTTGTATGCTAATGCCAGAAGTCTAAGAAGTAAGATGGGAGAATTAGAATGTCTAGCAGTAAATGATGACATAGACTTAATTGGCATCTCAGAGACATGGTGGAAAGAGGATAACCAATGGGACAGTGCTATACCGGGGTACAAATTATATCGCAATGACAGAGAGGAGCAGTCGGGAGGAGGTGTGGCGCTTTATGTCCGGGATGGCATAGAGTCCAACAGGATAAACATCCTGCATGAGACTAAATACAAAATTGAATCTTTATGGGTAGAAATCCCTTGTGTATCAGGGAAGACTACAGTGATAGGGGTATACTACCGTCCACCTGGTCAAGATGGTGAGATGGACAGTGAAATGCTAAGAGAAATTAGGGAAGCTAACCAAATTGGTAGTGCAGTAATAATGGGAGACTTCAATTACCCCAATATAGACTGGGTAAATGTATCATCGGGTCACGCTAGAGAGATAACGTTCCTGGATGGAATAAATGATAGCTTTATGGAGCAATTGGTTCAGGAACCGACGAGAGAGGGAGCAATTTTAGATCTAATTCTCAGTGGAGCACAGGACTTGGTGAGAGAGGTAACGGTGGTGGGGCCGCTTGGCAATAGTGATCATAATATGATCAAATTTGATTTAATGACTGGAAAAGGAACAGTGTGCAAATCCAAGGCTCTCGTGCTAAACTTTCAAAAGGGAAACTTTGATAAAATGAGAAAAATTGTTAGAAAAAAACTGAAAGGAGCAGCTACAAAAGTAAAAAATGTCCAAGAGGCGTGGTCATTGTTAAAAAATACCATTCTAGAAGCACAGTCCAGATGTATTCCACACATTAAGAAAGGTGGAAAGAAGGCAAAACGATTACCGGCATGGTTAAAAGGGGAGGTGAAAGAAGCTATTTTAGCCAAAAGATCTTCATTCAAAAATTGGAAGAAGGATCCAACAGAAGAAAATAGGACAAAGCATAAACATTAGCAAGTTAAATGTAAGACATTGATAAGACAGGCTAAGAGAGAATTTGAAAAGAAGTTGGCTGTAGAGGCAAAAACTCACAGTAAAAACTTTTTTAAATATATCCGAAGCAGAAAGCCTGTGAGGGAGTCAGTTGGACCGTTAGATGATCGAGGGGTTAAAGGGGCACTTAGAGAAGATAAGGCCATCGCGGAAAGATTAAATGATTTCTTTGCTTCAGTGTTTACTGAAGAGGATGTTGGGGAGGTACCCGTAATGGAGAAGGTTTTCATGGGTAATGATTCAGATGGACTGAATCAAATCACGGTGAACCTAGAAGATGTGGTAGGCCTGATTGACAAACTGAAGAGTAGTAAATCACCTGGACCGGATGGTATACACCCCAGAGTTCTGAAGGAACTAAAAAATGAAATTTCAGACCTATTAGTAAAAATTTGTAACTTATCATTAAAATCATCCATTGTACCTGAAGACTGGAGGATAGCAAATGTAACCCCAATATTTAAAAAGGGCTCCAGGGGCGATCCGGGAAACTACAGACCGGTTAGCCTGACTTCAGTGCCAGGAAAAATAGTGGAAAGTGTTCTAAACATCAAAATCACAGAACATATAGAAAGACATGGTTTAATGGAACAAAGTCAGCATGGCTTTACCCAGGGCAAGTCTTGCCTCACAAATCTGCTTCACTTTTTTGAAGGAGTTAATAAACATGTGGATAAAGGTGAACCGGTAGATATAGTATACTTGGATTTTCAGAAGGCATTTGACAAAGTTCCTCATGAGAGGCTTCTAGGAAAAGTAAAAAGTCATGGGATAGGTGGCGATGTCCTTTCGTGGATTGCAAACTGGCTAAAAGACAGGAAACAGAAAGTAGGATTAAATGGGCAATTTTCTCAGTGGAATGGAGTGGACAGTGGAGTGCCTCAGGGATCTGTATTGGGACCCTTACTGTTCAATATATTTATAAATGATCTGGAAAGAAATACGACGAGTGAGATAATCAAATTTGCAGATGACACAAAATTGTTCAGAGTAGTTAAATCACAAGCAGATTGTGATAAATTGCAGGAAGACCTTGTGAGACTGGAAAATTGGGCATCCAAATGGCAGATGAAATTTAATGTGGATAAGTGCAAGGTGATGCATATAGGGAAAAATAACCCATGCTATAATTACACGATGTTGGGTTCCATATTAGGTGCTACAACCCAAGAAAGAGATCTAGGTGTCATAGTGGATAACACATTGAAATCGTCGGTTCAGTGTGCTGCGGCAGTCAAAAAAGCAAACAGAATGTTGGGAATTATTAGAAAAGGAATGAGGAATAAAACGGAAAATGTCATAATGCCTCTGTATCGCTCCATGGTGAGACCGCACCTTGAATACTGTGTACAATTCTGGTCGCCGCATCTCAAAAAAGATATAATTGCGATGGAGAAGGTACAGAGAAGGGCTACCAAAATAAGGGGAATGGAACAACTCCCCTATGAGGAAAGACTAAAGAGGTTAGGACTTTTCAGCTTGGAGAAGAGACGACTGAGGGGGGATATGATAGAGGTGTTTAAAATCATGAGAGGTCTAGAACGGGTAGATGTGAATCGGTTATTTACTCTTTCGGATAGTAGAAAGACTAGGGGACACACCATGAAGTTAGCATGAGGCACATTTAAAACTAATCGGAGAAAGTTCTTTTTTACTCAACGCACAATTAAACTCTGGAATTTGTTGCCAGAGAATGTGGTTCGTGCAGTTAGTATAGCTGTGTTTAAAAAAGGATTGGATAAGTTCTTGGAGGAGAAGTCCATTACCTGCTATTAAGTTCACTTAGAGAATAGCCACTGCCCTTAGCAATGGTTACATGGAATAGACTTAGTTTTTGGGTACTTGCCAGGTTCTTATGGCCTGGATTGGCCACTGTTGGAAACAGGATGCTAGGCTTGATGGACCCTTGGTCTGACCCAGTGTGGCATTTTCTTATGTTCTTATCAACCCCGAAGGGAGTCGCCAACGAGGTGAGGTGGGCGGAGCGGAGACATCGAGCAGCGACGGACACAATACTATCTTTCGGGTTAGCCACTGCACCCCAGACATTCACCAGGATCATAGTGGTGGTGGCAGCAACACTGAGGAAGGAAGGAATCTGCGTGCACCCTTATCTAGACGATTGGCTGATCAGAGCAAAATCCCCAGAAGAAAGCCACCAGGCAACCAACAGAGTCAAAACTCTACTGGAGAGCCTCGGGTGGGTGGTCAACACAAACAAGAGCTGCCTGCAGCTTTCCCAATCTTTAGAATACTTGAGAGTCCGGTTCAACACCAAACAAGACAAGGTCATCCTGACGCTGACAAGGAGATCAAAACTGATGACCCAGTTACGAACCCTGTTGAGCGAACTTCGCCCCACAGCATGGGATTACCTACAAGTTTTCGGCCTCATGGCATCCACACTGGAAGTAGTCCATGGGCACGAGCTCACATGAGACCCCTACAACGCTTACTACTATCACGATGGAACTATACCTATGGCTTCAGGTCCCGGACAGAGTTCGGTCCCAACTACGGTGGTAGCTACAAAAAGCCCATCTGAGCCAGGGAAAGAGACTATCCTCCCCAACCTGGATCCTACTCACCACGGATGCCAGCCTACGAGGATGGGGAGCACACTGCCAGGAGCTAACCGCCCAAGGGCAATGAAACAAAGAAGAGTCGGGATGGAATATCAATCGCCTAGAAGCCCGGGCAGTCAGACTAGCCTGCCTAAGGTTCGTTCACAGACTCTGAGGCAAAGTGGTCAGAGTAATGTCGGTCAACGCCACAACAGTGGCCTACATCAACCGTCAGGGAGGAACCAGAAGCCAACAGGTGTCTCTGGAAATAGACCTCCTAATGTCATGGGCGGAAGAGAATCTTAAAGAGATCTCGGCCATCCACATTGCGGCGGACTACCTCAGCAGAGAAAGTCTAGATCCAGGAGAATGGAAACTGTCAACCACAGCATTCCAATTGATAGTAAACCGTAGGGGAACACCAACCATAGACCTCCTGGCAAACCAGTCCAATGCCCAGGTACCCAGTTTCTTCAGCCGCAGGCGGGAACCCCAGTCCCAGGGACTCGATACCCTGGTACAGACCTGGCCAAAGGAGACTCTGTTATACGCCTTCCCACCGTGGCCCCTATTGGGCGTGATCATCCACAAGATAGAACACCACAGGGGACCAGTACTTCTAGTGGCCTCGGACTGGCCAAGAAGACTATGGTACGCAGACATGTGAAGACTGCTGGCAGGGAACCCCCTGCCGCTACCTCCACACAGAGACCTGCTCCAACAGGGACCGATCCTCCACAAGGATTCAGCTCGATTCTCTCTTACGGTCTGGCCATTGAGAGGACTCACCTAAGAAGTAGAGGATACTCGGGGGCAATAATTGACACCCTACTCCGAGCATGCAAGTTCTCCACATGCCTAACAAACATAAGGATTTGGAGAGTATTTGAAGCCTGGTGCGAGGACCACGACATCATACCACGCTCAGTCAAAATTCCTGCGATTTTTGGAATTCCTACAGAACGGCCTACAGAAGGGATTGTCCCTCAACTCCATCAAGGTACAGGTGGCTGTATTGTCATGCTATGGAACCAAGAGCGAGAACGGCAGCATAGCCTCTCACCTGGATGTCTCCCGCTTCCTGAAAGGAGTCAAGCACATCCGACCACCCCTAAAGTGGCCGGTGCCTCTTTGGAACCTCAACCTGGTTCTAGATTTCCTAGCAGGAACCTTCTTCAGACCTCTCCGCGGCCTGTCTCTCCGACTATTAACATTGAAGACAGTCTTCCTGCTGGCAGTCTGTTCAGCCCGTCGTATATCTGAGCTACAAGCACTGTCCTGCCTGGAGCCATTCCTCAGACTCACCCCGGGAACCATCCAGTTACGCACAGTTCCGTTGTTCCTCCCCAAAGTTGTCTCACTTCCATCTCAACCAAACCATCTCGCTACCATCGCCAGATGAGCATAAGAATTCGGAAGAGGTTCGAAGTCTACGCCATCTCAATGTCGGGAGACTCCTACTCCGATACCTGGAAAGGTCGGAACCCGTACGAAAGACGGACCATCTATTCGTCCTTCACAGCGGGAAGAAGCAAGGGGAAGTGGCCTCGCGAACAACCATAGCCCGCTGGATCAAAGAAGTCATCAAGGCAGCCTATGTAGAAGCAGGCAAGCCACCGCCTTTACAAGTCGAGGCCCATTCGACTAGAGCCCAGGCAGTGTCCTGGGCGGAAACCAAGATGCTGTCAACTGCCGAGATCTGCAGCGGCGACATGGTCCCCCATCCACACCTTCTCCAGGTTTTACCGCCTGGATGTTCAGGCTCAGGAGGACATGGCATTTGCAAGGGCAGTACTAAGTGGGTCATGGGCAGCCTACCACCCGGTTCAGGAGTAGCTTTTATACATCCCATTGGTCCTGAGTCCTGCTACATGCTAGGAAATGGAGAAATTACTTACCTGATAATTTCGTTTTCCTTAGTGTAGACAGATGGACTCAGCATCCCACCCACGGTTGCCGGTACTCATGGAATTCTTGGGGGACATCCCCGGGAGCGTATGATTCACTGGTAAGCCATGCTTTCCTTCATCTAGGACACCCACCCTAACCGGTGTTGACGTTTCTTGGTTGAGGGCACTGGCGGTCTCCAGCTATAGCCAATTCAACCAGTTCAAATTAATCAAGTTATCCAAGTTATAAAGTTTAATCAAGTTATTCAAATTATTCAGTCATACATATATATATCCACAATGCTTTTCGAGGAGAATACTGAAGAGCTGCACTTCCTGCAGGGGTATGTGTACTAGGGCTGACGTCAGATTGAAATCTCATCCGTCTCCAACTGCTATCAGGAGTACACTGTACCCATTGGTCCTGAGTCCATCTGTCTACACTAAGGAAAACGAAATTATCAGGTAAGTAATTTCTCCAGTAAGTGAAATGTGGGTTTATATTCTTATTCTTTGCGGGGAGGAGGGGAGCATCAGCAGAATACATCCTGGGATGGAGGCATCCTGGAAACTCTTCCTAAGAAAATTGTCATTGGTTTGCTGAACCAGCAGGTGATGCTGCTTTCTACATGGTCCAGAGATTCATTTTTTATTCCAATTATAATGCTAATAACCCTGGGGGGGGGGGTCTTCCTGAGCTTTGGAACAAATAGCTTTGTCGCTGTTTGTTCAGTAGACATTTCTATGTGGAGTGAAGTTAGAATAACCAGCATTGTACAGACCGACCACCTTTGGGGAAGGCGCTGCATTAGAATGCATGGAATGCAGTGCCTGCCTCAAAGAATGTGCAGGTTCCAGAAGTCCTGGAGAACAGAAGAGGGCCAGTCAGTGTGCGGGGAGGTGAAGGAATGCAGCAGAGAAGCAAGTTTATATTTTCTTCCAACCTCTTCATTTATAGGAGGAGGCTTTTTTATGTCAGTTTCTACAAGATATGCCTCAAGTGAAAATCCTTTGTTCATGAAATAATGCAGCACTGATGACAATATTTTGCATTTATAGAACACCTTTTATCCACACAGGATCTCAATGCGTTTTACAAAACAGCAGGAATCACATCCCAGCCACTGAAAGTCCAGCCGCCTCTGAATTACGTTAAGGTTTTCCCTCCATTTTTTCATGATATATATTTATATGGTAATATATTTAGTTTAATTATAAAGAGTATATAACTAATAATTACTGCAAGCTCTGAAGAAAATTAAAAATAGACTACTCAAAAGTTACTGGAACTCCTTACTGAATGATACACAAGGCAAAAGGAGTTAAAGGAGATTGAAATATGTATTTGAGTTACTGTGGAATGCAAAATGTTGCTCTGTCAACTGTTTAGCTCATTTACTTTGCTGCTTATACTAATGTAACAAATTATTATGGTACAAATTACTTCTCACATTGTGATGCACTGTATAGAATGGTCTTAGTGGTAGCTAAATTGTGGAAAATAATTCAGCATGCAGCTAAAATAATTAATTCTACAGAACTTATTTCCCTGGCAAGTCAGTTTAGAAATGCATATCCAGTCTGGTAGAGGGTAGTGTTGGATCTTGTAATCAGAAATTGCTCAAAAGTTTAAGCATGTGCTAATTAAATTATTCATGTTTTGCATGTGCAGTATAACCTGTACTTTCATGTATAATTCACACATGGCTATTGTGATCTTTTGACAGACAAGAAAGTTTCTTGTATGCCTTTTAGATCATCACAGAACAGTTTATTTTATCTAGTTTTATTTTATAGAATTGTTTTCCCCCAACTACATGACCAAGGCAGCCATCAATGTTTAAGATATCAAAAGAGCAATTTAACCTTGCAGACTCAAGTTAGTGAGGTTGATGCACTTCTCAAAGTATGTATAGTGCTGTGCATCCATAGCAAAGCATTTCAACGTTCATGACTTCTGAATTTGCTTATTTTGTGTTGATTTTCATTTTAAAGGGCTTGGCATCCTCTTTATATTTCAGTACTCTCCTCCCACCCTGATTATTACATTATTTTAAACTTCTAAAGAAAGTTGTAAACTATAATTTATAATGCAGAGGTCTCCTGTTAATCATCTGCTTAGTTTTATGCCTTAGTACCTCCTTTTCTGGAACAGCTGAGTGCAAGAGGAAGTGGTGTCATGGATGTTGGCAGATCAGGATGAATTGGCCCGTCCAGTCTGCCCAGTTCTCTTCCCCTCTGGATCTTAACCACTATGAGTAGATTAGCATATGAATTCTGATTACTGCAGCCAACACCAGCTCCCCATCCATATCTTTTACCTAAATTCTCAACCCTGCATATTTAAATTCTATTACCTTATGGCCTATTACTACAGGCATTGTCATTATCATCTTTGGTTCTTACAAGTTCCAGACTTAATCCAACATGCAAGCCCCCTCCCATGTCTTGCCACCAAGGAGCTCGACCATCCAGAGCATCCCCAGAACTAGTGAGATTGTTGACTTGAAACATTTGACAACTCTGTGCACTTTGCTGTTAGGGTCACTTATAACCATGGCTGCTTTGTGCAGGCAGGAAGAGGAAGCATTGATGCAGCAGGTGGATAGCGGTGGTGAGTGACAGAGTCAAAGCAATCAAAGTCTTGATCAGGTGTTTTAAAAAGTGAATTTCAGTGCTTGTTTTCAAAGTTAAAAATGGAAAATGTGGTAGAAAGCACTAAAATATAAGGATGCCAAGCACTGGAAAAAAAAAGCTAAACATTCAACATAAAATGCTCTTTAGCTCACTCAACAAAGATTACTTTTTAGGGCGATCAAGTAATAACTCTCTTCTCATAAGCCCTTTTGATACAGGATATGAGAATGCATTTATCAATGCTTCACCGAGGTAGATATATAGAATCTTTGAATAGTATAGCTGAAGAAGTAAACAACAAATCTTGTTGCAGAGGAATAAGTAAAGTCTGATATTTGATGTCGGCACACATAAGTAATACTCAAGATTTCTGACTCCATGAGTAGAGGGCAGACAGCCCAAGTTCGCAATATTGAGTTCAGCAAGACTGGTAGGTGGCAGATGAATTACAGCAAACAAGACCCCTCCTGACTGAAAACAATGAAGCGCAGATCATACAGCAAAGAATAGAGTAGTGCCATTTGTTAAATCTTAACCATAGTTTTCAAAAATACAATAACATTGTTTACGTAAGATCTTCCAATCATATAACAACTTAATACAGTAATATTCCAGTAAAATGTTTGGTTTTATATCGTTATTCATCCTCCCACTCAATTTTGCTTTTCTCAGTCTGTTTTCTCCCTTCACCGTCTCTGTCTTTTCCTAACTCCAGTTACTGACTCTCCTTTCTCTCTCATCTTTTGCTCACTTTCATTTCACATCTGTGTAACTCTGTTCTCCACATCCTTCTGTCCTCTTACCACTTCTTGCCACCTGTCTTTCATATCTGCCATACCCGCTGTCTCCCTTTCTATGCCCATTGCCCCTCAGTCCTTCTCCAATTCCCCCTTTTTAGCTCTTTGTCCACTTTCATCCCTTCACCTCTGCATGTCGCCTCTTAATTTCCACACCCCATCTTATCTTCCTCCTCTCCCTATTTTCAGTGATGCAGCTCCCCCTTGCTGCCCAGAATATATCTGCCTTGCTGTTCAGTTTCAGCCCTGCATCTCTTTGTATCCCCTTCCCAGTTCCTATCTGCCATTCTGCTTGTCCTTCCCAGAATTCCTTCTTCCCCTTATACCCAGTTCCAGTTCCACATGGCCCCCATTCCCCACTTCCTGCTCCCACAAGAATCCCAATTTGCCCTCTGTCTGTTTGTAGTTATTCATTTCCCCAACTTCCTCAACCCTGCCTGGACTTCAACTTCAGCTCGTTATGACAGCAAAAGCAGTGCAGGGCCAGTAGAAGAGCTACACTCACTGTCCCTGTGGCTGCCGCCGCTGCTGCTCCTACTCCTTGTGATAGGCTTTTATTTGAGGTAGAAGTGTACATGGTGAGAACGAGGAAGAGCATTAGTAACCACTGGGGTCGGCAGTGCAACTTGCTACTGTTACAGTATTTAGATAGCGACTTTCCTTCCTATCCCTACTCCCTGCAGTAGCTTGTTTGCTGCAGGGCTGGAGAGACAGTTGGAGATCTTGGAAGGAGGACAGCTAACCCAAAAGTCTTCTGAAAGATCAGGTAGACTTGGACTGTCTGGAAGAGCCACATTCAGAGTCAAATTTATTTCCAGCTTGACGGGTTAAGCTTATGCGTGTCCTGAGCCTCAGGTTGAATCTTGCTAATAGAAAGGATGACCACTCTTGGAAAAGGTTGGGAAGGTCTGCATTTTGGAAGATCTTAATTGTACATGATTTGTAGGATCAAGTTTGAAAATGCTTGTTGGATAAACCCCATTTCTTAACAAATTTTTTTTTTTAATTCTACCAGGTTCACATAGACAAAAGCTAAAGGTGCTCTCTGTTTGACCAATGGGCTGATGACTAGTAGTGCTCTAAAATTTCCTCCAGTTATTGCATCCAAATACTATGGTTGTATGTATTTGGCGTTCTTGCTAGAGAAGCTTTATAAAGAGATGTCCAAAATTGTACATGGTCAAGGCAGATCTCAGAGTTTTTTCTTTCAATTTGTCAGAGTTGATTTGTTAGTTTATTTGTTCACTTAAATGTTTGAATGGAGTATATATGTTGAAGCTAATGCAACTGAAAAGCTCCTAGAAAGCTTAGAATTAAGAGCACTGCTTATTGGGTACTTCCTCCAAGATAAGCTCACAGAGCCAGTATTGTAGTTACTATCAGGCCGATTCAGAAAAACGCGCGAGAGAGCTGGCGAGCGCTCGCTCTCCCGGGGCGCACACAGGCCATTCTCCTGGGCGCTCGATTCAGGAGGGTGGCCTATGCAAATTAGGGCCCGCGTTAAAAGGAGGAGCTAGGGACACTAGTGCGTCCCTAGCGCCTCCTTTTTTGACAGGAGCAGCGGCTGTCAGTGGGTTTGACAGCCGACGCTCAATTTTGCCGGCGTTGGTTCTCAAACCCGCTGACAGCCACGGGTTCGGAAAATGGACGTGGGCATAATTGAGCGCCCGTCTTTTGGGCCGCGGGCTGATTTTTACATTTTTTTTTTTTTTTTTTACTTTTGGGGCCTCCGACTTAATATCGCCATGATATTAAGTCGGAGGGTGCACAGAAAAGCAGTTTTTACTGCTTTTCTGTGCACTTCCCTGGTGCCGGCAGAAATTAACACCAGCCTTTGGGCAGGCGTTAATTTCTGAAAGTAAAATGTGCGGCTTGGCTGCACATTTTACTTTCTGAATCACGGAATAACTAAAAGGGCCATCAATATGCATTTGCATGTTGCGGGCGCGATTAGTTTCGGAGGGGTTGGACCCGCGTTTTCGACGCGCTATTACCCCTTACTGAATAAGGGGTAAAGCTAACGCGTCGAAAATGCGCGTCCAAATGCGGGTTAACAGTGCACTCCACCGGACTGTACTGTATCGGCCTGAATATAAGTTCAAGCATGGAGAACGAATTGAGATCACTAGGGCTTCGGACAATGCAGTCTTGGTTTTTTGGGGTTTTTTTCCCATTTATATTGCAGAGCATACTGGTATTGGTTTGCCCCTCTAAAGACGAGGTCTAGACCTGCTTCTCTCACATGACCTAATTTAGAAGTCTCTAGATATATTGGCTGCCTCAAACAACTTTTTGGTGCCTGTTGGCTTCTGTTTACAGCTGTTTGGAGCACAGTTTAATTGCCACAGTAGGAAAAGGTGGTTTGGGTTTTTTTTTTTAAATTTAATATATACCTGAAAATATTTCCTTGGGACAATTTTAAAATAGCCTGTGCAGTGGTATTCTCTGCTGGTGCTTTTATATGTACTTTATGTACATTTTCAAAGAGACTCACATCTTTTTGAAACTTAGCAAGTGCCTGCATACTCTCCACCTGTTAATTGTGCTGGTGGTCAAGTTGAGGGGTGGCTGGTAAAATAGTGTGTGTACAGTTGATGATCAAATGTACCTGCATTGTTTTTTTTTCTCCCCTGACCTAAACATATCCCTGTGAATGCCTCTTGTTTTTGCTGCTAAAAGTGTCTGTTCAACGGAAGCTCGTGCTTACTTTTAGCAAGATAGGAGGGGGGGTGATTTTTTAGTTAAATTAATTTACCCAGGTAAATTGCTATGAAAATTGCTCTCCAAAAGTCAGATTTTCATCATCCGTGGATGAAAAATTGAGATCCTTGTGGAATCTCAAACTAGTCTGTAGTTACTTGGGTCATGCCTGGAGCCTTTTTTGAAAATTGGCAGTGCACTGGCTACCCTCTAGTCCAGGGGTCCCCAACATTTTTGGGAGCATGGACCCCTTTTCAACCTCCAAAGTTTTCACAGACCCCCACATGTTTCTCTTTCGTTTTTATCTACAATCATATGCCATATACAGAAAAGTTAATAATGTAATAATAAAGACATAATTTCATGCAGAGCAGACTCATTCATGATATATAAAACATAAAATAATGCTTACTGATTATAAACTGAATACAAATTGGTACATAAAGATCAGGCAGGCTTCATCTCGGGTCGCATGACAGCTGATAATGTGCGAAAAGTTGTGGATCTTGGCTGGTTGATTAAGGAGAAAGGGACACCCGCAGTGTTACTTTCCATTAACGCAGAAAAGGCCTTTGATATGGTCCATTGGCCTTACCTATTCAGCTTATTGCGTAAAATTAATTTTGGACACTCTTTTCTGGTCTGGTTATTAAATTTATACTCTAACCCTCAGGCACGTGTCAAGGTTTATGGAATTTATTTGGAACCCTTGACTATTCAGCGAGGCACCCGACAGGGGTGTCTGCTTTCACCGCTTCTATTCGCCTTATTCCTGGAACCCCTGGCTCATAGCATATGAACTTCGGGAGCTATTCATGGGGTCCAGACTAGTTGTGCAGAATATAAAATTACAATGTTTGCCGATGATGTATTGTTTACCTTAACACAAGCGGAAACTTCATTACCAGAGACTATAGCTTTACTGCAGGAGTTTAGTAGGGTTTTGGGGTTCTGGTTAAATCTAGAAAAATCTGAGGTATTAAACCTGACACTGGGGGAGGAGCAGCAGACTAGATTACGATCACAGCTCCCTTTTAAATGGGCTAAACAAAGAGAGGATTGACGTCACCGGAGTGAATGGCTGACTGAATCTGAGCTCCTGCTCCAGACATCCTATAACCCACGGAAATCTCCCACATCATCTCAATACCCACGAAAAGCATACCCACAAAGGGATTAACATCCTCCGATGTCAAATAGAAGGAAATCAACGGATTTATGAAAATTCTCGTACAAAAAACAAGACTTGCAGGAATTCACGGGCCCAACTACAATGGTGGCGATAGAAGAAGCTATGCTCCGACTCTGCAATCTGGGGAACTTTATTGGTATCTTTTACCTATCCCTTTGATAGGGATTTAGTATTAAGGTTGTTCCTTAAAAACCGTAATAAGTTGTTTTATGGGAAAAAAGTATGGATATACCCAGATGTTATGAGAGATACGCAAACTCATAGAAATCTTTTGTTGGAATGTGTCAAGAAGCAAGATCACTGGGTGCTCAGATAAATGTTAGGTATCCATGTAAATGTACGTTACAATACAAAGGGAAAAGTTTTATTTTCTATGAACCATTACAGCTTAGAAGTTTTTTAGATAAATGTAAAGATGAAACAAGCACCACCTAACCTGGACAGGTGCATTAAGATAAAATAGGATGTCATAATCTCCATTGTTTACTTTATAGTTATTTTCTTCTTGTTTAGAAATGTTCCAGTTAATCCAGAGATCCATTTTGTTTCTTTATGTATTACTAGCAGAAAAAAAGTGTTTTATATCACTGTTTCTTTTTCTTGATAGTAAATCTGAGAATAGATTTTTGTTGGTATAGCCTAGAGGTAGGTGTGATTAAGGTGATATAAAATGTTTGTCTGTATTAATTTGAAAAATATATAAATAAAGAATTGAAAAAAAAAAAATTAGCACCATGCTGTTGGAAACGCAGGACCCATCAGTGCCGGAGACTCCCCGAGCCATAAAAATAGACTGAGCTCACCGAGCCCTGGGAGCTCGTCAAGAAAATCGCCCTTGGGATATAATTGTGCAATATCATGACTATCACATCAAAAACAGTATCGCCACAGTCACCAGGAAACAAGCTTCATGGACTTGGGAAGGACATAAAATCATGATTTTTGCAGATTTGGCGCCATCCACAATCCGCAAGCACCAAGATTTGAAAACTATAACTGAAACCTTAAGAAAGGATAATGTTAGATACAGATGGCTATTTCCTTTCGGTCTAGGCTTCACCTTGCAAGGCAACCTTCATAAAGTTAAAACTGTTCAGGAAGGCGCTGCCATATTGAAGGAAGCAGGTTATCCAGGCTTCGAAGGTCCATACTAGCAGGACATAACACCGGACGATGGGACGATGGCCCTAGATGGTAGAGAGTATCCAAGGGAGGTTGGAGATTGAGGCGCAACTCAGAACACGGCTTAACGTCCCTCAGTGCTACCTGAACTAGTACAGGGCCGTGATTTCTCATGCCAATCTCAATAGCAGGGGGCCGATACACGCAACTACAGATTGACAATGTTGGCACTAAATAATTGGAGGACACAGTTTGAATTGATGGAGAACAATCCAGGGTAATATTTGTTATTAGTGGGAGATTACAGAATATGCTTACACAGTGAAATTTTGTATGAGGGATGTCTGGGGGAGGGGTGGGAGGTGGGTCAAGTGTGGGGTGGCTGATTCCTCTCTAACAATGGCAAACAGCTCCCTTATTAAGGATCTGATTACACGGGGGTACCAGGGTTCCAGAGGTTGCCTTACAGGGAATAATTAACACACAGAATATTGGAATAAATGCAGGAGATCACATGGACAGGGTTAACAGACTAGTATGTCATCTAATCACTCTTATGCTATGTGAAGATGTCAATAGATGGAGGCCACACATATTAGCAGGGATGCTCACCACTTTGACACAGGCTAGGGGTAACAGTATGCACCATCAATGGCTGAACTAAATATGCTATCCCTTAATGTAAAGGGACTTAATTATTATAGAAAGCGCCAATTTCTGTTTGAGGAATTACATCAACAACATACTGCCATAGCCTATATCCATGAATCACATCTAAAACGGAGGTATGAACACACCATGAAAAATGCATTATTCCCACACCAATACTGGGCTGCCTGTACAAAACAATGCAAATATACTGGAGTGGGAATACTCACCCACAAAGATGTAATATTTGAAGAACTAGCATGCATTTGTGATCCAGAAGGCAGATACATCCTTGTAGTAATTAATATAGCCGGTGCAATATACACATTGCTCAATATCTATGCCCCTAACAGTAACCAAGGATCCTTTTTGAATAAATTGGATCACACCATAGAATCTCATTCTGCAGAAAACATCATTATAGGTGGACATTTCAATTTGTCCTTAAACCCTCATCTGGACAATTCCAAGGGGCAGGGGTCCACCCTAGGTAAGGACAGAAAGGTTCTTAAAGCATTTCTACATAAGACCCTCCAGGAGTCTCCTAGACTCCTGGAGGGTACACAACCCTACCTCCAGAAATTACACATTCTTTTCAAGGGCTTATCAGACCTACTCTAGAATTGATTTTTTTCTAGTGGAGAAAATTAACATAAATAGTGTAACAAAATCCTTTATAGATCCCATCACATGGTCCGATCACGCCCCAATAGGATTCACATTAAAACTAAGCCATTATGATAGAGCACACAATACTGGAAACTTAATGAAAGCCTCCTTGACGATGAAACATTCTCAATAGCCCTTAAGAAGGACATTTCAGAATATTTAGAGCAAAATGATAATGGGGAAATTACTCCTATGAATCTCTGGGACTGCCTAAAATCAGTACTAAGGGGGCTTCTGATAGCCAGGGCAACGCATGTAAAAAGGATGAAGAATGCAGAAAAAGAAAAATTAAAGCTTCAGATCCATGATCTACAAGCACAACATAAACATACAGGTTCCACAAAAATTTTGGCCAGTCTGGACCACTGTAGGCGACAATTAGAAGGATTGGAGGTGGCTGCAATTGTGTATTGCTTAGAATTACTAAGACAAATCCATTACGAGGGAGGCAACAAGGCGGGGAAACAATTAGCCCGCAAGCTCAAGACCCACATGTCTATAAATAATATGGTTAAAATTAAAGATGAGCAGGGTAAAGTGTTAACAACCAATAGTGATATTGGGCAACGCTTCCTACGCTTTTATAAGGAGCTTTATGCCACTGATAATGCTATACATAACGAGAAGATCCAACAATATTTAGACACTGCCCCTCTCTCTCAATTATCCCAGGTGCAACAAGAAATGATAGAGAAATTAATGGAGCTGAGGTCACCTGGGCCATAAAAAGCTTAAAAATGGGCAAATCGCCCGGTCTAGATATAAAAAATACGCGGACTTGTTGATACCTCTCTTAGTCCGAGTGTTTAATTCGTTGAGGACCACAGGATCTATATCCTCTGTTTCCAATACAGCGGGAATAACCATATTGGCTAAGCCGGAACGGGATCCAACCATTTGTGGCTCATATAGGTCAATATCTTTAATAAACTTGGATATGAAAATTCTCGCAAAGATTCTAGCCAACAGACTAAACTCCATTCTACCAGGCTTAATTCACCCTGATCAATCCGGTTTCATTCCCGGCCGAATGGCATCCGATAATGTACACAAAACCATAAACTCCAGCTGGTGGTCCAAATACAGAGATATACCTAGCCTTCTATTAGCGGTCGACGCAGAGAAGGCCTTTGACTTTGTGCACTGGCCCTTTCTGTTCCAAACCTTAAAGGCCATAAAGATGGGCGACTATTTTGTAGGCTGGGTAAAGAAACTTTGTCGCCCTTGACTTGTTTGAAAGTAAATGGGGGTTACTCTCAGACATTCCCAATAGGTAGAGGCACAAGACAGGGCTGCCCTCTTTCCCCTCTCCTATCCGCACTCTTCCTGGAAACCTTTACACATCGGATACGACATAATGACCAGATACTGGGCATATAGGTGGGCGAATTTTCCTTTAAATTAACACTCTTTGTAGACTATATTCTCTTTACTGTCACAGACCCTACTCACTCACTTTCAACTATCAGCCAAGAGATTACGGATTTCAGCCAAGTCTCAGGCTTCAAAATAAACTGGGACAAGTCGGAATTCCTTGATATCTCGACACCAGAAGATATGGTAGAACATCTCAAACAGAATCACCCCTTTCGGTGGGCTACGTCGAAGATTAAATACCTGGGTATCTATATCGGCAATAAGGACAATTTGTCGCTACTAAATTATCCTCCGCTTATGGAAAAAATTTTCAAAAATATTGAAGAATGGGACCGCTACCACATATCTTGGGTGGCCAGAATTGCGGTACTCAAAATGATTCTTTACTTATTTCAAACACTCCCCATTGCACTACCAGCCAAACTGCTGGAAAAATGGCAGAGGAGAATTCTTAAATTTATTTGGAAAGGGAAACCTCCAAGAGTGGCGAAACAAGTATTATTCCGCCCGAAATCACAGGGTGGTCTGGGTGTACCTAATCTGCATTGATATCATGCCGCAGCACATCTTAAAGCAGTAGTAGACTGGCATAAGAAGCGCAAGCAACCATTATGGGTAAAATTGGAACAGGCCATAGTGGGGGCCTTACCTCTTAATGCTATGGTGTGGCAACCTAAACATTCTTGGCACCTGGTCACAACTATCCCTGCTACTGTACAGACTACTTATAACATTTGGACCTGTTGGAAACAGTCCTTAGTGGGAATCAGAGACTATTACCAAAGCATCCACCTATTTTACAATAATCTATTTACACCTGGACAACATCCAGCTGCCTTTCGAATTTGGCAAATTAGGGGAATACTCAAATTTGAAAATATTTGGGAACCGGGATGCTTGATTTCCTTTGATCAGTTAAGCTGGAGATTTCAATTGCCAAACGGAGAGATTTTCGCCTATCTGCAGATTAGACACTTTTTCTTCCGCAGGGCAATTGAAGCGGATTTGGCTATAGGTCTCACGGACTTCGAAATTCTATGTAGACAAGCAGATAAGTTAGATAAGCTCATATCTAGACTATCGTCTCTTATGGGAAGACCTAATTATAAATATATCCATCTGAGGGCATGGGAACAGGACCTACCTGAGGTTTTTTCAGAGGCGGTATGGACAGATATCTTTCAAAATATTGGTAAAGGACTTATTTCAGCAGGTCCCATAGAAAATGTGTATAAATTATTGTACTGTTGGCACATCTCACCTGATAAATTGCATCAAATGTTTCCTATGGCGTCTACACAGTGCTGTAAATTATGCGGGGAAGCAGGTACTTTTATACATATGTGGTGGCACTGTGATAAGATTCAAAATGTATGGTCTCAGGTCTCTGATTGGATGGGGACATATTACAAGTACCGCTCAAACTCACAGCGCCGCAAGCTCTCTTATACATGAGCAGTGAAGGCGAAAAAAGGGAACATCTGAAATTCATCAAATTTGGAGTGTTGGCTACCAGGTGCGCCCTTGCTAAACTATGGAAAGACAGTGGTGTTCCTTCTTTGCAAGACATAAAAACTAGGGTTCATAACATGTATAACCTGGGGAAAATTATTGCACACAAACGAAAAAGTATGCAGAGCTTTGTAAAGATATGGGCACCATATGAACAATGGCTTTTAAAATCGGCTTCTTAGACATGCTAGTATAATAAGTTTAGATACTGATACTGTACAATAGGCCATGTTGCTTTACGAATGTCAAGAGTGATCATCAGGCAAACTTTGATTCCTACAGGCTCCTCCCGGAGGGAGGGGGAGGGTGGAAAAGGGGATGGTTTAGCTTAGTCTATATTAGGCTAACAATAGCAGGTTCATGAATCAGTAATGACATACATTTTATGTTTGTAACTGTTTATTTATTGTATAAAAAGTTAATACAAACCCCCCCCCCCCCCAAAAAAACAAAACAGAGTGAAATACAGGTTGTAGTTTACTAATGTTAGAAACATGGATTTAATATTTTATCTTTTATGCTGTTGTCTTTGTATATTATACAGTGTGAACTGGCATATGATTTTCATTACCAATAAAAACAGTTTAAACAGAAGAAAAAATGGGCTAAACAAAGAATAAAATATCTAGGCATCAGGATTAGCAAGAATTATGAAGATTTGGTTGAGTTGAATTATAAACCACTTAGGCAAATCTTATCAAAAGAACTGGAAACATGGGTGCCATACTCGCTCTCCTGGTTTGGTCGGATGGCAGCAGTGAAAATGAATATACGCCCTAGATTTTTATATTTCTTTCAAGCCCTTCCAATCTCTATACCTTATATTGAAATGTTGGCAGCATCGTATCTTCTTATATTTGGAAACGGAAGCCACCCAGGATCAGGAGAGATGTCATGTATCAACCCACTCTTGGGGGAGGGCTGGGAGTCCCAAACCTTCAATGGTACTGGGTAGTGACCCAGCTGAGGGCACTCATCAACTGGCATAGAGACAAAGAACTCCAACAGTGGGCAAAAATAGAGCAAGAACAGGTGGGGACTGTGCCTTTGCAGACTAGGGTCTGGCAACCCAGGGACACCTGGCCCAGGGCTGTTCATATGATTCCCACCACGCGATTAACCCTGGATATTTGGGAAAAGTGGTGTGTATATTTTGTAGGAGCACAACGTTACTTTTATAGTAAGGCCATAAATTATAATACTAAATTCCCGGCTGGCAGAGAACTCGCGAACTTTCAACCACTGTTCTGTAAGGGCATAGTCTGCCTGGAGCACATCTGGGAAATACAAAAGTTCTACACCTTACATGAACTCATGGAGAAATATCAATTGGGCAGGGAGGCCTGTTTCCATTATATACAATTATATCACTTTGTGATGGCGGACAAAATCGGGATAGAGCTAAAACAGGGCAAGACACAACCGGAACACCGGTGTAACAAGGCTGACCACATGATAGGTGTTATCTCTACTCTTTATGGGTTTCTTGGCCATTCAAAGAAGATACAGGCCCCATTTTAATGGCATGGGAAAGAGATTTGGGTAAACCACTCACCACGGAACAATGGGATTTGATATTTTCTAATACCCAATGTAGTTCACTCTCCGCCCTATTTTCGGAAAATAGTTTCAAGGTGCTCATGAGATGGTATCTCACGCCTGAAAGGCTCCATAAGATACAGCCAACGATAGGTGACACCTGCTGGAAACATTGCAGAGCGAAAGGCACATTCTTCCATAAGTGGTGGAGTTGCCCTCATCTGAAGCGGATCTGGAAAACACTCATCAGTTTTCTTTCAGCCATTATTGGTCAACCCATACCTTATGCCCCCGAACATTTTTTGCTGAATATGCCACCAGATGTACCCACTACAAAGTGGTTGCTAGCTCACCAAATTATCCTAGTGGCAAGATGTGAGCTTGCTCTATACTGGAAACAGACCCCCCTCCCTACAATGGCGGAAGTGGGTACCCGCCTAGAGCTTAATTGTTTAATGTGTAAATTGACCGCGTTAAAAAATCACAGCCTACCCAGATTCTATAGGCTTTGGAATCCCTACATAACATGGCAGAAAGAGCAAGCAACTGATTAATAAAGATGTACCAGGGCTAACTGATGATGGTGCATGACCTATGTCTGTTTGAAATTGTGTAAAATTATAATAAGTACTTGATCTTTAATTACATGATTATAATGTTCTCAGTTGGGGGGGAGGGGTAAGTTCTGTATATTGAGAATTTTTATTATCATGTTTTCGTCATTGTAATGTATTTCCTTCTTATGACAAATAAAAATTATAATTTAAAAAAAAACAACAAAGCTGAATACATATAATTGCAAAGTACAACAGTAAATGTGCAAGGAATATACTCAAATTCAGTAATTTACGTAGTGTGACTACAGGCAGTTACACAGTTTGATCTGTCTGGATCTGAAGTAACTGGGAGGAATGGACCGATGGAGGGTGGAGGGAGAGAGAGAAACTGACCAGGGTAGACTAATCGAGGGAGAATGCGAGAGAGAGATTGGCAAGAAAGGGGACTTGGTGAAAGGAGAGAGAGAGACTAGTGGAAATGATCTAATGGAGAGAGACAGAGTGATAGAAAATGTGCTGGTAGAAAGAGAAACAAACTGGTGGAAATGGACTGGTAGAGGGAGAGAGAAACAAACTGATAGGGATGGACTGGTTGGAAGAAGAGAAACTGGTGGGGATGGACTGGTGGAGGGAAAGAGAGAGAGAGACTGGTGAGTGCAGAGCAGGACATTTCCCCTTACCACTCACCAAAAAAATCAAATTCTGGTGCCACCTGATGAACAGCAACACACTTCACTACGAGAAACATTGTATAATACAAAATCCTGCAAAAAATGTTCAGAACCTATAGAAAACCTGCCATATTATAATATCCTAGAACCACAATAAATCTTTCACCTACATGCTAAAAAAAACAACCTTTTTAATATTGAAAACTTGGTTTTATATTAATGTGAAGAAAATGGAGGTCTTTGTCGCATAATTTGCAGTCTGTCAGAAAAACCATCCATTCATCCATTAATCTTTATTCTTTCTGAAACTTAATTATTTAATTTTTCCATGGTTATATAAAAATAGAAATCTTGACATAGTTCTTCTCTTTGACCAAAATGGATTGTTCAAACAATCTTGATTGCAAATTATGCGACATATTTTAAGTTCGTTGAATGAGATATGTCGGAGGTCTGAGGTCTTTTCCTCCATTTTCTTCACGTTAACATATATCCAGGTTCTCAATATTAAAAAGTTTTTTTTAACATATAGGTGAAAGATTTATTGTGTTTCTAGTTTTTTACTTTTTCACCAGCCTATTAATTTTTTTTTTAATAATTAAGTATTATAATATCCTGCCAGACTCAAACAGTAACTACCCAACTTATGAAAAGGCAACACTGCAAATATTATACCAGGTCCTAAAACACCAAAACACTTCCTATTAGGAAAACAGAACAAGTCAGCCTGCTATAGTCAAAGCTCCTAAGTCTAGGCCTGATAGGTGATTTTTTTTTGTTTGTTTTTTTCAGAATGAATTGAGAAAACCAATGAAATTTTGTTGGATTTTCAATCGTTTCGTTTTGAGAATGAAATGAAACGAAATAGGAAATTTCGTAGTTTGTCTCTCTCACACACATCCTCCCTCTCTTACACACATGATCTTACACATACACATTCCCTTTTATACACATGCTCTCTAATACACAAACACTCCCTCTCTTATACACACATGCTCTCACTCCCTCATATACACACATGCTGACTCGCATGTTTTCTCACACATACACACAAGCTTCTCTCTCTTACACACACACACACACACACACATGCTCTCTTACACACACACACACACGACAGCAACACCGAACAACACTGAATATCCCCTCGCCCAAAGACTCCAAACTTAGCTCCACTAAAGCCCGGGCACTTTCATTAGCCGCCCCCGCCCTTTGGAACAAACTCCCCCCTTCACTACGACAAGAAGCATGCCCTAAAAAATTCAAACAAGACCTGAAAACTTACCTATTCAAACAATCTTTCACTGAACACCACACCACCCCCACATGACACCCTCTCCCCCTGTCCTCCCATCCTCTCTGTAGAAAATGCCTCTTTTGTAAAAAGTGATATATTGTAAATTGTGTAAATAATGACACTGTTAAGCCTTTCTTTTACATTCCATGACTTTCTTTCTGTTACTTGTTGATAATTATACCTTTCTTAACTCCAATAGTTCATTGTTATACTGTAAAGCGCTTGTTACTTGTTACTGAATTCTGTTTTATGTGAACTGATGAGATGTTCCCAACGTTCATCGGTATATAAAAACCTCTAAATAAATAAATGCTAGCAGAATACCTCACCTCAGTCACATGTAGTATTGGAGATAGACGGTCTATATATTTTTAAATAAAATTAAATACAAACAGACCCTTGCCAAATTCAGAATAAAGAGACCATAAAGTATAAATGCAAACATACATACAATTCTGAACTGGAAACCGGAAGAAGCCAGATTCTGCATGCAGTACAACAGTGGAAAAACAGAAACATGCCATTCCTCGTAAAACATCAAATAATACAATCAAGAAATATTAAATATCATTAATACAACTGACATACTAATACAACTGACATACAGATGTTAATCAGTTGTTTTGAAATAGCAGCCGACAGTTAAAACTAATAATTTAAAATGTCCTCATACCTGGGAACTTTTGATTTCCAGTCACTCTGAGTTTGCCGTGTATTAGTAGGGGCAGGGGGAGAACCGGGAGCGCATAAAATTTCTCTTCTTTCTCACACACATATTCACATGTTCAATCTCACTCACAGACACATATACTCCCTCTCTCTCACATACACACACACATCCTTGCATATATATGCCCCCTTCACCCACATGCTCACACACACATGTTCTCTCATATATCACATGCTCACACATACACATTCTCTTAAACACATGCTCTCACACATACCTGTGCTCTCTGAAATAAATGCTCCCTCTTAAACATACATGATCTCTCACATTTTCTCACACATGCATACAAGCTTCCTCTCCCTCATACACACACATATGCTCTCTCACACACACACACACACAGCTCCCTCTCTCTTATTCACACATGCTCACACACTCCCTCTCTCTCACCCGGGCCTCTCCCTTTCTTTTTCCTGGAGTCTGCAGAAGGGAATGGGGGTGGGTCCTGTGGCTGCCTTCTCACTCAGGCTGCTGGTGGGATGGGATGCACCGGTAGCCCATAGCCTCCTTTAATCTTTAGTTGCTGATAGGATGGAGGGTGCGAGTAGTCCTGCAGCTGCCTTTTTTTTGTTCAAATATCCTCTTTTACATTAATAATACAACCCTGAATATATATATATATACAGCATACAGACTAGAAAAAATAAAGTTTATCATAAGGACAGTGAACAACTACAACGCGATAGTGGATAATCACAGATCGTAACCCACAGTAAATGAGAAAAAGGAGGAAAGCACATTAGTATGAAAATAATAATCCTGCAGCCTCCTTTAGTCTTCGGCTGTCAGTGGAATGGGGTGCGCCGGCATCATGTCAAGCCTCTTCTTTCGTAGTGTGGTCTTCTCACACAGCTCAGTTCCCGCAAACCCCCTGTTATGATCTGGCAGATCCTAGGTTGGGAACCATTGTTCTAGTCCTCAGGTACAGAGGGGGTTTAGAAAGATCAGTTACAGATTACCAGTAGTAACTGTGCAGTTTTGTATTTGAGCTTCTTTAGAACCTTGGGGTGAATACTTCCAGGGCCTGGTGATTTGTTACTATTTAGTTTGTCAGTTTGCTCTATCACCTCTTTGAGATTCACATTGATTTGTTGAAGTTCTGATGTGGGTATGTCCCCAACTGCCTTTACAATAAAGACTGACGCAAAGAATTAATTTAGTTTTTCTTCTAAAGTCTTTTCCTGCATCAGTTCCTTTTACCTCCTGGCCATTTAATGATCCAGTTGATTCCCTCATAGGTTTCCTGTTTATAATATACATGAAAGACATTTTATGATTAGTTATTGACCACATTGTGTATCTCCTTAAATTTGCTCTTGGCCTGCTTTGTAACAGCTTTTTGTCACAGTTCCACAGTTGTTTGAGACTCTTGCTTTTGTTTCAGCCTTTTTTCAGGACCTGTGTACTAATGGTTTTCTCCCATTTTATGTCTATAGGGAAAATAGGGCCCTTAATTTGTGGAATGCGTTTTATCTGGGCTTCTGAGGTGATACTTTTAAACGGTTCTCATGCTTCATACAGACTTTTAACCTTGTAATTGCTCTTTTAAATTTCTAAGTAGTCTCCTCGTTTGATTATAATCACCCTTTTTAAAGTCCTATTTTACCACAATAGTTGTATTATTTCTTCTCCAAAGATTATCTTAAATTTCACCACATTATGGTCACTATGTCCAAGCAGCTCCACCATCATTACTCTTTACACAGATCCTACATTCCACTGAGAATGTTTTTAAAACTTGACAGTTATCCTGTTTTTGGAGAAAGAAAATATTAAAGTGGTTATGCATGCCCTTATTTCATTTTTCATTTCATTTTATTAAAATTTGTTGATCGCCTAACACAAAATAGGTTTAGGCGATTCACAATAAAAACATACATAATGTTCTTTAAATCGCATACATTACAAGTAATTCTATTATTGTTAAGCCCTCTTTAACTGTCTTACCAAAAAGATTGATTTTTAAGTTGGAGTTGGTCTGAAATGCAGCAGCCAGGACTGTTTTTAGAAAATCTCATGGAGAAAGTGCCATTCCCATGCTTAGACCTGCACTAATTGCTCGTGGACTCATGTTAAATGTAAACTTCTCACCATCACATTTAGAGCATTAAATGGGTCAGGCCCACAGTATTTGAAGGACCGTCTTCAATGGTACTGCTCTGAGGTTTGTTAGAAGACTGTTAAGTTCAGAAATACATCTAACGTGATCGCAGATGAGAGCATATTCTTCTATTACATTGTTTTGTGGCATAAATTGCCATTGGAGGCCATATATTAGCAAACGCCCATCTAAGGCCTATGTTGAGCCTACGTTTTCTTCAAGGACATTTAGCTAAATGCAACTGACAAGTTCTGTTATCTCAGAAGTATTCTTTCTAATCTAGACATAACTTATAACACTCACCAAATAGTACTTATTATGATATCATGTTACAGTATTTTTGATGGCACCTGTGTAAGAGTTAGAATTCCAGACACTTTATGCAACATAGTTTTTGTGCCTTATTGTGAACCGTTGTGATGGCACCCGCTTAACGACGGTATAGAAAAGATTTTAAATAAATAAAATAAAATAATACAGCCAGTGTTGACAACAAGGTTATAAAATGCATTCTTAAGGCAAGTCTTTTTTGGCAAACTCAGACATTGTCTGTGGGATGAGAGAAGGATGAGATTGCTCACTAAGATCAAAGCGTACCAGGCAGTAGTACAGACGTGAATTCTGGACACACTACTGCAGTCAACACAGACAACGTCATCAATTCCTGCTTTTTTTTTTTTTTTTTTTATTTATTGCGTTTTCAAACAATTTTTGATAGCATTACATACATATCAATTAAAGGGTCTTAAAGCATAATACAGGAAATAACCTCAATCCAACATTATCACACAGGAATATCCCAAAAAACTTAAGTATATATTCCAACCTAAATCTGACCCGTTATAAGGAAATTTGAGGAGAGAATCATTGAAAATAAGGGAGTAGTTTCGTGGAATACAATTAGGTAATCATAAGAGGGATGACAATATTATTTTTAATTCCCATAACCAAGTTTCAGGTAGAGCTAGAACTTCCTAAAGAATGTGTGTCAAGGAATATTCTCAACTGTGAAGGATCAAAGAATATATATCTCACATTGTTTAATATAAGAACACATTTACAGGGGTATCGTATGGTAATCTGCGCACCTATATCCCTGGCCTCCTGACACATAGCCAAAAATATTTTCCTTCTCTGCTGCGTTATTTTCGTCAGGTCTGGGAACATCCATAATTTATACCCCAAATGCTTCTTTTCCCTATTTCTCAAAAATAATTTCAAAATCATATCTCTCTCGGAGACTAATGAAAAACTCACTAACAACGTCCCACAATAGTCTATCTGTTCTTCCGAGGGTTGTTCAAGGAATTCAGTTAAATTTCCAGCTTCAAAGTTAGGAGGTTGATTGCATTGACCTTCTTTTCTCTCTGTTTTGATGAAATAAATTTTTGTAATACTTGGTATTAACTCTTTTGATATCATCAGAGTTTCCAATAGATATTTCTTGAATTGCTCTAGTGGTGAAATTAGAGCAATATGTGGGAAATTTAAAATCCTTAAATTTCTTGCTCTTAATTCGTTTTCCAAAAATTCGATTTTCCTGCTGTTACTCAATTCACCTTGTACTAGGGTATTTTGTACTGTTTGTATCTGTACTACTTGCTCTTCCAGCTCTTGTATCTTACTTGAATGTGTTGTTAATAAAGGTTCTATTTGGCGAACTTGTTGCTGAGTGTCTATCATGATCTTTGTTAAGTTTCCAATGGCTGATTCCAAGGACGTGAGCGTCTTCCATACGGTTTCTAAAGTCACATTTTGAAAACTTTTCTCAGTTGAAATAAAGGAAATGGCTCTTACCCCACTTTCATTCCGGCGTTCCTTCCCCAAGTTTGGGTTCGTCGGAAGTCCTTCATCCTCCTGATGTAAAAAAGCAGTCGGATATAGTTCCTGATCTTTCTTTGCACACGATACCTGCAAAAGCTGTTCCGTGTGCTGTAATGAACTTTCTCCTCCGGCTGCATTGTCGAGCCGTTCCACCTCTGAAGGTTCCCTCCCGAGGGGCTGAGAAACACACGGCATCTTTGGTCGGGTTTCCAGTCCCGGATCCTGCATTGGGTCTGCTCGGGGAGGTGGAGGGGTTTTGGGAGCCCCGGGGCTCAGAGATGTCATCATATCCAGCGGCGTCAGCCCATGCTCCCCGGCTGACGCTGCAACGGATCTCCCCTCCGGGGTTGAAATTGCCATCGGCGCAAAAATGTTCTCTATGTTGGTTTGAGAAGGGATTTGTATCGGGGTGGTCGGGGTTTCCACCCGGAGCTTTCCCTTTCTCTTTGTGTGGGGCATATCAATCAATTCCTGCTTTTTCTGTTTCACTGTAAACCGGCATGATTTGCATTTAATGCAAGAATGTCGGTATATAAAAGTTAAAAATAAATAAATAAAATAAATAGTTGTATGAGCTCAGTTACATTGTCATAAAGATAGACAACACCTGAACCCCTAAATTTGTTCTGTAGGCAAACCAAAAGTGGGCACAGATCACGGGGAAAACCATGCGTTAAATTCAGACATCTTCAAGTATAACCTTAAAATCTGCTATTTTAATTTTCAGTGGCGGCACACATTGCAGCTGTGGTGAATCTATGTTGTTCCATTTACGTTACCTTCAACAATTCCATAACTTAAAAAAAAAAAAATCCCTATCTAGCTATCATTCACTCCCTGATCACCAGCCGTATTGACCATAGCACAGTCTCAAGTGCTTCCAGCTGTAACAGAATACAGCAAGGAGGCTTTTAGAAGAGGCCAAATCTGACGACCATGTGAAGGTTATCCTGTATAAGCTCTATTGAATCCCCATTGGCGCAGGATAACATTTAAAATACTGCAGCTTCATCAGCTGCAGGTTTCACCAGCATAGTCTGGTCTAAGTTACTTGTCAGTCCTTGGTCTTATATGAATAAACTTAATCAAAGGGAGCTGCAGAAAGCAAGTGCATCATCACTGATGGGAGATTCCTTCCTTGCCGCCACTCTACCACGCTGATGCCTTCCTACAGAATGCTTCAGTTCTACCCCGAGCGCTTTTGGCATCTTATGAAGATTTATGAAGCTTGAGAAAACCTGACTCGATAGCACTCGGGTCCCTCTGCACGCTAGCGATTCCAAAATTTAGAAGCTTTTTAGAAGCTTCCTTTTTCCCTTCCTTGCTTTGGTACTGAAGAGCTACTTGGGCCATCAGGTGTACTTCAGTGCCTTGATATATTTTTTTTGGTGCTTATGTAACACAAAGCACAAAGTTTTTTCCCCAAAGAGAAAGAGACTTTGACTATTGTGGCACAGTGGTGCCTTGAGTATACTGTGTTTTAGATGTGATGTGCTCAGGGTGTTTGAACTTTGTTCTGCCTGGGCAGGCCATGCTGTGCATTAGCTTGTATATTATTGTTCTAGAGGTACTAGAGCTTGGGTGTCTTGTAGTTTTATGATTTCAGTGGCTGTAAAGTGCTTCTTCGGCTCCTGAGTTGTGTGCTTCAGCATGTCTCTGAAACACCATCTTTTCTGTTAGGTCTCAAGATCTATTATAACATGAATAAGAATTTCTTCCTCTATAGCATTTCTGTATGTCTAAAATGTCTTTGCTTTGTGACATTTTGAGATTTGCTTGCCTATTGGTTTAGTTTGCCATTTCTCTTCTGGGGGTATCTTTGTTTTTCTGGCACTTGAGTTTTACTGTTGGCTATTTAGCAAATAGTGCCTAAATGCACATCTAAGGGTTTTGTTTTGTTTTTTATTCTCAATATTTAAGGAAATATATAAGAAGTGCCATGTTGGATCAGACCTAAAGTCCATCAATCCCTGCAGTTTATGATTGTGGCCAATTTGGATTATTTGGAAGTACCCAGCAGATTCCACTAAAAAGTAGGGCCATTCCTTGTTGCTCACCCCCAGGGATAAGCGGAAGCTTTCCCCAAGTTTATCTAGCTAATAAACGTTTATGGATTATTCCTTCAGGAATTTTTCCCAGTCTTTTTGTAACCAAGCTGTGCTAGATGCCTTGACTGCATCCTAAGTCACCAAATTTCACAGTCTGAGTAAAATAATACTTTCTTAAATTTATCTTAAATCCACAAACAGTTTCCCTGTTCTGTTATACTCTAGGCATATACCCTCTGTAATCTGTTCTCCAAGCCAAAGAGCCTTCAACTGTTAAAACGTTTCTTCATATGGAAGCCATTTCATCCCCTTTATAATTTTTTATGCCCTTCTCTGTATATTTTTCTAGATCAGCTGTACTCTTTTTGAAGTGGGGGCAACCAGAATTGCACACAATATTCAAGATGTGGTAGATTTATAGAGGCATATTCTCAGCAGGGATGAGTGTTTTTATTTTATTTATGCTATGTTAAAATACCATGTACGCTGCTTTGTTTGAATCTATAAACAAAATACATAAATTCTCTATTCTTATCTGAATAATTCAGAACATTCTATTTGCTTTTTTGACTGCTGCTGCACACTGAGCTGAAGATTACGGTTTATTGCCCACAATGACTCCACTCAGGTAAAGGAACTTGGCAACTCCTAATGTGAAACGCAGCATTGTGTACCTATAGTCAGGATTATTTTTCCCTATGTGTATCACTTTGCACTTGTCCACATTGAATTTCATTTGCCATTTATATGCTCATTTCCCCAGTGTTGCAACGTCTTCCTGCAGTTCCTCACATTCTGCTTGTGTTTTCCCTACTTTAAATAATTTGGTGTCAGCATATTTGATCAGTTCATTTGTTGCTCCCTTTTCCATATTATTAATGAACAAGCTAAATAATATTGATCCTAGTACCTGGGTTGCTCTGCTATTCACATTTCTCTATTGGAAAATTTGACTACTCTGTTTCCTACCCATTGGTCAAGTACCAAGACACAATAGGACATTGCCTCTTATTAATATAATAACCTTTTAAATGCTGATAGATAAAGACCAAATGGTCCATCCAGTCTGCCCAGTGTTGATTAGGGTTGGGATTGCCACCCCATGCGAGTTACCGAAGTGCATTCCTGGAAGCACAAAGTGGTCATGTGATTTCTATTATGGGATGAACTGCTCTGCGCAGGTTACTCAGTGCTTTATCACAGTCTTCTGACTCCAGGGATTCTCTGTTTATCCCAGGACAAGCAGGATGCTAGTCCTCACATATGGGTGCCGTCACTGACTGAGCCCTATCACAGAAAACTTTCTGGCAAAGTTTCTAGAAACTTTTGACTGGCACACTGAGCATGCCCAGCATGCCATGATTCCTCGAGCCACAGGGGTCTCCCTTCAGTCTTTGTTTTTCCACGCTGCGGTTAGCATCGTGGAGCAGGAGCCCTGTGTGAATTTTTTCACACAATTCTGTCTAAAACACAGATTAAAAACACTCTCTTCTCATCCCCACATCTGGGTCTCTCTTCAACCACCGGCCGGTGAGTAGAATTTTTGTTTCCGACTCTTATTTGGGTTCACAAAACTTTTAGTCAGATAACCATCGACGGCTGTCTGTTATCATGGCCACCGGTTTTAAAAAAAAATGTCCCAAATGTAATCGAACGATGTCGATTACTGATCCACACCTTGAGTGTGTGCTTTGTTTGGGTCAATCCCATGACATCTTGTTGTGCCCAAAATGTGCGGAAATAACCGCTAAAGGTCGAAAAGCACGTCAGGAAAAGATGGAACACCTTTTCCACATCCAGCTATTACCTTCTACGTCAACGTACACCCATTCATCTCCGGCCGGAGCGTCGGGAGACTGGTCGTCACTGACCCTGTCTGTGGCATCGACGAAGTCAACGTCTGGGCTTGAAAAAGCCACGGAACATCATATAAAACATCGACATAGGCATTGACATTCTTTGATTCCGGAGGCCCTGTTATCACCACAGCAGCCTGGAGCCAAGAGACCTTGTCTACAAAAGACGTAGAGGCCTTCTACACCAAGGCATTCCCCACCCCTAGAGGTGCCGGATATCGAGCCACCACAGGGCCCTGTGGTAGAGCCGAATGACGCCTTCACTGCCACCACGTTTAGCTGCTCTGCCTGCATCAGCTATTATGGAGGAACTGAGTAGATTCATCCGCCAGGCAGTGCGAGAAGCGCTCCAGGAATACTGACCATCGACACAGATGACTCAGGCAATACCGATACCCTTGCCGAAGCCAACCCCATTGTCGATGCCGGTGCCGGCACAGATGCCGGGGCCATCCCCGAAGACAGGACAAGCACCGATGCCGGGACCAGTGCCGATGCCATCGCCATCAACATTCCCGATGCCAGTACCCATACCGGGGGCTCCAATGCAACCAGATGCTTCGATTTTCAACTGCTCATGGAAAAACCCGATGCCCTCATTGGTGCTGTGCCATCACAACCTATTCCTACTAAGCCAGCAGGTATAGGAGATACTTTTGGTCAGTTCCCACTCAATGAACCTCAACCAGGATCTTCAGGACTTTTCAGACCAGTGGTTCCATCACTACCACCGAGGTCGTCTCATACTTCTCCTTCCAAACATGCACCATATGACTCCTGGGAGGATAGAAACACAGATTCCTCATCAGAAAGTTTCATGTCTGAACCATCTCCTCCTGAAGGAAGAAAAAAGTCCCCACCAGAAGACTTATTCTTCACCACCTTCATAAAAGATATGGCAGACACAATCCCTTTTAAATTTGTGTCTGAGGAGGATACAAGACAACGAACATTAGAAGTTCTCCAATTTGTGAATCCACCCAAGGAAGTCCTAGCCATTCCTATCCACGAGGTCCTACTAGAGTTACAACCTTCACTGGCTGCCTATTAAATTCAGGATACACTTTAAAGCCCTCATGATGATTCACAAGGCTCTACACAACATCTCCCCCCTCAACCTATCTTTTCAACTGCAGCAGCACATTTCTAAGAGACCGATCAGAAGTGCATACCAGAACATGCTTCACACCCAGCCGGCTAAAACTTCCCTGAGGAAACGAGCTCTGTCCACTGCAGGTCCCCTTCTTTGGAATTCGCTCCCACCGGAACTCTGCCAAGAACCGTGCCTTTTGACATTCAAAAAGAAGCTAAAGACTTGGCTATTCACCCAAGCCTTCCCTGAGAGCTAAGATCTGATGAAGCGATAGACGGTATCTATCCCACTGTACATATGTTTTGAGTTCGTACTTTGTTGCAGTTTATCTTGTTTGTTGATTGTCTCCCTATAAGTTCTTTGTCAACCTGTTCTAATGTATTCTGCCCTTGAGGCGACAGTTCAGTTCTATGTAAACCGGTGCAATATGTATTTTATACAGGAACATCGGTATATAAAAATTAAAAATAAATAAATAAATAAAATAGATTGTGGGAACATCCATGTTCCGTTCCGCCAGTCAGTAGGAGAATGGACACCACATATCTCGTACAGCATGTCCCTAGTTATCAAAAGGCACAGCTACCACACCAGTTAGTAGTGGTCGAGTCAGCTCAGAAAAAATCTAAAAGAGTACGACCTCATTCATCTACACCACCAGGGAAGGATCATCGGTTCCTAGACTCTCTAGGAAGGAAAGTATTCCAAGGAGCAATGCTTAACTCCAGGATAGCGTCTTACCAACTCTATATGACACAATACCAGAGAAATCTCTGGAAACAAATGCAGGAACTCACTGATTCCCTGCCTCAGCAATACCAAGATGCAGCTCAGGCAATTATCCATAAAGGACTAGAAGCTGGAAAACACGAGGTCTGTGTTGCATACGACAGCTTCGAAACTTCTTCAAGGATTGCAGCTTCGGGGATCAGTGCACACCGTTGGGCCTGGTTAAAGCCTGTGACCTCAGGCCTGAGGTACAGGATAAATTGGTAGACTTACCCTGCGTAGGCGACAACCTTTTTGGGTCAAAGGTTCAGGACGCAGCGGCCCAACTTAAAGAGCATACAGAAACACTGCGTCAGTTACCTGCTGTCCCTCAAGACTCTTCTTCTTCAGCGTCCCTCCGTCAACCAAGAAAGGATACCAGAAAGCCGAGAAGATATTATCCACCGGTACGTAGGGGTAGATCTTCCCGACCACAGCAAAGATCTCAGCCCTGGCAGCCTAGAACTGCTAGGCCTCATCCACCAGTGCAAACAGAACCAGCTGCAGGTTTTTGAGACAACGTCAGAGAACAGAAGCCATCTCCACAATCCCAACCCAAACGTACCAGTAGGAGGTCGAGTCTCCTTCTATTACAACCATTGGTTACAGATAACAGACCAATGGGTACTCTCCATAATATCACGAGGTTATCAACTCAATTTCCTGTTGATTCCAAAAGACTCTCCTCCAAAGTCTCTTTGGATAAACAAAAACCACATCACTCTTCTGCAAGCAGAATTATCCACTCTTCTGAGAGCCAGAGCTGTAGAACCGGTACCCCGGCCTCAGCAGGGCAGAGGATTCTACTCCCGTTATTTCCTTATTTTAAAGAAAACAGGAGGCCTACGCCCCATCCTAGACCTCAGAAATCTCAACAGATTTTTACGGAAAGAGAAATTCAGGATGGTCTCTTTAGGTACCATGCTTCCCCTTCTTCGGACAAGAGACTGGCTCTGTTCTCTGGATCTACAAGACACTTATGCTCACATTCCAGTATTCCCTCCTCATCGCAAGTATCTGCGTTTCCTGGTGGGTCTTCAGCATTTCCAATACAGGGTTCTGCCATTAGGACTTGCCTCAGCACCCAGAGTAAGGAAAATGTATGTGTTCTCCTACCTAAATGACTGGCTTATCAGACGTCAATCTCAACAAGGAGCTCTGGCTTTT
The DNA here is from genome assembly GCF_901001135.1 of Rhinatrema bivittatum. NCBI lineage: Eukaryota > Metazoa > Chordata > Amphibia > Gymnophiona > Rhinatrematidae > Rhinatrema > Rhinatrema bivittatum. Next base: position 58,484,946 of record NC_042629.1, on the reverse strand, counting down.
CTCAGATGATCAATCAATCTGCTCCACTCGATGGGTTTTCTCATCAATTATCAAAAGTCCCATCTCATCACGTCTTACCTACTATAGTTCATCGGAGCAGACTTGAACACCATACTATCAAGAGCCTTCCTACCCGAAGATCGGGCAGAAACACTCTCCTTCTTAGCAAACTCGTTACGCTCGCAGAAACAAGCAACAGCTCATCAATTTCTAACTCTACTAGGTCACATGGCCTCTACAGTTCATGTCACCCCTATGGCCAGATTAGCCATGAGAAATATCCTAATGGATATTAAGGTCACAATGGATACAAGCAATTCAACCACTGTCGTCTCCAATTCAAATAACCCACCAGTTACGTTAATTTCTCCTTTGGTGGGTAAACAAGGACAACTTGCGCAAAAGCCTACCTTTCCAACAACCAGTTCCACAGATAACTCTAATTACAGATGCATCCACCTTAGGTTGAGGAGCTCACATAAATAATCCTCAAACCCAGGGTACATGGACAACATTCGAAGCAACATTTCAAATCAATTTCCTGGAACTTCGAGCTATACGTTATGCTCTACATGCGTTCAAGAACTGCCTTTCACACAAGACTATTCTGATTCAAACGGACAACACAGCCGCCATGTGGTATCTGAACAAACGGGGGGGGGGGGGGGGTACGGGCTCATATCTCCTTTGTCAAGAAGCCGCCCAGATTTGGGACTGGGCCCTGACACATTCCATGATTCTCCGAGCAACTTATCTAGCGGGCATTCACAACTTAGTTGCAGATTGCCTCAGTCGTGAGTTCCAACCTCACGAATGGTCCCTGGATCCCTTAGTAGCGACCAGAATATTCCAACATTGGGGACAACCAACAATAGACCTCTTTGCATCAGACCTGAATCACAAAGTGGACAAGTTCTGCTCTCTGCACAAACAGAAACTCCAGCCAGCCAAGGACGCCTTTGCTCGCCCTTGGAACTCAGGTCTTCTATACGTGTATCCCCCGATACCGCTAATAGCCAAAACGCTAGTGAAGCTACAACAGGACAAGGGGTCAATGATACTCATAGCCCCGTATTGGCCTCGACAAATGTGGTTCCCCATACTTCTCGACCTATCGATCGCAGAGCCAATTCACCTGGGCACAGCTCCCACTCTCATAACTCAGAACCAGGGCAGGTTGCGCCATCCCAACCTTCAATCCCTATCTCTGACGGCCTGGATGTCTGTCAAGATGTCTGTCAAGTGCTTATAGCTTCTCGTAAACCTTCCACACGAAACAACTATTCTTCGAAGTGTAAAAGATTTACTTTCTGGAGTACGAAAAAAGACATTAACCCTTTTTCCTGCCCCACATTATCTTTACTAGATTATCTATGGCACCTTTCAGATTCTGGTCTCCAGACCTCATCTGTCAGAGTACACTTAAGTGCAATCTCGGCTTCCCATAATACAATGGGAGATGCACCAATATCCGTGCAACCCCTTGTCAGTAGATTTATGAGAGGTTTAATTCACCTTAAACCACCAATTTGGCCACCGGTCACAGAATGGGACCTCAATTTAGTGCTAACAAGGCTCATGCGTTCTCCTTTTGAACCCATGAATTCCTGCGATGTTAAATTTCTCACATGGAAGACTATCTTCTTAATAGCCATTACATCTGCTAGAAGGGTTAGTGAGTTACAAGCACTTGTCACATACTCACCCTATACGAAATTCCTACATGACCGAGTGGTCCTACGTACACATCCAGAGTTCCTTCCCAAGGTAGTTACGGAATTCCATTTGAACCAATCCATAGTTTTGCCCATATTCTTCCCAAGTTCTCATTCTCACCAAGGTGAGAGGGCTTTACATACCTTGGACTGTAAACATGCGCTAGCAAACTACTTAGACCTCACTGCAGTCCACAGGAAATCCACTCAACTTTTTGTTTCTTTTGATCCAAACAAACTGGGTAATCCAGTGTGCAAACAAACTCTATCCAACTGGCTAGCAGATTGTATAGAGTTCTGCTATGACAAAGCAGGCCTTCCTCTCCAAGGACAAGTAAAAGCGCATTCAGTAAGAGCAATGTCAACCTCAGTAGCACACTATCGTTCATTGCCAATTCTTGACATATGTAAAGCTGCAACATGGAGTTCTCTTCGCACTTTTGCAGCTCATTACTGTTTGGACAAAGAAGGGGCGACAGGATTCAGCCTACGGACAATCTGTCTTAAAGAACTTGTTTCCAGCCTAGTCCCAACTCCTTCTACATCCAACCTACTGTGATTTAGGCTGCCTCAAATTTTCCCAACAATACTTCCATGTTGGTCCACTACAAATTGACACAGCCTATAGCTTTCTAATCACCCACATGTGAGGACTAGCATCCTGCTTGACCTGGGATAAAGCTAAATTGCTTACCTTGTAATAGGTGTTATCCCAGGACAGCAGTATGTAGTCCTCACGAAACCCACCTACCATCCCGCGTGGCTGGGTCAGATACGTTTTATTATTTTATTTTTGCTAACGCTCATTGCTACATACGAGACTGAAGGGAGACCCCTGTGGCTCGAGGAATCATGTCATGCTGGGCATGCTCAGTGGGCTAGTCAAAAGTTTCAAGAAACGTTGACAGAAAGTGTTCCGTGATAGGGCTCCGTCAGTGACGTCACCCATATGTGAGGACTACATCCTGCTATCCTGGGATAACACCTATTACAAGGTAAGCAATTTTGCTTTATCCCACTAATTTTAAATTCTTATTGTTTGTCTTAATCACTGATCCAGAAGAACATTCCAGGCATCTAACGCCCTCTCTGAAATACTTTCTGTAAAGCCAACAAGGCTCCTGTGGTATATTTTTCAGAACATTCCTTAAGAAACCAAACTATGAACCTAAAAATATCATTTAAAATAGTGAAGAAGGCTTCCAAGCTGTTAATAGAAGGACAATGCAAAAAGTTTAATCATCACACACTAGAAGAAACACTTATTAAATTATTCACATATTCCAACAATGTATAACTCGGACTATAAATCTTCAAAATAGATATTCAAAAATAGTCCACAATAATAAACCACTGGTCAAAAATATATCAGCAAAATAGTGGTATGCTGCAATAACTCTTAGAGTGGCTTGTTGGTAAAGACAATGAATCAAATAAAAATTTTTGACAGGGTGAATATCGTTCAAAATATAACATCAAAACTTGAAATAGTTTTAATTGAGAAATTTTTTTATATAATGCTAGAAAGTTATACAAAACAGTTGCCTAGATAGATGTTAACGAATTCAGTTTCCCAACAGAGTCCAGTAGTTCATAAAATTTCAATCTGTCTACAGCTTTCGTACAAATTTCAATCTTCTCTACAGCTTTCGTACAAGATCTGTTTCACCCAAAAGGCTTTTTAAATTAGAATTATTTAAATAAGTTATATGCTGTTATATCATAAAATTTAAAGCAATGTCCAAAAAAGCTACTCATAAAATTGACACTTAAAACAAATTATAAAAATTTAAAAACTACAAAGAATAAAACTAAAATAGTAACATAGTAATGACGGCAGAAAAAGACCAAAATGGTCCGTCTAGTCTGCCCAGCAAGCTTCCCAAGGTAATAACTGCCGCTCCGTGCAGGTTACCCCCATGTTTCTCTTAAGGGTAGTAACTGCTGCTCTGTGCTGGTGAAGCTTTTTTATTTATTCCCATCCTCTAGCCTTTTAGGGATCCACAGTGTTTATCCCATGCCCCTTTGAAATCCTTCACAGTTTTAGTCTTCACCACTTCTTCCGGAAGGGCATTCCAGACGTCCATCACCCTCTCAGTGAATGTAAACTACCATACAAAACAATTGGTTACCTGTCTTAATACTCAGCCTTGGAAAGCCTTTCCAAATAGAAAGGTAAACTCTCTTTAAACATTTTCAGCAGAAGCGTAGACTGTTGCTCCACCTCATAGACACCATTCAATCTTGTGGACAGGGTTCAGGATGACATAATTCGGTTTCTCTAGCTGATCATGTTAAACTTAATTCAGTATGAATATCAACATATGGGTATGTTGGTGATTGAAGAGGGAACCTATCCATGTATTGATATTCATGTTGAAAGGAATTTAACATGATCAGTTGTGAAACTGAACAGTGAAGTATTGAATGTTGTCCACAAAACTGAATGGCATCTATAAGGTGGAGCAGCAGTCTGTAATCCTCCCTTCTTTTGAACAAGACTTTTGGATGAAGCATGGGTCGTGTAGGAGAGCTGTCGAACAATTCCTGTTTATATTTGTGGAATTGGGATTTTGGACTATGTTGGTCTGATATGTATATTTTTGATCAGTGGTTTATTATTGTGGACTTATTTTTAAACATCTGTCTTGAAAATATATAGTCTTTTGACTATATATATGTTGGAATATGTGAATAATTTAACAAGTGTTTTTCTTGATGTGATGTGTTAAACTTCTTGCATTGTCCTCCCGTTACCAGCTTAGGAAGGCTTTGCCTTATAAATACACCTTCTTCACTTTTTGTAATTATATTTTTGGTTTATAGTGTTTTGCTTTGTTATGGAATGGTTTTGGCTTTACTATTTGTTATATTAGTCCTTGTTTTTTTTCTTTCTATTGATTTGATCTGTTTTGTACAAATAGTACTTCCTGACATTGTCAAAGTCTGCCCACTTAAGACTTCATATCATGATCTCTAGTTCTATAATTTCCTTTCCATCGAAAAGGGTTTACTTTTGTGCAATACCTTTCAGATATTTAAATATTTGTATCATATCCCACCTTATCTCTTCTAGGGAATACGTATTGAGGTCTTTCAGTTTTCATCTCATTCTATCACATTCCATGATTTTATTTTCCTGAGGAGTCTCACTGGGGACTTTGTCAGAAGCTTTCTGAAAATTAAAATATACTGTATTGACCAGCTTGCCTTTGCCCATGCCTTGTATTACACCTTTAAAGAATTCTAAAGGATTTGTAAGGCCTCTGCTAAAACCATCCTGGCTCTTTCCCATTAAGCTGTTAATAACCATATAACCAATAATTTTCTTCTTAATGATAGCCTCCACCATTTTACCTGGCACTGATGCCAGGCTTGCTGGTCTGTAGATTCCTGGATCACTCCAGAGCTCTTTTTTAAAAAAAAAAACTGGCTACTCTTCGATCCTCAGCTACAGTGGCAGACTTTGGTAGGTTATAGATTACCGGTAGCGAATATGTAGTTGCATACTTCAGTTCTTTGAGAATTCTGGGATGAATAGCATCAGGTCCTGAGGATATATTACATTTTAGATAGTCAGTTTGTTCTTGCACCTCTTCCCTATTTATGGTGATTTGTTTCAGTTGTGAATCATCACGAACAAAATGTGGTTCCAGTGTGGGAATTTTCCCAGCATCCTCTGTTGTGAAGACCAAATGTAGAAAATTCATTTAGTTTTTCTGCTATCTCCTTTTTTCCCTGAGTGTGCTCCCTTTACTTCCTGATCGTCTAAAGGGCCAACTGACTCAGTTGCAGGCTTCTTGCTTTTGATATTCTCCTGAAAGATTTTATTACAAGCTGTTGCCTCTTTAGCACGTTTCTTTTCAAATTTTCATTTGGCCTGGCTCATTAACTTCTTACATCTAATTTGCAGTTTTGCTCACTCTTGTTCTCTTGACTGCTTTTTGTTTTATAATGATGCTCTTTTTTGGCTTTAATGGCCCCTTTCACAGCAGTTCAAGGATGACTATTTTGTGCACCTCAGTTGTCAACATCTTATTTCTTCTTATCAAATAGTGCATACATGTAACAAAAGATTGTTTTTCTATTTTGAACATAAGGCTTAGTTAAATCTCAAATCATATAATCTGTTAAAATACTATATTAGTCCAGAGGTAGTCAAATCTGGTCCTTGAGAGCTACAAACAGGCTGTGTTTTCAGGATATCTATAATGAATATGCATATGAGAGATCTTTAAAGACTGCCTCCATTTTATACAAATCTATCTCATGCATATTCATTGTAGATATCCTGAAAACCTGGCTTGTTTGTAGCTCTCAAGGCCCAAAGTTGTTGGCCATCCCTGTTCTAGTCACTTTTTTCGATTACGGGAAAACCCTTTTATATGAAAGGTATCCATACTCTGCATTCTTCATATTCTAGAGAACTTTGAGGTTTCAGGATTTCTGGTTCTGAAAATTATTTGTAATATAACATAATATATATTGAATTTTCTTCTTGATTCCTGTAACAAGTTACAGCTTGTGACTTTGACCCAAGGGCTCCTCCAGAGTCTTCCTAATCTCCGTACCTCATAGAGGGGAAGTACAGATTTTTTTTTGTCCAAACCAAATAGTCTATTCTACATTAATATTTGGTTTCTAGACTTTCAAAAACCAGAAACATTCATAAAACAAAAAAGTGAACTTTCTCCATCCAGAATCTTACTGTGGCCAATTTTTTAGTCCCTCCTTAAAGCCCCCCCCCCTCCCCCCAGACACACACAGGTTTGTCTTCTATAGCCTGTTCTTTTTTTGTTTCTACCCAGCAGTTTCCTTCTGCTTCTTCCAATTCATTTGCAACCAGGGCTGGGATCTGACACAATGAACCTGTATTTACAACTACGTGGGATCTTTTCCCCTATTTTATATCCTCTCCTATCTTGCATTTAGTCATTGCAGTGATGGTCCTAGGCTCTTCTGAGACCCTGCAATCATGGTCCTTGCATTTGGTTGCTAGGTGACCCTTTAAACATAGACCATGACCCCTTCCACCCAGGAGCTGTGAACACGCCTCTGCAGCAATCCCAGTCAAACTGGGAAGTAGAAGATCTGACATAGGGATTGAACAAGGAACCTTCTATGTTACAATACACAGCACTTACCAGTTGAGCCCTCAGGCCAACCCAAAGCCTATTAAACATAGTGTGTTTGCAACTACATTTACTTTCAGGCCGATACAGTACCGATGCGTAAAAAAAAGTGCGGCAGTGCCGGGCACCCGCGCATTTGACGCGCGCACATTTTGGTTCACAAACTGCTCGATTCAGTATTCAAATTAAACGCAAATCCAAGCGGCGGCAAAGGAGCGTCCAAAGCGCGCCTATGAAGCAGTAGGCATTCTCAATCCATTTTACTGTATAGAGCGGTATACAGCGCTATACAGTATCCAGGGTGCACTGGCGCCATACCTGTCATTTCAAATGTCATTCCAGCGGGTAAGTGGATGGTTCTTTTCTACAGACCCTGCATGGACACAGGGGCCAATGTATCGAGCATCTGGACGTCCTTGATCGGAGGCCTCCCCCAACCTTCCACGTCCGGAAGCTTAAGGACATGCAAGGACGTCAGGGCGTCTGTGAAGGTTGGGGCCTCTGAGCATGGACGCCTGGAAAGAGACGGGAACGCTGCCTTCCAATGTCCATGGCCGCTGCCTTGAGTTCCCGGCCGGATGTCCAAGGTCGGGGCTTCCATTCATGGACGTTCCCGCCTCTTTCCGGGCGTCCATGATCGGAGGCCCCCGCTGCCTTCCAACGTCCATGGCCACTGCCTTGAGTGCCTCAGGATGCCTGATAGACGCCGGAGGAAGGCCTGGTACGGCTCCCAGCTCTCCGGCGTCCGTAGAGGCGTCCATGTCTCCGCTGGAGCCTCGGAGACGCCCAGAGATGGATGGTACTGTTGAACACATACCTCCTCTGGTCTTGCTGCAGGGTTCTCCTTGCTGCTGGGCTCCCCTGTTGGCCTCTCCAATCTGCCTTCTAGAATTCGCTTGCCGAGCATTTCTTATTCTGCTTCTCAACCGAATAAAAAAGATTGTCAAAGCCAATATATACATGTTGTCCATGACGCTGTCCGGTCCAAAGCTGACTGAACACCACACTAACGCCCAGGTCAGGGTAGGTGGTAAATAAGCTGGTTAAAGACGCGATAATTTGGGCGCGCATTACTGTATCGGGGGGAATAGCTAATCCGATCATTAACATACCATATACATGCGGCGGGCGGAAATGGATACGCGTCTTTCGGCAAACGCTAAGGATGCGTAAAATCCGATACTGAATCGCGGGTCCATCTTACGCGCTCAAAACGTGCGTCCAAAGCGGGTTAAAAACCACGCAACCACGGCCGCGCTTTACTGTATCGGCCTGTTTGAGAGCTAGTTTCTCTTCTTCACGGATCTGTTTCTCGTGTAGTTGGTGAGAATCTAATTTGGTCTGATTCCAAACTCTCCTTGCACTTGTGGGACCTGAATGCCCAGCCCTCCCAGTACTGACCCTGTGACTGTTATGTTCCAGCTGCTTAAAAGAGAGGGAGGCCAAATCCCTGAGAGCTATAGAAGTGTGGTAGTGCTTACAGCTCCCATCAGAGATGTGGAAGAGTAGATGAATTCATAGAAGTCACTGAAGGAAGTAGAATGGGTCATTGGAGCCATTGAGTTGAGGTAAGGATGAGGGACTTTTGGGACCAACTGAGTGAGGCAGTTGTGCTGCTAGTGCTTCTTAGAGGTAGGATGGGGAGTCATGAGACTTACTGAAGGGAATATGGAGCTACTGAAGGGTACATCGATTTATGTGAACTATTTCAGGGTTACTGAGGTGATCATTAGAGATTTTTTGGAGATCATGAGTAGCAACGGAACAAGCACCCCAAAGCAGGAGCAGCAATCACAAAGGCCGAAATAATAAGGCGCGTTTGACAGATCACACAGCTTAATCCTCAGTTGTGCGCACATTTTTTGTGTGCTAACTTTACTGCAGATGCAGCAAGGAGTTTTGCATACAAAAAAATTTGCGTAGAGCAGTGTGCGTTTGCTCACTCACAAGGAAATTCTATGCTAATAATGGCATTAGCTATTATTTCCTAGAGAGGTGAGCTGGCTTACCTGGTATTTCCTTAGTACTGAAAACTTAACAGACTGAGGTGGAGTAAAGTTTCCAAGGCTAATATTAATCTGCAGGTGGAAGCTGTAGTTACATTGCAGGACCTGTACTCAGTATTTTATGTGCAGAAAACATGTATTGTACACAAGCATGTTTTCCACGCATAAAATATGCACACAAAAAGTGATTTCTGTGCAGTTAACTCATACGCAGAAGATATGATTTGTGCATATACATTTTCTGCATGTAAAACGTGAGTTATATGTTTAAATAATATTTTGCTGTGCGCATTTTCTGGTTGGTGTGCATTTTTTAACTCCCAATTCATTAGCCAACCATTAGTTTACTGCGTCGGGAGTTAAAAAAAAAATTAGCTAGCGTGTTGAAATTCAGCACACTGTTTCTTATCACATAGCCTTAACACTCAACTCTGTGCTTTGGCCCCACTATGAGCCCTTGGAGAAGTGCGGTGCTGCCATTTGACTATTCTCTGTGGGCTCAGTGTTTAGAGAGTTGTAGCCATGGCAGAGGCAGTGAAGAGCTATAGGGGAGGATAGGCTGGACAATAGCAGAACTGGGGAATCTGACATTTGACATCCCATAAGACTGGAAGGTGTTCATGGCTCCAAGCAAATGATACTGCTACTTTACACAATGATTTCCTTGCACCTAGTTTTAACCCATGCATGGTTGACCTTGAAGGAGCAGCTGTGGAGAGCTGTCTCTAGGGAGGAACACTGGGGCTATAGTTGCCACCAATAGCCACCCATGTAAATAAATTTCTCCTGCATTGTCTTGCCTGGCAAATGGTGTCTGATAATGTATATCTGTTCTATGGCCAATGTACATCCCCTTCTGAAATTAATATACCATGTTTCCATGTATGTATGAAAATTAGTATAATCAGCAAAAAACACCAGAACAATATTTTATTTATAATTTATTTATAAAAGTTATATACCACTTATCGATTTCTAAGTGGTTTACAATAACAATATTCATAATTAAGAAAGAAAACAGTTAACATTTGATACAAACATAAATAATCAGACAAAAATATGGATCATGAAAACTCAATGCTAATTTGCTAGTGCAACAAAACTGGAATAAGTTAAAGAATATATCTTGTAACTGGATCACAGATAATGACAAATATTTAACGCACATGAAAAGAAGAATTGAGAAAGAAAAACTATTTGGGGTTGCAAGGCATTTCCTGGGAGGAATTGAATGCATATATCTCATTGGTAAGGCATAGAAGTGAAACAGATTGACATTAAAGGGATCATAAAGAAAACACGGGCATTTAAAATGTGATGTGCCAGAAGAATTCTGAAGACAAACCTGGGGAACGGAATCTCAAAGTGTGTATGAGATGATGGGAACTGGAAGAACCTTGATGGAAGGAAAATGAGATTTGCTAGTCAATTTCTTTTTTTTTTTTTTTGAGGGGCTGATGGCTATGTGCATGAGAGTGAGGCATTGTGTCTCACTGAGGCTACCTTTGCTCAGTAATAAATACATAGCATCATACATTCCAATCTGTGAGCTATGTTCACATGCAACTCAAAAAGTAACAGTATGCTCACTTTCGTAAGGAGAGCTATCAATAGGAAAATGGCAATAAATTGTCCTTGTATGGATCAGTAGTGAGACACCACTTTAAATATTGTGTTCAGTTCTGGAGTTCATATCTTCATAACGACACTGAGCGGATGGAAATAGTTTGAAATAGGGCTACTAAAATGATACAGGGCCTGCAACACATCATACAAACAGAAATGAGAAAAAAGGGGCTTGAGTGTTTGCTCAATCATATTGAAATTGAGGACCAATCAGAATACAAGATAATAGAGAGTGGCTGTATGGGATCTTTCAAAAAAGACTAGGGTCATGTGCACAGAAAACCATGCTTACAACTCTAACATCAAAGAGCATTGGGTGGCCAGATGTTTGGGCAAAAGCCGCACCAGTTTTCGCAGCTATTTGAATTAATACAAAAGTTGATGGTAAGACTTGAGAAGGGTATTAGATTAATTATGGGACTTGCTAGTGGTAACCAAAGAGAGAAATGACACAAACTGACTTTAATAAGGAGCAATATTCTGCATATGGTTAAATTTCTACAGCTCACTATATACATAATAGTAGTGTATGATGGGAATAACCAGCAGACACTGTGGGCTAAGTGATCCTTATATGGCTAATAAATTGTTAAACTTGGAGGAAACTTGAGGAGGTACTTATTTCTTGTGACATAGGGTGGGGTGGATGCCTGGAATGACCTACCAACAGAGTTGATGAAAACCAGTGATACAGTAGAATTTAAGCATGGGTATGTTAGGGACATATGGAGGGCAGTAGCGGGAATAGGGTTGAGAGGCTGGATAAAAGACACATGCTGGGGAAAGCTTGTCTTGGTTTAAATATGGGAATGTCTATGCTCATCTGCCCAAAGTGGTAGAGAACCAGAGAGGAAGACAATTAGACTGATCCTCATCTGTCATAATCCACTATATTACAAGCTTCACCATTAAATCTTAGTTATTCTGGAGTGTAGTAAGTTTTCTTCTATACCTCCAATGCCTTCATATAATTGCTTCTTAATGACTTTCTTATCCAGAGCTTCATGATTTACAGAAGCTTTTTTTTTTTGTGCTGCGACTGCTGCAGAATTTACACTTTGCCACAGAAGGTAACTTCAGCTGCAGAATCGCAGGAAAATGCCCAGTCAAATAAGGTGCAGGTTTTCACCTCTCTCCCAACCGACTGTGGTCTGGGTTACTTGGCTATCTTACCTCTGCTTTTCTCCCTCTCTCCTGCTATGGCAAGACCCAGGCTGGGTCCTTCTCCTGCTGTCAGAATGTGGCAAGGATAAGGCTGCTCCACCATTCCCATGGGATGACGGGAGGCCTGGCCTGGGCCATCCCTTTTACTTCTGATGTGTGGCAATGCTCAGGTTACCTCAGCTCTCACTAGCATGGGACGGGAGGGAGACGAAAGGGAAAAAAAAGGATGGAGTCAGAAGAGGCAGAAGGGGGGAAGAAAGATGGTGGAGAAGAGGCAGTGGTATGAAAGAGGAATGAAGGCTAGGACAATGAAAAGAATGAGACACAAGGTAGGGAGAGAAGACATGGGAGCAGATGGAGGGAGGAATGGAGGAAGCAATTATTATTTCAAATTTTTAACTGCTAGGGCTCAGACGTGTGTAGAACATGCAACACATTTATATGGTAGATAAAAATAAGTGGAAAACAAAATACAAACCCTTATATAAAAACAAATGAAAAACAATGGACAAATAATCCAATAATAAGTTGCATATGCAGCATAATAAAATTTTTTAAATAAATCAATACAAAATCATAAAAAAAGAACAAAAAAAACCCAGAACAATGGTTCATTAAGGTCAGATCATAAGATCTGCTTTACAGACAAATCTTACTGAATATCCGAAAAAGCTGTGCCATAGTCTTACAAAGTTAGGTAATCATTAACCCTTTTAATATCTGGATTAGTATTCCATAAATAATATATGAAAAGCCTTTTTATGTCCTGGCAGGCCTAACCGTAGACAAAGTAGAAATATTCATGAGCACTCTTTGTAGAGAGCGCAAGGATCTTGTCAGCTCATATGATGTTGGGTACCGAGGGGGCCACCCCCTTAACAGCTTTAAAAAAAAAAGAAAAGAAAAGAGAGAATCTTAAAATTGATTTGAAAGGGAGCAGGGTCCTTCTGAACTCTTTGAGTTGGAGATCCTCCTTACTAAAATAAACACAAGAGTAAATATTATTCAGAATTGGAAAAAAAAGAGGATCTTGTAGCTGATGGAATGTGTTATCGCACAGAAAGAATAGAATGTACAGTCTTCCCCCAAAATATTTGTATTCTGCCTCAGCGGAAGCAGTCTACTATAGTAACTGAAGGGTGGTGACCTCCTTTAATGGAAGTTTTAGTATTCCATGATATCTTGGTCTTTGTGGATTAAACTTTTAGAGCCATCCGATTTTGCATAACAGACATACCATTACTCTGCCCAGCCTTTCTTGGTGGATGACCAAAATAGATCTGGCATCACAGCCTTGCTTTCCTGATGAAGTAGCCCAAGAGATGTACCCACATCTTAAACAAGATGGATGACAGCACAAAGGCCTAACCTTGCATTGGTGACCTGAACCATCTTTCACTGCACCCTCAACACCAAGGACCTCTGAACGAGAATTGCTTGAAACTCTAATCATTTATTAGCCTCAGAGGGCATCATCTCACCCCACCTTCTGTTTTGTTTTTCTTTTTAAATTAACATATAGCAAAGGCTCAAATTTGGTTCTGAATTTTCGGATCTAATGTGTATGTCATATTGCCTGGATGCCACAGATAGTCACAAGCAGGAGTCTGACCCGACAACTGGAGATCAGCATTAAATGCAGCTAAACCTGTTAGTGAAGTTGAAACAATTCTTGTACATTAAAAAATAAAATTGTGATTGGAATTCATTAAAGCAGCAGTACTGACAAATATTTTTGATAAATCAGTTGACAATTAAAAAAAAAAAAAATTCTCTCCCTCCCTGCCCCATTTCTATCCCTTCCCTCTGATTTTTATTTCTTGAGGCAATATTAATGTAAGACTTCAGAAGCTCCTTCCTCAGTCACCCCCTCGCATTATGAATCTGGATTACAGCTGAGCTGATAGTCCTGAAACCAATTCAGGCATCATACTGATTCATAAAGTCATAAGTAAGCTATGAATCACTGCAGAGTCAGAGCTGGAAAAGTGATTAAACAATTGGTATGGCCCTAATAAAATACACATTTTTATTTAAAAAAAGAGAAAATAAAGAATTATAATTTGACAAGTGGCTATCCTAGGAATCAGAACAGGAATGGAAGTAAAAGAGCCAAATAGCCAAATTGATGTTTTTGATATATGTAGCTACTATTGCTGCTTTAAGGACCTGTCCTGGAATTGCTCAGTAGTGCACTGAGAAGCAGTCATGCTTGGAAGAGTGTCATGGGTTATATTGCACTAGTATCTGACTGATTTGTATATGATGTTGGATGCCATTAATAACATCCTAATCCAGGGCTTCCCATGCTGTGGGTTGGGACCCCAAATCGGGTCACAAAACCTTCATAAGGGGTCACAGATGCCAGCAGCATTAGTAGTGGAAGTCAGCGTGGGGCCTGTGAACTACCATGTAAGTAAGTAGCACTACCATTGCATGAGTTTCTGTAGTAACAGGAAGCCTTGCACAAGATAGGATCAGGGTAGCTGCAGTCAACAGACCCCATGCTAATTTTCAGTAGTAGTGCTGCTGCTGCTGCTTGCAAATTACTGTTTGGCTTAGGACCTGTCATGATGAGAGGGGGGAGGGATGAGTATACATGGGTAAGTGGGGATTGCCATTACATTTATTTATTTATTTATTTATTTATTTAAGGTTTTTTATATACCGGCATTCATGATACAATCACATCATGCTGGTTTACAGTTGAACAAGGGGTGCACAACACATTAAAACTGGAACCTGTGCAAAGGAAATTGCAGTTACAATGAACAAGGATGATCAAACTGGGAGAAGAGAGAAATACAGTAGTAATTTAACATCATGTATAGTTATTTACAAAGAACTGTTGAGATTGCATTATAGATGTTGATGAGGTGGAATTTAGGAGGGGTCCGGAAAAGCTTGTTTAAACAGCCAAGTCTTAAGTCTTTTTTGGAATGTTGGGAGGCAAGGCTCCTGTCGGAGATTCGGTGGGATGGAATTCCAGAGTGATGGTCCAGCTGTCGAGAAGGCCCGTTCTCTTAAAGTTATATGCCGAGTGGATTTGGTATGAGGTACCTGGAGGGATCCTCTGTATGCTTCTCTGGTGGGTCTTGAGGAGTTATTTTGGCTGAGCGGGAATTGTAGGTCAAGTGTTGTAAGGTGATGGATGGTTTTATATATAATGGTGATGGACTTGAAGATGATTCTGAAGTGAATAGGGAGCCAATGTAGGTTTTTAGGATAGGGGATATGTGGTCTCTTCTCCTAGTGTTAGTAAGAATTCTTGCTGCCGCATTTTGGACCATCTGTAGAGGTTTGGTGTACGAAGATGGGGAGACCTAGTAGGATAGCGTTGCAGTAATCTATCTTTGAGAAGATTATTGCTTGTAGTATTGTTCTAAAATCTTGAGAGTGGAATAGAGGTTTTATCCTTTTCAGCACATGGAGTTTGTAGAAACAGTCCTTGGTTGTACGGTTGACAAATTCTTTCAAATTCATCCTGTTATCAATTATAACTCCTAAGTCTCTCACTTGGGTGGAGAGTGGGTTGGCTGGAGGAGTAATGGTGGTATTGCTATTTTCTGGGGAGATGAGCAGGAGTTCAGTTTTGGCAGCATTTAATACGAGGTTTAGGCTGGCAAGAAGGTACTTGATTTTTTGGAGGCATGTTTCCCAATGTTCGAGAGTTTTAGAGAAGGATTCTTTAAGGGGGGGATCACTATCTGGACATCATCTGCATAGAGAAAGTGTTTAAGTTTTAGATTGGTTAGGAGCTGGCACAGCGGAAGGAGGTAAATGTTGAAGAGCGTGGGTGATAGGGAGGATCCTTGTGGGACTCCTACAGGTGAGTCATGGTGGGGGGATTCTTTGTTGTGGATTTTAACTTTGTAGCCTCTGTTGTTGAGGAAAGTTTTGAACCAGGCTAGTGCTGTACCTGTTATACCAATGGTCGAAAGTTGGTTTATGAGGATGGAGTGGTTAACGGTGTCGAAAGCTGCCGAGAGGTCTGAAAGAATCAGTAGGAATGATTGTCTTTTGTCGAGACCCAAAATGAGGTAATCTGTCAACAATACGAGGAGAGCTTTGCGGAACCCATATTGAGAAGGGAATAGTAGTTTATCTTCGATGTAGTCTATTTGAGTGTTAACTAGTTTTTCCATGATCTTAGCTATGAATGGTAGGTTCGCGATCGGGCGGAAGTTGTTAGGGTCTGTAGGATCCAAATTTGGCTTCTTTAGTAGTGGTTTGAGGGATGGCAGTTTGAGTTCGTCTGGGTATATTCCTTGAGATAGAGAGCAGTTCCTTGAGATAGAGAGCATCTTGCCCACCACTGAGCTTACCTGATAGAGAAATGTTATCCCTGTCATCAGCCTGCACGGTCTTCCCACCAGTTGTCATTCTGCTTTGATCCAAGGCCAAAAGGAAAATGCCACTGACCTTGGCCCAGGGGGATGTTTGGAGGAGGGGCTGCTTGAAGGGAGGGATAATATGTTGGAGGGATTTGAGAGTTGGAGAAGGTTTAGCTGTGGAGGGTGGGAGAGAAGGGCACGACAGAAGATCAACTGGGATATGTAAGTGGAGGTGAGAAGGGGATCAGCTGGGTGTAATGTAAAAATGGTTGGAGGAGAGGAGGTAAGGTTGGGAGCTGAGAAGGGAGATGGATGATGAGTGAGGAGGGGATGAGGTGAGAGGGAGGTTCTGTTGGGGGTTATAAAGAGGGCCTGGAGATGAGAGGAACAGCAAGAAGGATGCAAAAAGGGTTGGTGGGGCTGGGAGAAAATGGATAGAAGTGAGCAGAAGTGAGAGAGGGTCCTCTGGAGGGGGGGTGGAGGCTGAGAGAGGGGATAAGTTGAAGTGTGGAGAGTGGGAAAAGGAGAGCTTGTTAGAAGGGCTGCATCCTTGCTAATTTTGTTTTGGTCGTCCTCTGGGGTCATGTGAATTTTCAAGTGCTAAAATGGGGTCATGTTGAATAAAAGTTTGGGAAGCCCTGGCCAAGTCAAAAAGGTCCTGTTGGATGTGTGCAGTGTAATCTGTGAGATTCCTCCAAATGTGTGCTCCCAAGGGGAAGAGAAACTGCAAGGGAGTTGTTAAACGTTGGGTGTTAATTAAATGATTCTGGACCCAGTAATGGCTCTAAAGACACACGTGATAATGAGACAAAGCTCTATTGTGGCCAGTCAATCAGGAAAATAAAAATAAGAAGCAAAAATGATTTTAAACTTGAGGTAGATACTCAATGCCAGTTAGCCAGATAAGTTCTTACTTATTTGGCCAAGTGGCGGCAGCTGAATATCTGTTCGCATTTAGCAGCCACCATTTATCCAGATAAGTACTTATCTGGATATGTGGGGGGCAAGAAATGTGCGTTTCAAGGAGGAGCTGCTTATCTATCCAGTTAACATAGCTGGATAAGTAGCAATATTCAGACTGTTATCTAGATAAGTTAGACTTACGCAGTAGGTGGTCTAAAGTTAGTCAGATAAGACTTATCCAGCTAACTAGCAATTATTTGTCTTTATTCAGTGGCATATCCATGCCGCTGAATATACAGGGTGAGTTAGCCCTGCAAGTTTTATCTGGCTAACTCACTTTGCCTGATAAGTTTTAAAGATTGAGCCCACAATATCATATTTATTTCTTTTAAACTGGAAAACCAAAGTCCCCACTTTATAAGAGCTTTCGCCAGAAACTCAGAATGGGAAATATCCTTTTGAAAATAACACCCAAGTTATGATTTTGATTTTTTAAGTAATTTTACTTCATAACAGATCTTTTTTTGTGTTAATTCTTAAGTGGGTCCCAAAATGAAATGTTGGGGAACCAGAACCAGAGGCAAAACTGCCTTGAACACCCAAGAAATACACATGTATGTGTTAAAGAGCAGGGTGATATTGGTCGTATTAGGAAGATAAATTCATGCCAGAAAATTAGCTCAAACTCCTCTTCCTCTTCTCCCCTCCAAAAAAAACTTTTTAAGAGGTATGAGGGATTTCTAAATTAAATTTCCCTTTGAAGTCCATCTGAAGGGTTTAATAAACATGTAGATACACTATATCAACTGGTTCACGTTTATTTGGACTTTCAGAAGGCATTTGACAAAGTTCCCCATGAGAGACTCCTTAGGAAATTAAAAAGTCATGATATCGGAGGCAATGTCGTCTTGTGGATTGATAACTGATTAAAAGATAGGAAATAGCAGGTAGGAATAAATGATCAGTTTTCCAAATGGAGGAAGGTGATTAGTGGAATACCCCACAGGGTTCTGTATTGGCATCTGTGCTCTTTAGCATATTCATAAATGATCTAGAAAAGAGAACAAGTGAGGCGATCAAATTTGCAGATGACATTAAATCATTCAAGGTTGTTAAAATTGTGGTTTGTGAAGTATTGCAGAGGGACCTTGTGAGACTAGGAAACTGGTCAACTGAATGATAGTTGAGATTTAATGTGGGAAAGTGCAAAGTGATGCACATAGGGAAAAACAAATCCAACTGCAGGTACACGACATTGGGTGTCACCACTCAGGAAAAAGGACCATTGAAATCCTTGGCTTAGTATGCAGCAGCAGTCAAAAAAGCAAATTGAATGTTAGGAACGGTCGGAAAAAGAATAGAGAATAAAACAGGAAACATATCGCTGCTATATCGAGCCATCGTGTGACCATACTTTGAGTATTGTGTGCAGTTCTCAGTGCCCGCTCTCAAAAGAGACAAGGAAAGGTGCAGATGAGGGTGTCAAAAATAGTGAAGGGGATGGAAGAGCTGCGCAGGCTGGTGCTCTTCAGCATGGAAAAGAGATGGCAGAGATGGGACATGATAGAAGTTTATGAAATCATGAGTGGGGTGGAATGGGAAAAAAAAAAAAAGAGGATGGTTATTTATCCTTTCAAAATATACTAAAAAAGGGGAAACTCCAAAATAGTAACAATCAGCAGATTTAAAATGAATCGTAGAAAGTGGACTCTATTGCCAGAGGATGTGGTCAAGACAATTAGATTTTAAAGATGTGAGGACATTATTTGCCAGGTAGACTAAGGAGAGGTGTTGCTATCCCTGGGAGTGAGGTACAGGAATCAGATCTATTGTATGGGGGGCTCGGTGCACCTTGCTCAGACCCAGGATGGCTTTTGTATTTAATGAAGATTCCCATCCCTCCATGCAGTTGTATGTGGATTGCCGGAGGGCTTCTTACCAACTGCGTTGCTTATTTGTTGCTTAGATTTTCTGACTTGCCTTCGAAGGTACATTGTAAATGGTAGGAAGAGTGCCTTGTTTTCATGATTGTCTTGGCAAAAATGTCTTCTGTACTGCTCTCCTAGCATAGTACTACAGGGTAGAAATAGGTTAAACAACTTATCCAGTAAGGCCCTCCAGGGTATAGCTTGGTAATAGAATATCTGCACTTTTGGAGCCTCTGTGGATTATTTTTTTTTTTTTTGGAGGTGGGTGTGGGGCTTCCAGATTAGTTAGAGCTGGCCTCTGCTGGGCCGATGGGTTCCACAAGTAGCCGTCCTCATTTTTATATCCTCTCACCACTTTCACTGTGGTCGCAGCAACAGGTGCTCAGCCAGGGGTCAGAAACCGAGCCCCCGTACAAGTGTACTAGGTCTGACCTTTAGGTATAGTCATGCAGGGGCTGAGAATCCCTGCCTCCCTGGGAGTATGAATGCAATGCTTCCTCTGTTACATCCCCAGCCAGCTTAAGAAGAAGTCCTTGTGTTTCTTCTTTCTTCTGTGTTGTGCTGATATCCAGAAAAAAGATTATCAGACCTTACTATTTAATTCTAGGACTTTTAAGGAGAAAAACCCATCTTAAATTGGATGCAGGCTACATTTCCACTTACGTAGCCCCAGATGTTTCGTAACGGCACCCATTGACCCCTATATAGTATCTGGTGACTTTGTTCATGTTTATTGTGATACATTCTAGTCCTGACTTTCCACTTACTTGAACAAATCAGTGGAAGAATATTTATATTTGTGTTGGTCTTCAGTCACCTAAAACAGTAATAGATTGTGACTGCGGCCTCCCCTACTATCTTCTTTAATGGATTAGAAAGCTTAGACTGGCTTGTGTGTTTAGCTGCATGCACTGTCCTACCCCTTCCTACTGATCTGCAAGCTGTTCCATTGGCTTTCTTTCTGTTTCCTGCTGCTTTCTTGCTTCATTATTGAAGGGAGGATTCAGACCTATCCAGGTAATTTATACTAATGCATCTGCATGGCATAGTTTTCCTCCTTTTAACACAAAAAAAAAAATGAGAGGCTCTTTGGTGCTAAATAACTTTTTGCAAAAAATAAGACTTTCTGGTTGTCTGTGGCATATCTTCTTTTTAAATTACACACACTGTTACTGCCGTGATAACCTGGCTTACAAAGCTTAGGATGTGTTCTTCCCTGAGGTCATCCCGTTAGAGAGTTTTGTGCTAACCATTTGATGTTAGCTCGGGGAGGCGTTGTAGCAAAATGTGTTCAGAAAAGTGACCGCGACTGTACATACCTAAGCAGTAAGTCGCTGTATTTGCAGATCAGAAGGTCCTATTTTTAAGTCAATTCTTTTGTGAATATTTACTGTTTCCATGTGACATTTTTTTTTCAAGGTTTGTAAGGCTAAGGAATAAGAACAGGGGCAGTGTGAAAGGGCTGAAAATGGTTTCCACATCTGAAATACATGTGCCAGCTTACAAGGGGTACAGGGGCTCTATGTGGGTCATGCAGGTCTGAAGGTGTTGCAAAGCATGATGCACTATTCTTGACCTTTCCATGCTCTGCTTATGTAGCAGGCTGTTCGCCACAGATGTGTCTGAGGTGCTCCCGCTTACATTATTTAGCCCCTTTTATGCTGGGTCTGTTCTGATTATTGGGGGAAGGGGGAAGGAAGAGATCAAAACTGAATACAGATCTCTGCCTCCAGACTACTCATCCTCATGCACTGTATGTAGAGCGGGCAATGTGTGTGTTCACATGCTCATTATGGGAGCAATAATTAAACTGCCCACTTTGGTGCACCGATAAAGTTAAGTTATATGCAGAGTTTTGCTCTGATTATTGCTGCTCCTGCTTGTTCTGTGGGCACTTTTTTTCTGACCAAAACTTGCATGTGGTGTTGCCTCCCCTGCCCTAACCCTGCCCCTGGCATAAGCGTACATTTACCCGCACAGAGCATGGGTAATTTTCCCAAAGTTCATTTCTGAGAGTAAAATACCCAAGGAAACGACTTTGAATATTTTTCTCTCTGTATATCTCTAATTAAATAAAAACTCAAAATTGAGACGATGAGACGAAGTTTCAGAGAAATTGGTAGTTAAAAGTTCTCAGGATTTAATTTTTAAAAATTACAGAAACTTGGTAATTAAGCTATAATCTGTTTTCAATTAGAAATCCTACTTAGGTGGTGGTACACTTTAATATTCAAATTTAAATGAATAGGTAAAATCATAGGAGTACTCCAGCAACTTTTGTTTATTCTTGGAGGAGAGGAAATGTTGCCAAAATGTCAGTTTTTCATATTTTTCTTTTCCCTCCCTCCCAGTTTTTCCAGAGACCTCAGATCCAGCCTCCTCGTGCTACGATCCAGAATAGCAGCCCTTCCATTCGCCCCGGTGCTCAGACACCAACTGCAGTGTATCAGACCAATCAACACATCATGATGGTGAACCATCTGCCAATGCCATATGCAATGCCACAGGGTCCCCAGTACTGCCTGCCTCAGGTAAGGTATATCAACCCTTGACTCACATCTTGTCCCCCTGTCTGAGACACTGCAACGGCACAGAGCTGTCCTACTACTGGTAATGTATGACTGATACACCAAGTGTCAATTTAACAATTCTAAAGCTGCACCACTTGTCCCGAATCGCTGCACTGCATACAAGGTCTCTGAAAATTCCCTTCCACTAATGCATTTTAATGGGAGGTTAACATTTTATTTCCCTATTTTTCGCCTCAAGAGCTTTCGGACATTAGTATATATGTAAGAGACCCTGTAATTCTCCAGCAGAGACCATGCTCTGTATTTAAAATAGTTAATGTGGGTCCTCTGCAGAAATGAACACTTGACGAAACATTTCTAGAAAAATCCTTTTCTCCATCTTCTGCTACAATAGTGAAGGCATACAATTGGAGGATATTACAGCAGCCAAAATAACTACATTTGTCCACCTAAATCTTTCTCTTGTGGAGTGGTATGATTGCATAATTTAAAGGGGACACTGGTAGGGACGCTGAATGCTGTGTGATGATCGCGCCTTTTAAACAAAGGTGGTGTTCTGATCAGGAGTCAGAGAAGGGATCTCACCAGTGACAAAGTTGGGGAAACCCCTCCTTTTACGATGCAGCCATTAAAAGGGTAGTTTTTTTTTTAATGCACATAAGCCCGCTTTGAAAATTTGCGGGTCGTCCTGGTCCGTGTGCACACATCCATTCAGGAAGGAGATGGAGGATCTTCCTGCACGTCCATTTATGTGCATGCTTTCACAGATCAGAGGTCTGCGTGTAAACGCTTTCTGCATGTCGACTCCACCTCCCAGGAAATCCTCTCGCTAATGCGGCTCACAATATAACAAACATAATTAAAATGAAAAACATATATAACTACAAGAAACAAAGCATATAAAATTGCATATTTCCCTGTCATTCCCTTCCAATCCCTTGGCTAAGTTCTAGTAACTAGCCCTATATGTTTTCTAGACTCTGATTCCCCAAAGGCAAGCCTAAACATCCAAGTTTTCAATTCTTTTTTGGAAGTTTTTTCATCAGCTCTGGCATGCTGTTCCATAGAATAAGTCTATCCACAGTTATAGCCCGTCCTCACACCTCCCCCCAAGTCTGCCTGCTGGATTGTAGGAACCACGAATAAGCCTTGGTTTGCTGATCTCAGGCTTCTGCCTGACCAACTCATTTCCGTTTTATGAATTATTTTTTGGATTGGCATCAAGATTTTATAATGGATTCTGAAGGAGACTGGAAGCCAATATGGTTTATACAGGATCAGAGTGATGGGATCATATTTGTGTTCCAGTTAGAATCCTTGCTGCAGAATTTTGCAATAATTGTAGGGACCTTAATGGTTCTCTCGGGAATCCCCCAGTAGCAGGGAATTAGAATAATTCCCGAAAAAATAAGGATTTGCAGAACTAACCAAAAATCACTGAAATGCTTTTACTTGCACAGTTGCCTAATTGATTTTCAAAGAGCCATTTATATGCATAAAACAGGATTTTATGTGCACAAGCCGCTTTGAAAATGAAGCGTATGTGTATATGGGGTAATATTTGTTGTGAATAAGATGTTAAATTAATTCCTTCTGTAACCCTTTTGGTTTGCCTATTGCATTATTTGTTGAAAGCAGCTGACTGTGATGTCATTCACATCTGATTGGCTGTTGCATTACTGCATTCTAATTCCAAAGTGGGGTCTAGAATTTGGATAGCGAACATAGAAATGTATGTAATGGGACTCGGCCTTCCAATTTCCCTTTTTATTCAGCATTTGGGCTTCTGTTGGGGAGATTTGTAGATCTTCTAGATGCAGTCTTATTTTGTGATCCCTCTCTCTTAAGATGTATTTAATTTAAACATTTAGATATATAGAAATTAACTGAAACAGAACATTTGTGAACATGGTTCACATATTGTGATGCAAAACTGAGTTGTCTGTCTTGTTGTTTTTAGCTTTCTCCGTTACCAGTACAAAGCACAGTACAAGAGTGTGAACAGTGGAAAAGACTAAAATTGTTTCCTTATGCTTTAAATTGCACTTTAATTACTTTGAACTTATATCACTATTTTGTGAACTGCAGCTTCAAATGACCAGTGAAGTTTGTATTGTCATTGCTAGGCATGATGCCTGAGAGACTCTTAAATGCAAATGGTCCTAGAGTAGCTCCGTTTGACATGGACAAGAGCCAGATAATAATTTCACTCTTTATTGTAAATATGAAGCTGTTTTTATGTGTGAAATGATATCCTGGGCTGACAGCAGCCAGCCATTCTGTTGTTTGCACTCTCTTCCCTGATCTGCTGTCCTTTAGGCCTGACTAGCTCCAGGCTGCACCACATCTTACTCCAGAGATCAGGAAATACTGGAGAGAGGGAGAATGCAGCAGGTGGTTAGGTTCAGTTAGCTTCTAGTGGGGGTTAGAGTGAGGCAACAGCTTTTGTCTCTTAGATCTTCCTTCATTAGTCTCTCTACTAAGTTAGATATTCAAAGAACCACCAAGCAGTGAAATTAACTGCTAACTAGCTACATATGAAAACATACCAAGACATGCCTGGCCCCTTTTTTCTCTGGTTAAATCTGTGTGCATAATAATTTTAGCCAGACTGAGGAGAGGAGGGAAAGATTTCCAAACAGATTTATGTGGTTAAAAGTAATTTCCTAGCATTTAGACAGATGACTCAGGACCAGTGGGTTATACACCTTTGCCAACAGATGGAGACGGAGCAATCTGACATCACAGTATATATACTCCTGCAGCGACATCAGCCTGCCAGTATTCTCTGTCTCCAGCAGATGGTGGATGTGCATCTCCCTATGGGGATTGCTTCAGATTTGAGAAGGAGATAAAGAAAAAAAATGAAAAGCACTGCTCTCATGTGGTGATACAATTGATCCCACCTCCAGTTGAGAATTCCTGAGGTGATTTCTGTGGTCTCTCAGAGGTGTGCCTTGTCCTGTAGCTGGTTTTTGCCGGCATGGACTTAGCTGATTGTACAGCTTAAAGGCAGCGGGTGCAGGAAGCCGAGAGGCGGTGACAGCAGATGCCCTCTCCCCCCACAGCCACAGGCAGTCTCTATACTCAGCCAGGAAGGGCTGAGCTTAGGTAAGTTTAAAAGAAAAAAGTCAGAGACAGTGAGAGGGGCTTTGTAGGACTTCCTCAGGTCTCTGTGCTCGGTGCGCCGATCCAACATTCGTTCCTGCTCCCGTGGACGTTAAGCGGCCTGGGTGGGCTAGGCCCCATTGTTAAGCTTTTTCCTGCACACCATGTGGAAGGCTGCAGCAGTATTTTCGTGCGCTTTGGTGGGTGTTTGCCCTCTAGTGGAACGTCACTGTGCGCAGTGCGCTTTGTTCTGGGTGCATTTCTTGTGCGCCCAGATTTTGGCTTCACTGTTTGTGTGTTTGTTTTTGTGGTGCTTAATCTGGGGTGCGTAAAATTTGTGCCCTTGAAATATTTCAGTGCGAGCTGGCTGGACGCATATTCTTAGTGAACTGCTGTACTAATGGCACCAGTGAACAAGAAACCTAAGCGCCTTCCTCTCTGTTGCCTGTCATATTTGGGCATCTCAGCCTGAAGTGCCCTCTAACATGTGTCGGCGCTGCTTAGAGACTCAGGGAGGATCATCTTCCTCTGATTTGGTTAAACCTGGTTCTTCCCAGCTGGATGATGGTCTGGTTGAGAGGTTGCCTGGAGGTACGCCAGACCTTGGAACTCCCCTGACTGGTTCCTCCGCAGGAGAAGGCAGCTCAGTTGGCCCTGCTCCAGTGCCTTCCTCTTTTGGCCTGGATCCTTATGCCTCTTCTTGGGTAGAGTTTTTTCAGGTATTACAATCCTTAGCTTCCGCCAATCTGGTCTGGTCAGATCCTCAGCCGGTGGCCCCTCCCTCTTCCAGTCCTATGTTTAAGCGCCAGAGCATGCCTCGGTTAGTTGCTGGAACCTGGATGGCACTGATGATGAGTCAGATCTTGACTCCCTGGAGGATGGGGAACATAACAGATACGGACTGGAACCGTATCTGTTATGTTCTTACTGAATGATAGCCTAGATATTTCTCAACTCCTGTAAAAATCAGAAATTGATTCTGGGTCTGAAACCGTATGAGTTCATTTGGCTCCGAGATATTTTTTAAACATCGTGAGATATTTAAGGGTCATAAGATATGAATGTTTCCTGATGTCATCAATGTAATACAAAAAAAAGAGAATGCAGTTTTTGATTTTAAGACCTAAGCTATTGTAAATGGGTGCCACATTCATGTTGTGGTATCTGTGTAAGTGAATTATTAAATTTCATGGGTTGAAATATATTTTTCAACCTTTGCAGTTGTCTGCTTTTGTAACTGGAAAGATAGTTGTAAGTATGCTGCTAGTTCCTAATCTGCACGAGTAATCAGTATTCTATGGATGGGCTGCTTAGACCCAAATGTTGGAAGGATACCATCTATATAACTAGACATTTGTTGCCTTAGAGTATTTTTTTTTCATTGGCTTTCTATCTATTCCCCCCATCCCCCCCCCCCCAAATGGTGGACTAATTTTCAAGATTAATGTATTAAGTAATTTCCTATTTTTTTCTTTCTTTGCTTCATTATCTTGATGTATTTCTTCTGGGTTAAGTGCTTGGAATTATTTTTGAAATTATAGTTACATATCTATATATAGATAGATATCATAATAATCAAAATAGAGGAACATTATCTTCTAAACCTATTTTTAAAAAAAGTTATGAAACCATTGAAAAAATCCAGCTCATTGCTTAAAAGCAAAAGTTATGTCAGATGGGCACAGTTCAGATTGTATTAGCTGGCTGAACTGGTCATTTCAATTATTGCTGGTAAACACAACCATATTGCACTGAACAACAATGTCCAAAGCAAGCTTTCAAAACCAGCCACTCCATGTGTACTTTCAGAGATGATCCCCTTCCTCTGACAAAGGCCCTCGTTTCACCTTAGAAGGCTTCTTCAGGGGGATAGCATATAGAATGGTTATACTAAACCAATCTCAAAACCACATACCTCAGATAAGTCTTCGGACTGTTCAGGGGTTACTTCAACAAACAGCTTTGTGCCGGATTTCTAAACATAAAACACAGAAATCACTATCATACATTTACCATCATATCTGTATTTACAAATATCTCCAACTTAAACTCATCTCCCTACTAGAAATCAGCAGACAGCATAACTGAAGCTGAATCCTCTATGCTTCACCAACCTCTCACGTACAGCTCATCTTACCACCCACCTTACCTGTCTACTAGTCCAGATCCCCATTCAGACAATGACAGCTAACATAAAAGCCATCCATTATCCCATCCTATCAAAAAGCTTCCCATTCAGTAGACAAATTTTAGACCACTAGGAGCCAGTGTTTGCCAGAAGAAAATGAAAACTTGTTCCCCTCTCATTAATACTGCAGACATGTCTCCACCCACCCCCCCAGCATGGTAAATGTATTTCTTGTATAACAAACAACCATAGCTGATGTGTGCCTCATGCTATCCAACCCATCAATGTCTAACCCAATGGTCCTGCTTGTTTATTAGTATGGATACAACTTTTGTGCTGAATAATGCGGGTTTTAACCACTTGTATTTATTTAAAAATCACATATACCGCATCTTTTCACGATTCTCCGTGTGTGTGGTGAACAACTTCTGGCATGGACATAGAATGCCATAAATAACCCGCTTGGTGTTAAAATCAAAGTTAACCAGCTAAACAATATTGAATTGGCAGGGATGGGTGTTGAAATAATGTTAAGGCACAGGTGTTCTCACAAACAACACATTCACCACATTGATATTGGCCCCCTCCCTCAAGGCAAAAATTGTTCTGCTGTGTGGTATCAGGGTCACTAATGTCATGTAAATTTCTACCTCTTGTACAGGCAAGCATTTTTTTTTTAAAGATATCATGCATAGATATAGATCTGTGTATATATCTATATTTATAGAATCTATACAAAAACTACAGTCCTGAATGTCGTAAAAGGGTGTAGCAAATGCACTTCAGAAAAAAAATGTTTTAAAGAAAAAACTGTAGAAAATATTCCAGAAAGAAGGAAAAAAAACTTTTAGAAAGGGGAAAAAGCAAGATCATAACCTGCTACCCCGAGGTAGCAAACAAACTTGTAGGAATATCTCACAGAACGTGCCAACAGGCCTCAAGCAAATCTAGTCAACTCTAGCCAAAAACCCCATGATCAAATTGAAATAAAGTCACTTGAATCTACCAAACTAGGCTTATATGAAATCAGGGAGTCTGTGTATGAATGAAAATATATGTAAACGGCTGGGATGATACTTGAGAGAAATCTCTTCAAACAATATCTTGTTGTTGCTCAGCTTTAAATACTGTGAATTGACATCAATACTGTGTGAGGAGAGTGTTGGAATGTGCCTTATTGCAGCATAGCTTTGTTACAACACCTTAATGTACCCAACTGAAGATCCTTGTTTCGTCATTCAATGGGAATTAAAAGATTAAACACTGGCTGTTGGGAAACAAAGCACACGTATTACAGTCCATCCTTGAAGTAACAGGCACTTTCCAAGAAATTTATCGTCTAGATGGACTGTAATACATGAATGCTTTGTTTTCCAACAGCCAGCGGGTTCTGGCTCATGTAGAGCTGGTAAGAAGCAATGCGGGCAGTAAGCATCTCCCCTTCCAAGAGCATCCATCGCTCTATGGTCCTTCCCCAGAGGTGCCGGGGAATGGGTCCAAGACCAATTTGCTCTCTTGAGTGGATTCAACCACCACCAACTGGTGGGGCAATTGTTGCTTATCGAATCCTGAAGCCTTCTGGACGAAGCAAACCCCTTCAGCTTTCTTATTCACGGGAGGCACTGTGAGGAGGTGTTCCTATATCCTTAGCAGCAGCTCTTTAAGGGTCTCCTGTACCGGGGACCTACATGATCTCCTTCTGAAGCTTCACGAACTGGAGGATCTCAAGCATTATGAGCCTGGCATCCTCCTCCGTCTGGAACTGAAATGGGATGGCTTCCGCCATAGCCTTCACAAACCCTGCGAAGGTTAAGTCCTTAGGCAGGGATTTCCTTTGCTCTTCTGGAGGAGAAGGGTCTGAGGAGAGAACCCGCGGAGGAGGACAACTCAGTTATCCTACCCCCAGGGTTCATAGGGACTCTCATCCTTGCCACAGTGATAGGGCCCTAGGTACTCGGCCTTTTCCCAGATGTGCAGGCACCAGCAAAGCTGGTTGGGGCGGGGGGCTACAGGCCTCTGTGTCTGTTTGCCTCGGTGGAGCTTCCTCCTCTGAGGAACCAGCAATGACTCCATATCGGTAAGGGGAGGCATTGGTGACTGATGCTATCCTGGGAACCGATGCCAGCTGGGTCGGTAATGCACCGATGAGCATGTTGAGCTTCTCCAGCAGTCATCTGGGCCACCGGGAGCATTGCCAAAAAATGGATGTGGCCATGATGGGATGAAACAAAAGGGCCGCAAAATCAAAATTGTTGGCGACTGGCGGCGATGGCCAGTGGGCACCACTGCTGCGGGGAATCAACCACGAAAAGAAACTTACCAGAAGTGTCAAACCCTGACTATTAGCACTATGGGGAAACACTGAGAAGGACCCGGTGTCACAAACCATGAGGAAAAACTGCGAAAAAGCAAGAAAAAAGAAAGTTTTCCAAAAGGCCAAAAAACAGCCAAATTATCTTACTCATACCAAGATGCTTACAGCTCCATGGAAAAAGCGAGGCTGGAGAGGGGCCCTGCTTGGTCGCCAGATTTAAGGCACACTCAGTGTGCCGTCAAAGTTCTAGAAACTTTGACATAAGTTTTCCGTGTCGGGGCTCCATCTAATGATGTCACCCATGTGTAAGGACTATTATACTGCTTGTCCTCAGAGAATGGGAGTTGCCAAATGAATTCTGTCTAATTGGCTACCAGATTATATGGCGGACTGTTATGTACTGGCTGGCATACAGATTACAGGTTATGTCAAGGCTCATGAAGCAAGAGACATGGTGACTTCAGTGGCTCATCTCAGCGCCTCTTTTATTGAAGACAATTGCAGAGCTGCTAGTGCTTATCTGTTCACATCTTCACTATCTGGATAGCATGTCCTAAAGAGACTAACTTCAGACAAGTAGCTCTGCACAGCCTGTTCTCCCAGTACGTCACTCTCAGTTTGGTGGGGTGGTGCCGTCTTTGGGTGAGTGCTTCTGCTATGCAAGCTCAGCTTGGGACTCCTCATTGTATAATGGCTAACTCGTTCCTACTTTTGACAGGGGATGCAAGCTTGCTTACCTAGAAACATTGCTTTCTGTAGCTAGCAGAATGAATTAACCATACTTAATACATGCCAGCCCACCTACTCGGAGAGACAACTAACTCGCTAAAGCTTAAGCTCTAAAAGAGATCGATGGGCTCATGAGTCCCGCACATACTCAGTAAAGTTTCTGCTGATCTCTGAGAGCTGAGTCCATGTTAGTGCTGTGAGATGAAATCACCCAAGCTTATTGGCTAATTCATTCTGCTGCCTGGAGAATCCAATTTACAAATAGGCAAACGTATTTCACATACATGATCTTTTATAAATATTTTTATATCCTAGTTACTCCTCTATCTTGTTTCTTAATACTGTACAGTGAACTATTTTAAACTAGATTTTTAGAATTTTGGATCCTGTACTGTATCATTGCATTGTTAGTAAAACAGCAGCTGAAAATACTGCTGATATTGTACTTGCAAGCCCTAAGGGAGAAAAAGCAAGTGTTTCTACTGTGCTTTTGAACTGTATTTTTGTGTGTTTGAGAGGAAAAAAAGGACGAAGACAAATTTAATGGTGCAAGTGCATTCTTCCTGGACAGCTGCCCCTGTTCCCCCATAACAGCCTTATCTAGCCAAGACCATGGGATTGATTCATTAAGGCTTTTTTCCCCAGTCTATATTATGGGGAAAAGTTTAATAAATAATTCCCTGAGTAGTGTAAGCCATGCAGTAGTGTGTGTTGATTAGAATTCAGTAAGAAAGGATGGGAATTGAAATAAGGTCAAAAGTCTTAGACAAAAAAATAATGCAAGGCATAACTATAAGCAGTTTTATGACTTTTTAAAATCCTTTTTGTTTTTAATCCTCATATTTTCCTTATTTTCTACCTCCCATTACCCATGATGTGTGAGTGAACACATTTCCTTGCTGGTCAGGAGGCTTTAGTGCGACTCCTTTGGGCGACAGTAATTGCTGTCATCTGTTCTTCCTTTCTGGGATCGAGCACACCACCTCCATGGTGTACCTGACCATAGCTGGTCATGTCGGAGGCAAACTCAAGTCTCTTGAGCCTCAGCGGTCATCCCTATCTTACAGGTTTAACTATTTATTTAAACTATTTCTATTCCACTCTTGTCTGATGTTCCACTCTTGTCTGATAAATAGGTAATAAATAAAATCAACATAAAATAAAAAAATAAAATCAATAATTCAACATACATAATAAAATACATAAAAACAAAATAAATTAAACATATCCATATTAATCTACTTGTCTCCCAACTAAAACCCTGATCTGTAACTCCTTTATGTTCAGTCTTCTTTATTAAACTTATGTTAAAAATGACATAGACTCCTGAAGTGAAAGTTGGAAAAATGTGTTTGAGATGTTTTACAGTTAATTTTGGTCATTTTGGATCTTGGGGGGGGTGGGGTTGAGGATGCTTTCCTGTGACCTCTTATTATGATTTTAACCTGCCTTTTGTTGCATCATATTTCAAGGCTCGTTGGTTAACTCTCTATTCTGTTGTTCTCATAGTATCGGCACAGCACACCTCCTTATGTGGGGCCTCCACAACAGTATCCTGTGCAGCCACCTGGGCCAGGCCCATTTTATCCGGGACCAGGTCCTGGGGACTTCCCAAGTACCTATGGTGAGTACAGACAGTGAGAGGAATTTTTGATGCTCATATGTCTGATACCATTGAACCAGCTCTCTCAGTACAGTGATTATTGGATAGTGACAGAATGCATTGGGTACAGGTGAACTTGTATACAGTAACATTTCTTACTTAATGAGGAATTTATAATCCATGCAGAAGATAGCACTGAAGCCAGTAGGCATGACCTAAACAAATACATTTGTACTTCTAATGTGCTCTGCAAACCAAATTGCCCACAATGGGAAGTGCTTATCTCTTTTGTGCTGCTATTCTCACCCACTCCTGTGATATCCTAGTTCAAGAGTAAGAGAGTCGGTAGGCAGGGGATTGGTGGAAGTAGTGCAGGTTTCTAGCATTTCTTGCCTGTCCCCCCTCCCCATGGCTACTCATGCTGTACCAGCGGGCACAGAAGAAGAGGTGAGATGGCAAAGGGGGGGGGGAAGAAAGTGTACAATGAGAAGATACTGTGGACACAGGAAATCGAGGGGGGAGAGGGAGGAGGCAGCGGTAGCTGGACGCTGGATTCTGTTTCCCTTCTTTGCAGGCTGGTGTTTCCGCATGGGTTAGCGTTGCGCACACCATGGTACTTGAGGATTTTCTCATTCTTTCCTTACCTTGGACAGAATAGTCGCTGGTTACTGTCACTTCTCTTAGCAATGCTGTTCTTGTGTTTTGTTTTATTTCTTTACCGCTAGATCTAGTTTTCTTGCATTGAGCTTTTTATCAGTTGGCATGTTGCAGGTGATCACAACTTTTTCATTCTCTGCAATTCTGTCAGGGTCATGATCCCAGTGCTTTTTTTTTTTTTTTTTGGTACAGCAATAGTCTATACATGGTTTCCAGTGGATGAGGTTTTTTTTATTTCTTTTTCTGCACCATTTAAAATATGTTTTTGCATTTTACTTGTTATACAATTTTTAATATGTATGGTATTCTTGTAAACCGCTATGATGGCTTGAGTAGCGGTCTAGAAATATTTTTTAAATAAAAATAAAATAAATCTGCATTGGCACTAGGAGGTAAAATCAAGATCCTGTACAGAGGCAGGAAGAAGAGGCACACTTGAGGGGTAGATAAGAGAAGCTGTGGGGGAGGGAGGGGTGGGGGGTGTGGAAAGTCATGATGGTGGGAAGGGAAGATAGCTGGAGGTAAAGATACACTTTGGAGAGAGAGGGCATCACTCAGTTGTTTCTGGTATATATGATGATGTCAGTATTACCCATATTGTGCTAATGTGCTTTTTCTGCAAGGAGGTGCCACCAAGTTGGGTCTCTTCCTGTTTTCTTCTGCTTACCTTGTTGGTGGTAAAAGGTATATTGGTACCTACATGACAATTTCTGGCATTATTATATGTATAAGAAATGAAGATTGACATTGCTCACTGCTCCACCTTGCTGATCTCAGGATGAATAAAACCTCACCCAGAAATTAAATTATGTTTACAATTAGGAGAACAGGTGACTTACTGGTTATATTGGACTGTAAACAAAGAGTCCTGACTCAAAATCCTGCTTTGGCCTTGGACTTTCATCACAACCTTGGCAAGTCACTTTATTTCCCATTAACTCAGATGCCCATTTAGAAAGTAAGTTCTTTGCAGCAGAGACTTAGTGTTCTTGAATGTAATTTGCTGAGAAGCACCCTGGTTTAGAATAGTACATGATTGCTGAAAAATAATAGTCCCTTTTCCAACAAAAAAAAGATGTCCAACCCTGGATTAAAACATTAATAGTAGCAAAACAAATTTTGGATAATGCAATGTCAATTAAAATGAGCAAAATCAGTATGATCCCCTTTGTCATCTTGAATTATATTTAATTCCTGAGGTCTTAATGTTAAAAAAAACACTTTTTTCAGTCACAATGTTTTTAAATTGAGGTATGACCACAATAAAAGGTGAAGGAAATGCTTGCCCAGAACAATTCACAAGGGATGAAAATCAAAATGTTAAGTACAACAAATTTATTTTAATGTGTTAAAAAAAAAAAAAAAAGTACTATCTTATCATACAGATCAGTCCAGACGAGTGAGTTTTTCTCCCCTACCAGCAGATGAAGTTGGAGAAGTTAAGCTTTACTGTACTGATGGTACATAAGACAGTGTATCACCTGCAGTAGCTCATAAGCATGGGTGTAGCTTGCTTATTGCGGCAGTTACTACCCCTAACTAATTAAGCTAAATATTTCACTTAGATGCAGTTCCAACACTGCTCTCTACATTAATGGTGGGGGTGGAAGGGAAATAAAACCAAAAGGTTACTAAGAGCCAAGAGTAACAGATAAGTATGAGAAAAATAAAAGTGCGAAACTTGCTGGGCAGACTGGATGGGCCGTTTAGTCTTCTTCTGCCGTCATTTCTATGTTTCTAAGTATTCTGTCTCCAGCAGATGGTATGGGAATGGGATGCCTCTGAGGCCAGTCTGAAGGTGGGCAAAGACATAGATAAGCTTTATCCTTTGGTGGAGGATGTTCTGGACCTTCTAAAGTTGCATAAGGTGGATGCCTTGGTTTTGACAGTTACTAAGAAGACCACTGTCCTGTAGAGGGTTGTGCGGCTCTTAAGGATTCCCAGGATTAGAAATTGGAAGAATATTCGAGATCTCAGCCTTAAGGATCCAAGCAGCAGTTTGTTCTAGTTTCATGGCCCAAATATGTATGTGTTGAGTACAACAAATTCCAGTGGCAGACTCTGAAGATGCTCTGTCAGAAAAGGAGGTGGAATGACTGGAAGCTGAATTGACTTTTATAACAGATGTATTGTATGGATTTACTTAGGGTTTTTTTGGCTCTGCAACTGAGTGATGGATGTATGGTCCAAATCTCAGTTAGATGACGATCCTTTCAAAGAGAAGCTACTTTTTGGGGAAAATATGGAGCAAATAATTAAATACTTTAGAGACTCGAAATCTGATAAACTGCCGGAGGACATGCCCAAATGGAGCCAAAAGTCTTTTTCCAACAAGCAGAAGTTCAGAGAGGCCAGGCGTTATCATCTGGGAAAAGGATCCTCTTTGCAGCTGCATTACTTGAGCAGATGTTAGTCCTTTCAGGGAGGCTTTAGACCTTGCGTGAGACCTCTAGTTCCAACTCAGGAGAACTTAAGGGAGCACAATGAAATTCAAGTCGTCCACACTCTGAGTATGCATTTAGAAGGATGGCTGGCCTGATATTACAAAGAGTGGACCAAAATTTCAATGCACTAGTGGGACGTTTCCAACATAAGAGATGGTTTGCTTTAGAATTTGCTTATCTGCTTCTCAAAGCCTTCATAGTCTCCTCATGTGCATCAAAGGAGAAAAAGTTCACAGTTCGATCCATGTTGGGGACAGATCATCTGTTTGTGGTGTTCAGTGGTTGCAACAAGAGGGAGAAGGCATCAATTGCCAGATGGATTAAGGAGGCGATAACCTCTGCCAACATTTGCAAGGGCCTACAGTTCCCAGTAGAGTGCAAACTGCATCTTGGGCTGAATGTCAGTCAGTGTCGTCACAGGAGATCTGCAAGACAGTGACTTGGTCTTCTTTGAACACTTTTGCCAAGCAGTATAGGCTGTAAGTTTGGGCTCCTGACTTGGCAGTATTTGAGTGTTTGGGGAATGGGTCTTCCGGGTTCCCGCCCAGTTTAGGGAATCTTAGGTACATTCCACTCATCTGGACTGATCTGGGGGATGATAGGGAAGGAAAAATTGGCTCTTACCTGCTAATTTTTTTTTCTTTGAGTCCCATAGATCAGTGCAAAATCCCACCCTGAATTTTCTGAAGACCACTTGTCTTATTTTTTGTTTTGGTGTTCAAATTCATTTCGTTGTTGAGGGTTCTCCAATTGGTATTGTGGTTTCGGATAGTTGTACTTGTCCCCTGCTTGAACATAAGGGGGATAATTTTGCTAGCCAACAAATGTAGTCTTTATCCAAACCAAGTTGCAATGTTCTACAACAACAAGCAGGGAAGCACAGAATCGTACAGCCTGTGTCAGGAAACTGTCCATTTGTGGGACAGGGCCATGCATCCTGTAGGTGTGGAAAATGTCTTGGTGGACAGATTGAGTTGGTCTCTTAAACCCCAAAAATGGAGCAAAAGGTCCTAGACTTTTTCTCCTGCTGCACACAAAAACTGCTTGCTTACCTTCTCCATTGTCCAAGTCAAGTCTCAAGACCAACTCAGTAAGGGTTCATCTCAATGCAGTTGGCACCTATCATCAGCATATAGACGGTAGGCCTATCTCTGAACAGCATTTCGTTGTCTGGTTATGTGGGGCATGCTTTATTTGAAGCATATCATCAGGCTTCCATTTGTGTCTTGGGACCTCAGAAGTGGTTCTGTCCCAACTGATGAAAGCTCCTTTTGAGCCACTGCACTCCTATAATCTGAAGTACTTAACCTGGAAGGTCGTATTTTTGGTGGCAGTTACATCAGTGTGTAGGGTCAGTGAGCTCCAGACTCTGGTAACTTACCTAACTTATACCAAGTTTTATATCATGATAGGGTGGTGTCACAATTCCATCTTAAGCAGTGACTCATCATTCCAATATATTTTTCCCATGCCACATGTCCACCAAGGTGGGCAAGCACTGTACAGTTTGGACTGCAAGAGAACTTTGGCCTTCTACTTGGAACAAACTATAGCCCATAGAAAGTCCACCCAGTTTTTTTGTTTCTTTTGACACCAACAAATTGAGGATTGCTGCTGTTGGCTAGCAGATTGCACCTTCTCCTATTATGCCCAGGTGGCACTGGTGGCCATATAAAGGCTCACTCTGAGCCATGGTAACATCAGTGGCTCTCCTAAGGTTGGTTTCCAAAGAAGAGATACCTGCAAGACTACAATGTGGAGTTGTTTCCACACATTCATATGTCACTATTGTTAGGACAGGGACTCCTTATGTGACAGTAGGTTTGGCTAGCCTGTCCTGAGGAATCTGATGTGTAGAACCCAACTCCACTCTTTCCTAATGCCCATTGTTTTTCTTTCAGGCTGCCTCTTATATCTATAAGATGAAAAATGAAAAAAGGCTTATCGCCTACAAAATTAGTTTGTTATGCCTGTTGGCACTTCTTCTTGTTCCCTCTTTTATGATTTGGGGCAGTTTGTAGCTAGGGATTCCCCACATGTGATTGTCATCTGCTTGTCCACTCTGAAAGTAGAGTTGCTTACCTGTAACAGGTGTTCTCTGAGGACAGCAGGACATCAGTCCTCATAAAATCCAGCCAACTTCCCTTGGATTTGGCTTCTCCTTACGCTAATGAACAAGATTGAAGGGCCGCATGGACATATGTTATGGTGGCATGCCTAGGCATGTCCAGTGAAGCACAGTCAAATTTCCGGGCCTGGCTCTTTTGGATGATGTCACCCACATGTGAGGACTAACATTCTGCTGTGCTTGTAAGCAACTATGCTTTCAGTTCATCTCAGCAGTATTCTCTTTCCTACTCAGTATCCCCTTCTATAACCAATGTTCTCATCTCCTAGAGCGCATTTCCTCTCTCCACCTCCCAGCAGTTCTTTCAGTTCCCCCTTCATAGATCCTCTTTCTGTTTCTCACTCTGTCAGCAGCCCTTCCTATCTGCACTAGGAAGCCTTTCTCTCCTACACTACTGCTGCTCTCTTGTGCCCTTACAAGCCCATTGGTCAGACTTTCCACAGCTAGCCAATAGGCTGTAAGTGAGGATGGGAGACCAGCACTTCCTTCCTGCCCTCCACTATAGCATGGAGGTCTCAGCTTCCAGTGTGTAGGAGATATTATTGGGGGTGCTCAAGAATCTACAGAGCCGGTGCCTATAGTTACTGGAACCAGCAAAAGTGGGATGCAAAGATGTCTCTGTTAGACATTGTCCCTTCTATTAACATACAGTTTAGGAATGTCAGTTTTTTCTTGTTTAAACCAGGCATCCCCAAATGTTTTGTGAGAATGTCCATATCGAGAACATTTGAAATCACTATGAAAAATGGGGGGTGTAGCCTTGGAATTTTCTGGGAGGATCCTGTCCCACCCTCTTAAGTGATTTGAAATGCTGGGAAAGGTGCGGGAGAGGGAAGCAGGGGTGCAGAGGGTATGATAAATAATATCAGTAATATTTCCATATTTCTCATAGTCACTGTGCCTCACACCTTGGAATCATGCCTCATGCCATACCCCTTCGTTAGCATCTGGCTGGCGGAGGTAACAGGAGCACGTTCAGATGCTGCTGTGCACTCTGACACTACCGGCACTGTAAGTATTCAAAACTTACGGATGAGCGCTTCTCCTCACTGCTGATCTCGTGCATCATGAGATCAGCAAGAGGCAAGTGCCATCGCTTCAGCTTTCAGCATGCTCACAGTGCCGGTGCAGTCATTATCAGAGTGGGCAGCAGCTCTCCTGCCACTGCTTCCAGGCTGGATGAGTCCTAAAGTTTTAGGGACCCATGTTTTACACAATACAGCTTTTCTGAAGTATGTCCTTGGTGTGTGAGCTGCAAAGTTGTGCAGCTCTGGCATGTTGTTGCTGGTCAAAGTCATTTTTTCAGTAATTACATTGCATTGTCTGTACACACTGTTCAAGATGCTCGAATTAATCTCTGATGCGATTGGCAGAGCCTCCTTAATTGGGTTATAATTTCTGCATGGAGCATTGTGGCAGTATCTCATTAGATGTTTTAGCATCACAAAGGCTATGAGAAATTAGAAGTATGTTGGTCTGGTATAACATTACAGGTTATGTTCCTGCTTTTGTATATTGATTAATATAATTGGAAAGCAGTGGGTTGAAAAAAGGCGTTTGCTTTCTTTGCTTACCCAGCCAATCCCCCCGTCCACCCCTTTATACCCATTGTTTTTCCTCCACAGATGATTCCGCTTTAATCTTTTCTTAGGACTAAAACAGGTTTCCATAAATATGACCTAAACCAAAATAGAGCATGCAAAGTTCCCAGGCCAGGCTAATTGTGCTATTGGGCAATTGATATTCGTTTAACACTGGTGCAGTAAATGGGATCTATTTTTAAATGTGTTTTAGACAAAACAAGGCCATGCTGTGGAGAGAAAGTAGACTAGCAGAGAGCGGTGAATCTTGTGCTGGGACATTGGGATGCTGGCTTCAATTATTAACAAATCAAAACCTGTTTTCTGCATCCCAATTATAAAAATTGTTCCAGCCCCTCCCCGCTTTAGAGCTGTTTTGATGTTTCTAAATGAAGAGTGCCTGTAGGATACATATTGGACATAATTCTAATGCTGCAGTGCTAGGTAGTGCAGTTTGGAGAGGGGAGGAGCAGGGGAGTGTGAGGCTGGGAAGACTAGGGCGCATGAACATCAGTCAGATTCACAGATTTGTTTCACATATTTATATGGTGCTTCTGTATTACAATTTCTGTAATGTATTTCTTTTTCACACTGAATCACGGACTTAGGATTTCCTAGCATGTAGCCAGATGGACTCAGGTTATGCTCCCCTGCCAACAGATGGAGATAATCAGGTTTCAAACCCTGCCAGGTTTCAAAGTTGAGGTCACCCTAGATACACCCCTGCAGTGACCTCAGCCCTTCAGTATTTCTCCATCTCCAGCAAATAGAGGATGTGCTTTCCCTATGGGGACCACTGTACTTTTTTGAAAAAAAAACCAAAAAACAAATTCTACTTGAAATTGGAGAAAAGATTTAGATATCTCCTGCGGTGATATCTAAAGGTCTCGCCCCCAGTTGAGAATTCCTGAGGTAATTTCTGAGATCCCTCAGAAGTATGCCTTGGTCTGGTTCCTGGCGTGGATTTCGCTGCTAAAACAGCTGAAAGGCAGCTGGTGCAGGAAGCTGAGCACGGCGGTGACGGTCAAAGCCCTCTCCACCGTCTCTTACTCAGCTGGTAAGTGCTGAGCCTAGGTAAGTTTAAAAAAAAAAAAGAGGATTGCCTCCCAATTCAGACACGTTTGGAGGAGTTTAGGGAAAACTTCCTCCAGTCTCCTCACTCGATGTGCCGTACCAACATTCACGATCCCATTGGGGTAAGGGAAAGTGGGCTTCCGAGTGGGTTGAGCGACCCTCCCCCCCCAGTGGGCTGGGCCCCGCTTTATGTTTGGATGGCTCACTGCGTGGTAGCCCACGGCGGCGCCATGTTGCGAGCATCTTTGTGCCCTCCATAGAGTGTTGGTATGCACAATGCATGTTGGCTCTGCGCACACGCTGTGCACATAACATCACGCACGTACATACGCGCACAACTTACTAAGCGCAAGAAGCAGCTATGGCTGCGGAATCGGTCAGCAGATGCAACCTCCAAGGCAAATCTCACAAAGATGCTCTTTAAAGGATCATTTCTCTTCGGAAGTAAATTGGAAAAGCTGGCCAGTAAATGGGGCAAATTTCCAGTTCCCTGGCTACCAGAAGATAAGAGAAAGCAGTTACAGCACCCCTCACCTATGAGGGCTCGATCCAAGGGCTCCCAGTGCTTTCACCCCTACAAAAACTCGACATTTCAGAGATCTTGGTCCTTTGGGAGGTCTCAGTTCTTTCAGAACCAACAGCTCAAGAGAGGGGCAAGCTCGGGTTCAGGTTCATCCCGAACCCCACCAATGAAAATTTGCCAACCCACCCTTGGAACGAGGAGATATGGGCTTGACTGTCCCTCTTCTACCAATGGTGGGTCGAGATTACTTTGGACAAATGGGTACTGGAGGTCATACGAAACGGAGATGTGCTGGAATTTTGCATATTGGGACATATTCATGATATCTCCTTGCCACTCCCATCACAAAAAGCAGGCAGTGGAGACTACCCTGTTAAGGCTCCTCAGGATGAGGGTTGTAATACCAGTACCTGCACTCCAGGAAAATACGGGGCATTATTCCATCTATTTCATCGTACCCAAGAAGGAAGGTTCCTTTCGCCCGAACCTGGACCTCAAGAGCGTCAACCGACATCTGTGAGTGATGCATTTGCGCATGGAAACCCTGTGCTCTGTGATATTGGCCATACAATCGGGAGAGTTCTTAACCTCCCTAGACCTGTCCGAGGCCTACCTACATATTCCAATCTGTCAAGAACATCGTTTCCTACGCTTTGCAATACTGAGTCACCATTATCAGTTTCGGGCACTGCCCTTTGGCCTGGTCACTGCCCCCAGAGCATTTTCCAAGATTATTGTGGTCATAGCGGCAGCGTTGAGAAAAAAGGGAATCCTGGTGCACCCATACTTGGTCGACTGGTTGATCCAGGCCAAGACTGTGGCAGAGTGTCTCCAGGTGACCAACAGGGTGACCACCTTACTTCAGGACCTCAGTTGGGTCGTAAACCTGGACAAAGCAGACTCAAACCCTAATAGTCCTTGGAATATCTGGGAGTCTGGTTACCTGGTCAACCAACACATTTGGGACATTAACTTCCCTATCCACGAAAGTGGGAGGAAGTCCTTGCCCCAAATGTGTTGGTTGACGAGCGCAATATGCCCGACAGTTTGAAGCTATCTTCAGGTCCTTGGTTTGGCATCAACCCTGGAGGTAGTACCGTGGGCGAGGGCACACATGCGACCACTTCAATGCTGTCAAGTTGGAACCAGCTGTCTCAAGACTATTCGATTCGCCTTCAGTTACCGATGGAAGTATGCTCATGGCTCCAGTGGTGGCTGCAGGAAGCTCATCTAGGGAGGGGTGTACCCCTGTCCTCTTCGAACTGGCTGGTCCTCACGACAGACACGAGCCTCCCGGGCTGGGGAGCACACTGTCAGAAACTTAGGGCCCAGGGACGTTGAACCAAGGAAGAGGCCCTCTGGAAAATAAACCGCCTGGAAGCCTGGGCAGTCAGATTGGCGTGTCTACTGTTCAGCCACATACTCCAGGGTCAAGGGGTCTGCTTAATATTGGACAATGCAGTGACGATAACCTACATCAACCGCCAAGAAGGAACCAAGTCAGCAGATGTCACAGGAGATAGACCTCCTTATGAAATGGGCGGAAATACATCTACAAATGATCTCAGTCTCCCACATGGCAAGAAATGACAATGTCAGAGCAGACTTTCTAAGCAGGGAGAATCTGGATCCAGGAGAGTGGGTGTTGTCAGCCAAAGCTTTTCAGCTGGTAGAAGATTGCTGGGGTCTCCCAGCCATTGACCTGCTGGCTGCATATCACAATTCTTCAGTCGCAGAAGAGGTCAGTGGTCCCTGGGGATCGACGCTTTTGTTTAGACCTAGCTGAAAGAGTAGTTGCTACATGCCTTCCCTCCATGACCCCTGCTGGGCAGGGTCATTCGCAGAATTGAGCACCACAGAGGATTAGTCTTACTAGTAGCTCCACATTGACCCAGGCATCTGTGGTATGCGGACATCCAGAAATTCCTGGTGGAGACGCCCCCCATGCCTCCCACCACACAGGGACCTGCTACAGCAGGGACCGTCCTTCATGAGGATCCAACTCTATTCTGTCTTACGGTCTGGCCCTTGAGAGGGCTCGCCTGATGAAGCAAGGATACTCGGCGGAAGTAATTGCCACCTTACTCCATGCACGGAAGTTCTCTACATCCCTAGCGTATGTGCAGGTCTGGAAAGTATTTGAGGCCTGGTGCGAGGAATGACAGTCAAAATCCCACTAATTCTGGAAGTTTTGCAGGACGGCTTGGATAAAGGTTTGACCCTTAACTCCTTTAAGTCTAGGTAGCGGCTCTCTCCTGTTTTGGGAGTGAGGTGCACGGAACCCGCTTGTCAGCTCATCCGGCCATGGCCCGTTTTCTGAAAGGGGTGAAGCACCTCCGGCCACCCCTATGGTGGCCGGTTCCCTTGTGGAGTCTTAATCTAGTATTGAAGTTTTTGGCAGGGCCCTTTCTTCGACCACCGTACAATCTTTCCTTGCATTTATTAACCCTGAAAATGGTGTTTCTGATGGCTATATGGTCAGCACATCGCATCTCTGAACTACAGGCCTTGTAGTGTCGGGAACCATTCCTCCGGATGACTCCAGAAACGTTATAGCTTCATATTGTTCCATCCTTCTTGCTCAAGGTAGTCTCGGACTTTCATTTGAATCAATCTATTTCGTTACTTATCCCTAGATAAGGACAAGATCGTGGAAGAATACCACCTCCTCAGTCATTTGAATGTCAGAAGGCTTTTGGTGCGGTATCTGGAAGTTTCAGAACCAGTCCGAAAGACGGACCGCCTGTTTTTCCTTTACGGTGGAAGGAAGCTGGGCAAACCAGCTTTCGCGGGCTACTATAGCTCGCTGGATTAAGGAGGTGATCACAGAGCTTATGTGGAAGCAGGAAAGCCATTACCTGTTCAGGTTAAAGCTCATTCCACTAGGGCTCAGGTGATCTCATTGGTGGAAGCTAGACTGCTGTCTCCCATTGACAACTGCCGAGTGGCGACGTGGTCCTCCTTGCACACCTTCTCCAGGTTCTATCACCTGGACGTTCAGGCCTGAGAGGATGCAGCCTTTGCAAGGGTGCGGTGTTAACCGGACCGCGGGCAGCCTCCCGTCCCGATCGGGAGTAGCTTTTGTATATCCCATTGGTCCTGAGTCCATCTGGCTTCACGCTAGAAAATGGAGAAATTACTTACCTGATAATTTTGCTTTCCTTAGTGTAGACAGATGGACTTAGCATCCCACCCACAGCTGCCCAAGAATGATGCCAAGGATTTGCCCGTGAAGTAAATATTGATTCCAAGAGATTTCGGGTAAGCCGTCATCCAGTCCTTAGATCAGGGCATCT
The DNA here is from genome assembly GCF_901001135.1 of Rhinatrema bivittatum. Taxonomy (NCBI): domain Eukaryota; kingdom Metazoa; phylum Chordata; class Amphibia; order Gymnophiona; family Rhinatrematidae; genus Rhinatrema; species Rhinatrema bivittatum. The sequence goes on along the minus strand of NC_042629.1, from coordinate 58,442,023 downwards.
ATAATCTTACTGGGATTCATTGGTTGAGCACAGTTGTGGTTATCTGTTTTTAATCAAAAATATTTCAATATCATGTCCACAGTGTCTTTTGAAGAGAATACTGAAGGGTTAAGGTCACTGCAGGGGGGTATCTAGGGCAGGGATGGCGAGACATTGTATGCAAATCTCTCTCATGCATATTCATTGTGGATATCCTGAAAACCTGGCCTGTTTGTGGCACTCGAGGACTGGAGTTCGCCATCACTGATCTAGGGTGTCGTCAACTTTGAAACTTGACTCCATCTCCATCTGCTGGCAGTATGAAAACGAAATTATCAGGTAAGTAATTTCTCCCATGTAGTTTCTGACTTAAGGCTTTTTTTTTTTTTTTTACATGGTCAGATGTTTTTAGAGTTTGTGAGGACACTATTTTCATTATTTTCCTTTTTAAGTATTTAATCTAGTTTTCGTATAATTTTCAAGTTTGCATGAGTATAAAAAAAAATGCAAACCCATAAACAATCTTATGTCTTATTCTTGATGTGTGTTGTCTTTAATTTTCTATAGCTATCACCGTCACCTGGGTTTGATTCAAAGCACAATTATACTGTATTGCATGCACATGTAGTGCTCTCTTGCATGGCCCTGAATCTCTCCATCTTTCCATCAGTTAGTGCAGTTATTTCTAGCTCCTTTGGCAATGTTCTGCATTTATCCACATATGCGCACCGTAGACCTTCAGTCCCAGCTGCTCAGAGGCTTCCTGTGTTTGCTGAGCTGCAGTATGCTGAGCTGGCAGAGCTGGGATAATCTGCAGTGCAGCCTTCTCTAGCACACCAAGTGCTATTTAATTCCAGGCAGGCAGGGTCTAGCCAGGGAGGGGAGGCTGGCAAGAGACCAGCACACTAGTGACCTGAGACTTGCCCAGAATCGCACATCTTTCTTCTCATGGTTTTACCCAGCTCCTAGACTGAGAATGTATTTAACATTCCAGACAAAGCATCATTTTTAGTTTAAGGAAGCATTCATAGATATTTTCCATAAAATAACAAATGCAGGGAATTTCAGCTTTGTATGAGCCTCTTGCTGATCTTGTTCCTACTAATTCTTATCCTAAAATGATTTACTATTCTTTTATGTATATTTTTATAAATTTTTATACTACTTCCACTGATGCTGCTTCTTAGCAGTTTATGGTGTGTTAACATTTTGGGTATGTCATGGTGGTGATAACGCAAGTTTCTTTGATACAAATGCTAGTACAGAGGACTTATTTGGATCTCCTTTAGTTAGAAAGTTTTTTGACAAGTCAAGTTTTTTTTTCCCATACATATATAAGTATGTGGTGCTAGTAGCCATTTTGGTCCTGGAAAATCCTGTAGTAAATATTATAACCTGGCTAGAAAGAAATTATGTATTTGCTCTTCACAAATGATGGGTGAGCTGATTTCAAAACATAGCATATGGGTGAAAGGAGAAAGCAAGATGAGGATTCTCGGGGACTAACACTGGGATAGCTGGAGTTCCAGCACAGTTTTGTGTGCATGTCCTGATTACTTCAGCACACAGAGTATTAATGCTACCAAATGCAGCTTCTCTGCATCACAAAAGTTTTAAACTGCACAGAATCAAAGAAGGCCCAAAGGTGGGAGGTTAAGACAGCATTGGAACAGGACTCTCTTGTTGACTGAGTGGCTGATGTAATAAAACCCGTTCTAAAAGTGGTGCAGAATTTTAGCACCAGTTTTAAATACTGCGTACATTAAAAACACCTGGCCCGGCCTAGTGCTATAAATGAATGGTATGCAGATCAATCCAGCGCTAAAAATCTGCGGTAAACCTAAAAGTTCACCAGAACAGGCGTTAAAACAGACATGCAGAACATGCGGTAAAACCTGGCACTGGTTTGAAAAATGCCGCAGTGTTCCCTGTTGGTTGATAGAAGTGACCTAAGAAGACCTGTGATGTGATTGGTGGTGCACAGATGTCCATCTGTTTTCTTGGATGACACTCCTTATAAGGAAATAAAAGGCAGCTTCTTCCAGGGCCGTTATGTTAGGTGAGCTCTGGATTAGGAGTTGGAGGTTTTCTTGGTGTAGGATTGGTGGTAATTCTTGATTGGTGCTTCGTAGTTGATGAGTGGTGTTTCTTGTGCTGCTTGTTTCTCCCTTGCTGTTTCCCCCATCCTTTTGTCTTTGTTTTTGAATGAATCGTTAGAGTGCATCTGATTGTTGGTCTGCGATTCTGTCTTTTTGTCCACTTTAATGTTTAGGTTCCTGAAAGAGCAGAGTGAATGTTCATGACTGTGGAAAGATTAGTGCATGACAGAAGGGGGTGCGGGCGAGTGGTGACAGAGAGGATCGGAGGAATGTAGCTAGGGAGGGGAAATGGGGCTAGAGGAGAATGGCATGCATCAGCTAGAGGGGGAAGAAAAGAAAGTGGATGGAGGGGTTAGAGCAAGATGAGGGGGAGGAGAGGAGAGCAGGTAGTGGGAGTAGGGCTCAGGGAGGTAAGCACTGACCCTAGTTGTCATCTGGGAGCAATGAGCAGGTGGGAACCAGCAGCTGAAGAAGAAACAGCGTCAATACAATATGCATGTCACAGAGAAAAAGAAGTTCTGGTGCGGCGGCTCTAAGACATCCTTGAAGAACAAGAGAAAGATATGGGAAAGCATTGCCAAGGATGTCAGCAGCCCTATCAATGAAGATTAGGACAGTGGACTAGTTGAAACACGGATGGCAGGATTCTAGAGGGAGGAGGTCCACCATGCAAAGTGCACCTTTCGCCGGGAGGAGCTGGTCCGGGGACTCTTTAGCAGGACTTCTTTGCTGGTGTGCATACTGGCGGCACTGATATGGATGCTGCAGAAAAACAGGTGAGTATGGTGGGGAATGTATCTCCGGGGTGAAGAGGGCTGGCTGACGGAGAGATGAAGGATGGAATAGTACTTGGCTCTGATATAACTTTTCTTCTTTTCCCAGGTGATATTGACCACAGAGAGGCCTGCCACAGAGGGCGAAGTTGAAGAGAACCAACCAGTGCCTCTGGATCCACCTCTGATAGGAATAGCAGAGCAACCCACCAATAGTCTGCAGCTGCCAAGCAAGACACTGGCACTCGATACACAAGAAAAAGACAGTTGAGCTCCACTTCACAAGGCCAGACACCTCTATAACAAACATCTCGGATTTACCAGAAACACCTGGCACCAGCACGGGCATTATTTCTATAGGCACCACCATGGTCGGCAGTTGGGCTCCAGATCATGGTATTCTCCCACCAACAGACATACCGCTTTCCAGTATTGACGTAATGACAGAACAGGTAGTTGTAGAACTGTTTGCAAGGCAGGAACTCGTTGAGACTACTGTGACAGTGAGATAAATAGCAATACACCAGGATATGGAATGCATGATGAAGGAAATGCGTCGACTGTGGATATAGTCCAGACTGAGGGAGAGCATCACTGCAGGCAATGTTTTTGGTTTATCAAGTTAGAGCTTTCTCTGATTGTCGATGTCCTATGAGTACTTGACTCGTCCAAAAGGGAAATGAACAGGATCCCATGTGATTGTGCTCATGTTCCCCCGGGAGACAAGCTCATAGTCCAACTCTTGAAACTATGGAATGCAGCAGCCCCCCACATAGAGCTAGAGGTGGGAACCATGGATGGAGGCCATAATCTTGAAAGTTCCCATTGCACTGATTTTATCTGGACCCAACCCTATGCTGGACCACCAATGACTCCATCTGGACCCATGCCTGACCACTAATGACTATCCTGCAGTTCACTGCCACCCCAGACTACAGTGGCTGTTTTTGAACCCTGCCCGGACCACCAAGGACAGTGCCCCAGGAACCTCCTCCCATGGAGAACAGGAAAACAGCTTTCGACAGCCACACTGAATCATCACTGACTGTCTCTAGATCCCACCAGGATTATCAATGACTACCTCAGGAGCCATATTTCATAGGAACAGCAACACAACCCAGCTTGTGAATCTTAACTGCCACTGGTAAACTGGCGTGGTGGCGCTTGTGTCAAGGATGGTGTCCAGGTGTCTGGTTACAACAGGATATCAACCATGATGTGATCTGCACAATTGCCATGGAGGGTTTCCCCACTGTACTGTCTTCAAAATGCTGCATGGTGGGAGAGGCTCTATTTTCCACTTGGATGCCTCGCTTGAGCCATTGCTCCCCACATACCCGATGCTGGTCTCCTCTTCCCCTGTGAGTATTTGCCTTGGTGGGCGTTGAATAGTAATCTTGTGGGCTTCAGACTTGCCTTTCTCACTTTTTTTGTCTTTACTTTTTTATGCAAGTGGGTGCATCATCAGTCCTTGTCCCTGCCATATGTGAAAATGGTGGTTACACTCCTGCTCTTCCTTCCAGCGTAGATGTTTCCACTTGAATGCCTCGTCGCCACATAGATGCTTCTACCCCTTGTTTCTGCCATTGCTCGACCTGCCACAGGTGCTCATCTCTTCTCTTCCCATGAGTATTTACACTCCACCATGCCAAAGCACTATTCTTGCTGGTTCTTGGTGGGTACTGGACAACTTCAGTCTTGCATTTCTCAATTTTTTTTTAATCTTTTCCCTGTCTTTAGTACTCGTCGCTACAATATACAGAAATGTTTGTTATGCTTCTGCTCTTCTTTCTGGCACAGATGCTTTGCTCACTTGGACGCCTTGTCGCTACATGATCGCATCTCCTACTCAGATGCCTTGTTTAAACAGTCACTCACTGCGCTGCTTGCACTGGTCTCCTCTCCTCCCATGTATATGTACTCATCGACATTCCTGTATACTATTCTTGGAAACTTAGATGATACTTTTCTAGGCTTCTGATTTGTATTTCTAACTTCTGTTTTTCTCTTTTTGTGGGTGGGCGCATCATCGGTGCTTATCACTGTAGTCTGCAGAAACACTGATTTCATCCCTGCTTGCTCATGGCTGCTGCTTTGCTGAAATGATGCATTATCTATAACTTCCTTCAAACAGGGGCTGCTTCGTCTGCTTTGGTAGGCTGTCAGCAAGGTTCTTTCAAATGTTTCTCCAGTTTATGGATCTGTTGATTGCATTTATGAACTTTCACTGCATATGTTATCTTGCATTCTATGCTCTTTTTCCCAGGTTGTCGTCATGACTCATCATATGTTACTGGACTCTAGCTGCGTATGCAGCCTTGCATTTTATGCAATTGCTTTGAAATCAATCTTACATTTTTATCTCTGCAATTAATTGTGACATGCAATAAACAATCTTAAAATGTTATTTGTCGTGTTTTTCTTTCGTTTGTGTTGGCAAGTGGTGACTGGGTGTCACAGGCTGTGCCTCCTTGGGCTAAGGATTTCCATACTAGTGTGGGAAATTCTGGTGATATACAAAGAAGGTCTACTGTGTTATGGGTAGATGAGCACAGTAAAGAAATACAAGAAATTCTGGCCCAAGGATGCAAAGCCTGTCATGGATGTCACAGGCCAGGCCTCCTTGGGCCAGGGATTTCACACTGATGTGTGAAAATTCTGGCCCAAGGATGATGGGCCTGAGATAAAATGGAGTCACACCAATGAAGGAGGAGATCAGTCAGTCATTAAAAATGTTATTTTATTAAAATCACATTAAAATGTTGAACATATTAAAAACATGTGTTAAAAAATTGGTAGATGGCCACAGTGTGTATTTCTCTTGGCATTCAACTTCCTTGGGGCTCTCCCCAATCTGAGAAGAGGCAAATGTTGAGTTAGAATCCCCCTATCAACTCACACTCACCATGAGGATCTCCATGTGTGTATGGCAACAACTTGTATATTCAGGGAAAGGAAATGCCATTTCTCTCACATGAGGGGGGTGGGTGGCTGAGAGCGACATGGGTGAAATCGATTGCACCCATTATATTCTGCATGCCAGCTATAGCGAAGAAAGCCATTTTGTAAGCTGCTATGGATTCTTGATATACTCCCTGCCTTGTTTCATCATGACTCTCAGTACCTAGCTGAAATGCCTTGAAGACATTGACGTTGACTGGTCCATACAGACCACTACAGCCACTTTATTCTGGAAAGAACCAGTGGCAAGGAAATGCAAGGTTCAGAAAGCTTTATTAAGCCTGGAATGGCATGTCCACAAGGATCAATATTATCTTTGATTTTTCCATAGAGAAAAAGAATTGCCCTGGAGCTCGGTCTGTATGTCTGCACCACATCTGTCTTTGGTAACCCCAGCAGTGTTGTCATCAGGTGAAATATCCACTGCCTGTGTGCTCTTCTCGAATGGCTTAAGCCAGGACAGCCTGCTCCTCTCGGATCCTTCTTTCTTATTCAGGAATAAAGTGGCTTGTTTCTCACTCTTCCCACTCTCTTATTTGCTGTAAAGATTATGCCGCTCTAATTGTTCAGATCACCCGCAGAATGTACCAAAGCAAAAAATAAAACACCCCCCAAAACATACATAATCCATGTTTGCCACAGCAAAGCGTGGGGATTTTTGGTGCTAAAAGCCATATTACATGCCCGAGTGTTTGTTTATTTTATTAATTTATTTATTTAAAACACGTCTAATCCGCTTAAGATCATGCTAAGCAGCATACAATCTAAAACATTATAAACAATCAAAATACAATTCCATATCATTCATAATAAATAGAATGCTAATAAATTTCATACTGAATTAAATTTTCACTGTTAGTGAAAGCTTCTTGAAAGAGCAAAGCTTTCTGCTTTTTCTGGGACAGTTTATAATCCGTTAGTATTCTAACATCATTTGGCAACTTGTTCTGTAACACGGGTCCTGCTACTGAACGAGCATGATTCCGGGCAACCTTAAAATATTGTGATCAGCAGATCTCGATGCTTGACAGCGTAGGTAATACTTAAATAATTTGAAAAGATATTCTAGAGCATCCTCCTGGAGTGATTTGAATACCAGAGTAATAATTTTAAATTGTAATCTTCAGGTTGCTAGCAACCAGTGTAAGCTTTGTAATACTGGAATAATGTGTTCACGCTTAGGGGTTCCAGAAACTAACCAAGCTACCAAATTTTGTAGTAATATAAGGCCCGCAAACGAGACTGTGGAAGTCCCATGTATAAAGAATTGCAACAATTAATTGTTAGTATAAAAGCTTGTGTGATCATGCGAAAATCATTCTGGTCAAGCTGCCTTAATTTAAAATATCCAGCTGATAAAGTTTAGCTGAGGGATATAACTTAAGGGGGGGGGGGGTCAATTTTAAAACCTAAGTTTCAGATATCTGCAAATGCAATATTAACCCCATTAATAGATAAACTATTAATTATTGAAGGTCTCTGTTTTCTAGAGATCTCCGTCTTTTTACATTTAAAACCAAAGCATTTCTTCAGTTATTAACAATCCGTAAACATTTTGAGACCTGCTGTTGTACAACAAAATGTCACAAAACACAGTAAAATATAGCTGGATATCATCTAGATATGATATAAGAAAAGAATCCAATATCACACAGGGTGGTTGTAAATAATTATTTGAAAGGACTGTAGACAATATAGATCCCTGGGGAAGGTTAGCATCGAAATGCCCACTTTAAAACCAGAGTTAAAACCCATGATAGGCTTAGCGTGGCTTATTACATTGGCCCCTGAATGGCAAAGGTGTTCTACCACTACCTTTACGTGTCTTCCTGGCACGTTACTGTATAAAAATAAGACTTTAATATTGAATGTCAACATTGTCAGTTTTAGCACACGCTTGCTCATCATTTCGGTCAAATTAGCTTATTTCATAAATGTATTTTTGTAGTTAGTTGAGCCACAGTTTAATCTAGAATGTGAAAGTCAAGCTGGTTTTCTGACACAGTAGAACAGAGAGAATACATCTTGAATTTTGCAGACCAGAGCCAATTTAAGCCGAAAGTTAAAGCAGATATATAATGATAGAAACCCGAAGGTCTCATTTTTATATGGTATCCTCTAATATTAAAGGGACACTATGATCTAGTCCAAGGGTATACAACTCCAGACCTTGAGAGCCACAACCAGCTCTGGTTTTCAGGATATCCACAATGAATATGCATAAGGTATATTTACATGCACTGCCTCCATTGTATGCAAATCTCATGCATATACTCATTGTGGATATCCTGAAAACTAGGTCTGTTTGTGGCAGTCAAGTGCTTACCCCTAATCCTAGCTATAATTTAAGACTTTCTAAAAAACTTTGTCACTCTTACAACCTGCAGGAATATTATTTTGTGTTTTTATTTTTGTTTTGGCTGCAAAAGTCAGAGTTGATGTGATCCAGAAAGTCTTCACATGGCCTGCACATGTCTTCATGTCAGAGGAAGTAAGCACCGAGATATTTTTGTAATTGTGATCTTTAAGGGTCTCTTCTGCCAACAGATATCAAATTTAACTGAAAATCAAAGTGGTAGCACCTGTCTATTCAACCTAAACTGAATTGGCTGCTAATTAAAGTTAAAAGAAAGTTGTAAACACTGTTCTGTGAAATATTTCAGAAGTGTACACACAGTTGTAATTCTTTCCCTCTATGATTTTAAAATGGCACTGGGAAGCTGCCATTTTTATTTTCTCTCAGCTGTTGTCCTGTAGTTTTCTTGAACCTCTGTGAAGAAGTGTCTCGGCCTAACCTCATGGGCAGTACATGTGCCATTTGTGACATCACAGCTAAGGCAAACAAATCTGCTCCTTCGATTGGGTTGATGTAGAACTCCAACATGGCTATACACAGAGGTTCACTTGAATTACAGGGGAGTTGCTTAAATAAGTCCTCAGGTAATGACTTAATGGGTGATTATTACTGCTTGCTATATCTGCTTTTGAATATTGCATTGTACCTTTCAACCTCTTCAGTCTGCCATCTTCCAGCCTCTTCAAGAGCAGGGAATGTATTTATAAGTGGAGCGACTCAGTGTCGCCATACTCAGTTACCAAATAAGTTGCCATGTTTGAGGCTTCTGATAAGTATTTTCAGGATCACTTTTCGAACAGTGGGACTATCCTGTCAGAAATCCAGTGGCAACCTCAAAAACTGATTGGGCTACCAAATCTGAACACGTTTGTGATTATCTGCTTTATAGGAAAAAAAATTATATTAATACTAATTGGAAAATATGTCATTTGGCCTTGGTTGCAGGGAAAGAAAACTTTCACCTGCCCATTGATTTATAAAATAGAGAACTCTCTTTAGAGTGAATCTAGCTATCTTTACCATTTCCCAGGAAATGGGAAGAGTCTTAGTGAAATTCTGCTGTTTTGTCAAGTATAGCTTGATGTTTCCTTGGGGTCTAGTTTGATATGCCTTGTAACAGTGACAGACTTGTACTGCAGCAAGTGATAGTACCACTACTCATTAACAGTCTGGGAGTTGCCTTATTGGAAAGACCATTGCAGCTGATATTCATTACAAATGCAGTTGTACCATTATAGTAGTTAGTGTCTTATCTTTGTCATATTGGTAACTCTTTCTATATTGTGTCAAGCTAATAGTTAAACTGTACCGTAGAGAGAGAAATATTAGGGTGCTGACGGCCTCTTTTCTCGATGGATGTATAGCCTTCTCTTGCTTTCCTCAATGATCTCTTTGGCTGAAGAAACACAATAAAAGTGACCATGTTATATCCATAAGAACATAAGACTTGCCATACTGGGTCAGACCAAGGGTGCATCAAGCCTAGCATCCTGTTTCCAACAGTGGCCAATCCAGGTCACAAGTACCTGGCAGGATCCCAAGGGGTAGAGAGATTCCAAGCTGCTTATCCCAAGAATAAGCAGTGGATTTCTGCAACTCCACCTTAATAATGGTTAATGGACTATTCCTCCAGGAACCATTTCTTCGTGGGCCAGATTGTTGCTGCCACTGCTCATGCTACTTCCCTCTGCTTTAACAGGCATCTTTAGATTGTTAAAAGGGCTACGTGCTAAAATAACAAACTGTGATAATCCTGACTTCATAACAAAAATGATCTCCATGTATCAAGTGGCCACTGATCTTCATGAGGTCACACCTGACTGGCCAACATGTCTGTTTAAAGAGAGAGAGAAAAAGTACTGGAATAACTTTTTATCACAAGTTGAAAGTACAGTGTTTAATATTTACCTGGTGAGCTAGGAAAGTACTCTTCATGCTTTTAGTAATTTGTCTTATGTCGTAACATATGACTGGTGTACACACCAGTGTATAAGAAGCTTCGTCACATTTTCAACACTGAATACCTTGTGGAGAAGACAGGATGGAACATTTTGATATTTATCTGCTGTCATTTACTATGTTATGATGTAAAACACCTCACTGTGGTTGAATTGTAATTTGCAGGCTGTGAATGAGTAGTACTGCAAGATAATTTCGACATCTTTTCTTCAAAGCAAATGTCTGGCTACTTAGCACTTCAGGACTCTAGAGTTGTATTGTAGCATTGAAAATACAAATAATCCCCAGGCCTTTAATACAAAAAGCCTTATACTCTTGACTTTATTGTTGGTTTCAATGTACTCAAACCAGTGTCATCAAAGAGATTATGATGTCATTAGTTGTGTTCTGTTACAAGAATGTGAGAACTGAGTTTTAGTTCTCTACCAAACCAAACCTGTACAGACACGTGAAGTTTTTGCATTCTCTCATGTTTTGCTAGGAACCCCATTTTACCCAAGTCAGCCAGTGTACCCATCAACGCCTATGATTGTGCCTACGCAACAGCAGCCTCCACCAACTAAGAGAGAAAAGAAAACGGTAAGGGCAGTGGTCATTTTCTAAAACAAAAAGTACTGGAGTGGGCTCAGAAGCGGCCTCCACCTATCACGTTTTCCCAGTAGGGAAAAGGAAGCAGGTTGAGAGAGGTTCCAGCCCCGTGACCTAGCATGACCTGGCCGAAAGTCACCACTGGGTAAGAGGACCTATGGCAGCAGCTCCTTGGTACGGTGTTTCCCTGCGAGAACCCAGAGTATAATGTTCGGGGGAAATGAAGAGCCTCGCGACTTCACAGTTTTTTAAAACTGTGTAAAATCAAATATAGCCTGCATTTAAATCATGTCGTTTAAAAAAAAAAAGTGTTACATTTGAATGTGGCTCTTTGAGAGACTTTACTGGCTGCTGAAGTGCCACAGTGGCAAAGGTGGAATACGAATACCATTCCTTTAGTCAGAGCATCCCTCTGAGGAGAGCTAACAGTCCGCAGTATTGGGAAGAGTCCTCAAGCTTTTATTCACAACCATTCTTCCCTAAACTGCTGGGAGTTTATTTGTAGAGTGAGAGGGGAGACGAGCAGGGCTAATTTAAAAGAAGATGCTTCCACATGCAGAAAATGTTCTGTGAAAGTCGTCAGAGGGAAGAGCACAGCTGCTTGTTCTTAAACCATCTTTTCTATGTCATAACAGTCTAAGGAAAGGATTTTACATTAGTACGTAGTGTGGACTTGTCCTGGCAGTCGTAGGACACATTCATGTTTGTCTCTGGAGGAGCATGCTTCCTCCCTATAACTGCTACGGGGAGGGCAGTACTGCCTGTTCAAAAGGAGTTTGCCTTTTCTTGTATTTGGATTACTTCTGTAGATTAGAATCAGAGATCCAAACCAGGGTGGCAAGGATATAACGGAAGAAATCATGTCTGGAGGAGGAGGAGGAGGAAGCAGGAATCCTACACCACCTATTGGGAGGCCGAGTTCAACACCAACCCCGCCTCAGGTAAGAAGACTGGAATTGGTGGGGGGGGGGGGGGGGGGGGAGTAGGCCTTCACGGACATGCGCACTGCCCTTTGCTGGTAACTGTAGGCCTCATGTGTTTCACTCCTGTGACCTGTTCTTTTGAACCTTTTTGCTCTCTTCAGATGCCCTTGGATTAACTTAACAGGTTGTGACTGGTTTTCATGGGTTACCCTTTCTTTGTTGTTAGTGAATTTTTCTTTTTTTTTTATTTGTGAAATCATGAAGTTCAAATAAAACCAAAAATACAGCTTTAAAGCTAGGAAGCTGTAATCATGTGGCTGGTCACGTACGTACAGAATTGAAAGCACTCAGGAAGAGAAATACGCTAAAAACAGAAATATAAAAGAATTGTATATGACCTTTAAATAAGATCAGAAATGTGTAGTGCAAGCATTCCTATCTACTGTAAGGAAGTGTTAGTTTTGCACACTGCCTTTCATATTTCACAGGTGTCTTTACAAAGAGGTTTTGATCTATAGCTACAGCCTCTTTTATGCCAGACTTTGTATAAGTCTGCTGCCAGAAGGGCTACCCTGGGAAAATGAACCCTTGACAAGCTTAGGATGGCCTGAGCAGCAGTAATGGGATGATTGATAATTCCTCTGTGAACATAAAATAGTAATTGAAGCTGTCATTTACCATGGGCTTTGTATAGTAGTAAGATTTCTCAGGAATGTATACCATGAATCAGGAGGATTTCTCTTGACCTTGGTAAACTTCGTGATGTAATTTTCTGCCTCTTGACCCTGTGTTACCTAGGTAATTCCTCTCTTAGACTACAACAGTGGTTATTCTAAGGGCCATTCACAAATGTTAGGATCTCCTTGTGCATTAGTCTATTGGCTCAGTTCATTTATGTAATGCCAAGTGAAACATGTTCCTTTATTGACATAATTGGGTGAACTTGAATTTACTTCTTTTTAGCATTAATGTTGTTCCTGTCCCATTTTTCTTCCTCTTCATCATCGTTTATTTATGATCGTGCTTTTCCACCATAAAAGTTTAAAGCATGTGACAGGCAAAATTAAAGCAAAAGGAGCAGCTTGACAGTGAGTTACATTATACAGTTCAATTGCAGGTTATAGAATAATAATTCAGTGAACAGGATATAGTATAGTAAACAATTTAGTGCAGCGTTTGGGAATAGGGCTTTATAGGACAGGCAAGGCAATGACAAGGAGGATTCATACATAGCTCAGAAGTACGGATGGAGAGGATTCTGTCGACAGGTGGGTTATGTGGTTCCTGTGGGTAAAGCAACAGTAGTCACCTCAGGAGTTTGTGGAGAAGGCTACGAGCCATATGCTGCTATAAATAAGCAGATTTTCAGTGATTTCCTGAACGTGAGCAGGTCTGAGGCCTGTTTAATGTCAAGTGCATGTGAGTTCCAGAGGATGGGGCTGAGCCTGTGAAAGTTCTTTTCCTGGTGTTCGAGAGCTTCATTTCTTTAGGGGTTGGCACAATTAGATGAACCTGAGGTAGCTGGTGGGTGGGTGTATATGGGGTGAGACAGTTCAGGTTTTTCTGCGTTAATACTAGCTTATGGTATAGTTCATGGTTCTTTATTGAAGAGAGTTTTTCTGGGGTGCACAGAATTACCAGATTCTTCAAGGACAAGCAGGATGGTAGTCCTCACATATGGGTGGCATCATCAGATGGAGCCCCAATGTGGAAAGCTTATGTCAAATTTTGCCCTGCATGCCCTATACCATGCGTCCATATGGGGTCCCTCTCCAGTCTCTCTTTTTCTGCAGAGCTGTAAGCATTACGGTGTGAGTGAGCTCACTTTGGCTGTTTTTTGGCCTTGTGGAAAACTTCATTTTTCTTGCGTTTTTCGTGGGGTTTTTTTTTCCTCTTGTTCCATCACCGGGTCCCTCTCGATGCCTCCCCATAGCGTGTCCTCCTCAGGGTTTTCAGCAATACCGGTAAGTTTCCTTTCGCGGTTGATTTTCCTAGCACTGGAAATGTAATTCCTGGGTAGAGATGGAGTAAACTTTCCAACACCTGGAAAATGTCAGAATTTTCCCTATATTAAGGCTGTGTCAGGCTGGAGGAGGGGGGGATCAGGCTCTTGGGCTTTTCTCTCCTTACCGCCTTCAGCAAAAAGATTGCAGCAGCCGAACTCAAGCATGCTACCAGCCCCGGCTCCAGAGATATGGCTGCCCCTTGTAATCCCCATCCTCCTGTAGCTCAAGTGGAGCCTGCCCGATTCCTGTTGTCTCACTTCAGACAAGCTGAGGGCATTAAGCTTTACTCTTCTCTGAGCGCCTGTCCTTTTTCTGGATAACATGCGGCAGCTGCTGCCACTTACCCAGAATCCTACTGATCTATCTGGCAGCAGTGAACCGCTGTCCCTTAGTTAGATAAGTCTGTACTAACTAGCAGCGAACCATACCAGATACCCAGATAAGTAGCTAAGTGACAGTAGCGCGTTGCTGTGCCAAAAGCACATTTTACAATTTTTGTTTGTTTCTTAATGCCCGATGAACTGTATTTGCATAACATTAGCTTACTGCATCAGGAGTTTAGAAAATTTAACCTGTCTGTGAAAAATGTGTGCTGGTGTCCAGCACACATAACGTTCAGCTTATTGCATCAGCCTATGTGTATATAGGGAGAGAAGCTTAGTAAATGAAGCCCTTAGTCATAAATTACATGTGCTCATGTTTTCTAATCCTAGTATTAGCAGTACAGCCTGCAGCCATGACCATAACACATGGGTGCTATGGCTTAGTTTTTCCTGTCTGTTTGTGTCCCTGACTGTAAACAAATATTTGGAAATGGTCAGCTGATAGCCATTTACCCAGTTCCTTTCCTCCTTTCTCTTCCTGTTGCTAGTCATTAGTCCTAGAAGCCATCCTTTTTCTAACTCCATGAACCACAAACGTTTTATACCACATGTCTTCTGCATTTAACATATTTTTTGCTCCATAAGATGCACTTTTTTTTTCCCCAAAAGTGGGGGTAAAATGTCTGTGTTTCTTATGGAGTGAATATAAAAAAAACAACCCTAAAAAACATAACTATAACCCGCCCCCCCCCCCCCCCCCCCCAAGAACTGCCAAAAGTCCCTGGTGGTCCAGCGGGGGTCCGGGAGCGATCTCCTGCACTTGGGCCGTCGGCTGCCAGTAATCAAAATGGCGCCGACGGCCCTTTCCCCTTACTCTATGTCACAGGGGCTACCGGTGCCATTGGTCGGCCCCTGTGACATAGTAAGGGCAAAGGGCCGTTGGCACCATTTTGATTACTGGCAGCCGACAGCCCATGTGCAGGAGATCGCTCCCGGACCCCCGCTGGACCACCAGGGACTTAGGGGGTGGGGGTCAAGAGGGTGGGGGGTTGTAGTTAATTAAATTTAAAAGGTTGGGATGGGGGGGTGTTCCCACAGAAAGAGAACAATAAAAGTTTTCTGATCTGGGGAGTGGACCGAAATGGCCCTCCTCAGACCCGAAAACAAAACGGGGGCAAAACAAATTGTATGCACACCCCTAATTTGCTCTATAAGACGCACAGATGCCCGGGAACAGAGCCGGTTTAGCACACCATTTTTTTTTAATTTTTTTTTTTTTAATTTCCCCCCTCTGAATCCTAGGTGCGTCTTATGGAGCGAAAACTCCAGTATTTGCTGCTTGCTCTTACTAGGATTTATTGGCTCAGATAATACTCTCAGTCCCTGTCAGAGTCCTGAGCACTATTATACTGGGTGATCCTCCACACTCTTGCTGTTACCACATGCCATGATAGGAAGAGCTATGGAAACCGGCTTGTGCTGTCAGCAGAGGGGACAGGAGAGCTTTTGCAGGAGCCCATGTGAACGTGATGTCTTTAGGTGTTGTGCTGTGTCCCTCGCTGCTCTGAACAGTAACTGTTTCTTTTTCCCCCACCTGCTGCCCTTTCCATCTTTGCCCTTGCTGTGTATGCCTTTTGAATTTCTTCATTTGGTCTGTATGATTTCCATGCCCGTCTCCTTGCTCTGCTGCCTTCCTCCTCGTAATTGCTTGTGTTGCATCTTGCTGGGTTTTCTGTTCGTGCGCATATTATCACTCCCCCCTTTTTTTTTTTTTTTGTACTTCCATGTCCCAGCAGCTGTCCAGCCAGCTCCCTGAGCCAGGTCCTGTGGTTTATGGGACTGTGGAGAGTGTGCATCTCGCTGCCAGTACCTCTTTCACGGCGACCAGTGACCTGAAACAAGGTTTGTGCACGGATTCTTGCCTTTTGTTTGACTCCCCAGTTTGTCTGATCATAAGTAACGTTGTCTCTGCATTTATTCTGGGCCTTAGTATTGTTCAGATAGATGACAGCTTATCAAACAGCCTGCTAGACCAGGGGTTGGGAAAAGAATCTCCTGCTGAGCTGCTGGTTATGGCCACCTAGGTTTACCTCACAGCTGTTAACCACTCCAAAAAAATGGGCATTGGGTCAGGGGAGTAAACTAACCCCATCTTCAGGTAAAGCAGGACCAAAATACATGAGTACTTGTGCACCCATGTACGTGTTAGTTTCCCTTTGAGCATTTACGTAAAGGTTTATACCGGCATATCTGAAAATTGTCCCAGAGCATACCTAGCAGACAAAGATCCTGCAAGAAGACCTTTACCTACTTTGTGTCATTCTGAAGGTCTCTCTCTCACATGTACTGATGATCATAGTACTTTCAGTTATTTTCTAACATGAATTGAATTATTTTGCTTACTAGTGATGTCACTGACGATATATATTGAGGGTACAATGGCTGGGAATGCTTGCAGCACTGTGACCTCTGATCCTATTTCTACCACTGTCATAGAATACGACAACTGATAAGGACCAGTCAGCCCATTTAATATGCCCATTTCTACTTCTGATGCAATGCCACAGACCCCAACTGATCTCTGACTTTCCCCTCACTTCTTTGCCATTATATATTAACATAGTTAATGACTGTAGAAAAGGACCAAATGGTCCATCCAGTCTGCCCAGCAACTTCTTATGGTAGTATCTGCCGCACCATAAAGGTTCTCCCTATGTTTCTCTTAAGGGTAGCAACTACCGCTCCATGCGGTTATCCCCAAGCCATTATGATAACCCGCAAAAATAAATTACTGCTAGCAACATTTTTACCTGGCGTTCAGCTTTCTTGAAAAGTCAGACAGTGCTGATATGTTTTGCTTATGCCCATGGAAGCAGTCCTGTGCTTTTTTTTTTTTTTTTTATTTGGCCCCAGACCAGAAAAGTCAGGGCCCATGTTGATCGTCATCTGAATCCAATTCCTCCCCCAACTGTCAAAGCGGAAAGCGAAGTTGTAGTTGCATCAAAGCTTATTGGTTAAGGGTATTAATCCCATGCCTTCTGTTAAGGGTAGTACTGCTGCTCCGTGCCGATTACCCCTATGCTGATCAGTTCCTCAGTCCATAAAAGTCGGGGCCTTTGTTGGTTGTTGTCTAAATCCAATTCCTCTTTTCTCCTTGCCGTTGAAGCAGAGAGCAATGTTGCAGTTGCATCAAAAGCATCAAGGTTTGTTGGTAGTAACCACTGCACCAGCAAGTTACCCCCATGCACTCTTTTCTTCATTTCGATCCTATAGCCTTTAGGGATCCACTTGTTTTTCCCGTGCCCCTTTGAATTCTTTCACTGTTTTCGTCTCCACCACCTCCTCCGGAAGGGCACTCCAGGCATCCGCCATCCTCTCCATGAAGAAATATTTCCTGACATTGGTTCTGAGTCATTCCCCCTGGAATTTAATTTCATGACCGTAGTTCTACCGTTTCCTTTCCATTGGAAAAGGTTCGAAATCCGTACATCATTAAAACCTTACAGGTATCTGAAGGTCTGAATCATCCAGGGTATACAAATTTAGATCCTTCAGCCTCTGCTCTTGTCTTTCGATATTGACCCCACACCATTTTGGTTGCCCTTCTCTGGACTGCCTCCAATCCTGTGTCTATCCTTTCTGAGATATGGTCTCCAGAACTGACCATGATACTCCAGGTGAGGCATCACAAAGAACCTGTACTCTAGGGCATTGTCATCTTTTTCTTACTGGTTATTCCTCTCTCTATGCTGCCCAGTATTCTTCTGGCTTTAGCTATCGCCTTGTCATATTGCTTTGCCATCTTCAGATTGCCAGACACTATTGCCCCAAGATCCCTCTCTTGCTCCATACACAGCAGTCTTTCACCTCCCCGTCATATACAGCTCTTTTGGATTACCGCATTCCAGATGTATGCACTTTTTGGCATTGAATCCCAGCTGCCAATCTTTGACCTCTCCAAGTTTTCTTAAATCACGTCTCATTCTCTCCACTCTTTCCAGCGTGTCCACTCTGTTGCAGATCTTAATATCATCTGCAAATAGACAAACTTTACCTTCTATCTCTTCCACAATGTCGCTCACAAAGATATTGAACAGAACCAGTCCCAATGCCAATCCCTGTGGCACTCCACTTAAAACTGCTCTCTTCAAAGTAGATTCCATTTACCATTATGTGCTGTCTCCTATCAGTCAACCAGTTTGCAATCCATGCCACTACCTTGGCGCTCACTTCTCCTTTTATTCACAAGCCGCCTATGCGGGACCATATCAAAAGCTTTGCTAAAAATCCAAGTAGATCACATTGAGCCCTCTTACTTGATCCAATTCTCTAGTCACCCAATTAAAAAAAAAAATCAATCAGATGTGTCTGACAGGATCTTCCCCTGGTGAATCCATGCTGCCTCAGGTCCAGCAACCCACCCGATTGTAAATAGTTCACTGTCCTTCCCTTCAGCAGCGTCTCCATTACTTTTCCCACCACTGAGGTGAGGCTTACAGGCCTGTAGTTTCCAGCCTCCTCTCTGCTCCCTCCCACTCTTGAGAAGCGGCAGCATTAGGGGATTGGCTGTGTTCTATCCTGTACTTGTTTGAATTCTGTTGCTGTTTTTGTCTCCTCCTCTTCTGAGAGGTGTTCCCTATATCCATATATATGAAGAAATATTTCCTGATGTTGCTCCTGAGTGCATTTTACAGAGCCTTATACTATTGATCTCTTGTACTAGAGCATTCTTTCCTCTGCAAAAAGTTTGCTTCCTGTATGGTTCAAACAGCTGATTTAAGACTGTGAATCGTGTAGGATGGAGAACTGGAGCAGAGGACCACAGAATATCCAGGCTGCCTGACTCTTCTGGATGTTGGGAGTTTTCAGATAATGGGAATCCAGCAGATAAAAGAAACTCTACTATATATAAAGTTTTGTTCTGACTCTTATTTTTTTTTTTTGCTGCTTTTGAACTATAAAAGAAAAAAAATAAATAAAATGTTGTTACACCAATAAGCTTGTACTTGAGTGTGGCATATGTGACATCACTGTTAAACAAAAAGACTATCTGATACATGCGATAAGTGTTGCATAAAATATTGAGATACAGAAATTACCTGAAAAGTAGAAAGTAATTCTAATTTCATTACCCAGTTAATTTATCATTGCCTTCTATAAGGTGCATGATTTTTTACAAAGTTTTGAAAATAAGATATGCTAGAAACTTCCCAGCCCACCTGCTGTGGGGCTTCCACTACCTGTAGACTCAGCAAAGGTTTGAGGGCTTGGAATAGAAGGCTTAGAACTTCTCTAAATATGGAAGAGTTTAAAAAAAAACAAAAACCCTTATTTAAAACGTTTAATTTTTCTCCAAAGGCTACAATAACATTTCATCTAATGAAATGGATTCTTGTCCTCGAAAGCTTATGCCTCAGTAAATTTGTTGGTCTGTAAGGTGCCATCAGCCTCTGTTTTGCTTCTCAGACTAACACACAGCTTTTGTCCACAAGTATGAATTTCACAGTAACAAGCTGTATCAGCTGGGTATAAGAAATAAGTGGCTTTGATGTGGGTGAAAAGTGAAATATTTACCTGCCCTGAAACTGCTCTCCTGCACTGCATATCTCTGTCCTGCATCGAGATCCTCGGATTACGATTTGGCAAAGGCTCTGCAGAGGTGCATGTAAAAGGCCCTCTGGAATGACCCACTGGCATTACAATTTCTCATCTAGTAGTGAGGCAGAACCACACTAAAGTAACCAGGTTCTGCCTTCCTGCTGAGTAGTTTTTTGTTAGTTGCTGTTGCTGCTGTTTGCATTTCTATTCCTCTGCAGTTTTTCTAATGAATTTACTGCCTGTGAAAAAGACTGAATAGACAGCACCAGTGCACAAAGCTCTTCTTTTAGCCCCCAAATTAGATACTGATGCTCCCTCCCTAGATGTTTTAACCCGGTTCTGGAATTATAAAGAAATCTGTGATGCACAAAGGGAGGAATTCGGGTCTTTGGTTGTAAAATCTGCATCAAAACTTTAAACAATCTTCCTATAATATGTTTTTTAACATTTTCCTCCTCTTCTAGAAGAGAAGCTAAAACAAGACCCAGTATTGAAGTCTCCTCCTCCAGTTCTCAGGCCACAACTGAGCGTGGAAGAGAAAGATCAGACAGACCAGATACCAGAAGCTGCCTCTTTGGAAACAAAGCCAGAGCTTCCTCTTCCAACCCCTCTTCCTCCTCCTCTTCCTCCTGCAGCTGCTGTATCTGCCAGCACCACCGTGGCATCCACCACCACGGCTCCTGCAGCCGCTAGCCTCGTAGCTCCGATTGCTGCTCCCAGTAAGCCCGCTTTCCCAACAGACTCTGTGGATATCTGTGAATTCACTGCTCCAAAAGAGGAGAAAACGTCTCCGCCTGACGCTGTGCTCTGCCCGGAGCCACCAGAGCACACAGCAGCAGATGAGCCTAAACCGGATATATGCAAGGAGCCTAGTGTTGTTGCATCTAGTGATATTCTAGTGACTGTTAGCACTAATCTAATTAAAGAAATGAATGGTGTAAGTGATAAAGTAACTGCAGTGGACAGTGTGCTAGAAGTAGTTGTACCAGAGGAAATGCCATTGACTGTCAAATCGGAGGTGCTAGAATCCCTCCCAGCAGAAGTGACTGTGGAAAGCACCACACCTTCCATTGCAATTCCCACCCCACCCTCTGTTTCTCCGTCACCTCCTCCTTATTCTCCTTCTCCACCTCCTGTTCTGATGGCTGCTGCTAATGTTATCACGACAACTCCATCATCATCTCCTCCTCCTCCTCCTCCTCCTCCTCCTACTACTACTCAGGGGGATTTAGAAGAGGAGGAGAGCACAAGAACGTCCCTTAGTGATGATAACAGAGAGGCTGAAAAGACAGACATGAAAGCAGAAAGGCAGCCAGAAGAGAGTGCGGGACCTCAGATCTTGAACTCCAGGAAAAGTCCTATACAAGGTGAGCTCTCTTACTTAACAAAGGATAAGCAAACATTATCACAGAATAAAGACTTTGCTGTTAATTTCATTCAGGCTTACTAGTTGTTTCACCAAAACCATAGCCGGAAAGTCCACAGACAGGCCGATGCAGTATCGGCGCCTGTTAAACGGCTCCCTTAACGCGCACAGATCCACCTCTCCTGGGTGACCGATCTAATATTTAAATGGAGTGTCACGGCAAGAAGGAGGCGCCAGGGGAAATTGAGTGCCCCTAGCGCATCCTCGGCAGTGGGCGCCCGGGAGAGGTGGCTGTCAGCCAATTAGGAAAATGGATGCTCAATTTTATGAGCGTCCCTTTTCCTAACCTGTGCACAGCCATGGATTAGGAAAATGGACACTCGTTGACTGCCGGCACACTTTATTTATTTATTTATTTATTTATTTATTTATATTCTCTTATACTGGTTCCTCAGACTTAATATCGCAGTGACTTAATATTGTGCCGGGCAGGTGCAAATTTTTGCGGGTTAAAATGTGCACGTCAGGCGCACATTTTTTTGCATCGAGGGGAAATAGGTAATAGCGCTCATCACGTTAATTCATGTTGATGAGGCTATTACCTATGTACTCGATTGGACACGCTAACCCCATTTAGCATTGGGGGTTATGGATGTGCTTCCAAAATGCACGTTCAGCCATGCGCTAGGGCCACGCACAGTATTGCATTGGCCTGTGTATTTGTACTACGCTATATAATTACAAGGACACTGTTAGAAATTGCATTTTAAAGCTGAGTGATTCTTTCAGGTTAGGCCTGGAGATTATCAGGCCTAACAGTGTTAGGCGGTTAATAAATTTAAATAAATGTAAATGCATGATCAGTTTTACATGGAAATACCTTAGAGTGGTGTTATAACTGTATAGTAAAACACTTGGAGCTTCTCTTTAAGTTTTAATCTAGAAAATAACTTGCAGGAAATTAGACTGTTATCCAACAAATATAGGGCATGAAATCTTTTCTACTAGATTAGAAATATGTGAGCTGGGGAGAGAAGGATTTAATGCTGTTTCCCCTCGTATTGTTTTATATCTATTAGATATTGCTATTGCTGTATTTGGTGTTCCTATTTGATTTTTTCAGACTATATCCAGCTGTGTATTCCACTGGAGGACAAGTGAGAGGGAATAGCTGGCTAACGGGCCGATACAGTAAAAACATGAGCGAGCGCCCACTCTCCCAGCGCGCGCACAGGCCACTCTCCTATCACCATGATATTAAGTCGGAGGGTGCACAGAAAAGCAGTTTTTACTGCTTTTCTGTGCACTTTCCCGGTGCCCGGAGAAATTGGCGCCGACCTTTGAGTAGGCGCTAATTTCTGAAAGTAAAACGTGCGGCTTGGCTGCACGTTTTACTTTCTGTATCGCGTGGGAATATCTAATAGGGCCATCAACATGCATTTGCATATTGTGGGTGCTATTAGGTTCGGGGGGGGGGGGGGGGGGGGGGGGGTGGGGGTTGGACGAGCTATTACCCCTTACTGAATAAGGGGTAAAGCTAGCGCGTCCAATTGCGGGTTAACAGTGTGCTCCACCGGAGCGCACTGTACTGTATCAGCCCGTTAGGAGTCTGTCTGCAAAGGATGGATGATACTAAATAGAAGATTGGGATCATGTGGGTTGAGGGGCAGGGAAGACAGGTGGCAGAAGATCATTGGAGGCTTGGTAAGGTGGGTATTTATTACGTGTCATTTGAAGAGGATCTATAATCAGTTTGCTCAAAGTGCGAAGGTTTTGAATGCTATCATCACACCCATTTTGATTACTGCGGTTTTTTTATTTTTGGGATCATCGGATTGAAGTAACAAGCACGTTAAAAATGCTGCAGCAAGATCACTGAGAGGTATTTCCTCTGTTCTCCGGAGATTGCATTGGTTACTTGTTGTTCATTGGGTCTCTTTTAAAGTATTGGCCCTGGCATTTAAGGCACAAACTGAGATGGGACCTGCTTTCTTGGTCAAAAAGATTCTATTTTATCCCAGTCGCTCTTTGTGTTCCCAACTGGCTGGATGTCTAATGGTTTCATCTATGAAGCTGATAACCCATGCTGCTAGCTTTCATGTGCAGTGCTGCAACTGTGGAACAAGTTAGCCATGGGCTTGCACTGAGCAGTTCTGCCTTGGTTTAAAATTCATTTCTTCCCTATGGCGGAGGAGTAACAAAGGTAAAATGTAAAGAGTAGGGCAGCTATTATTGAAGGAGGAAGGATTAGTATTTAATGTTTGCATGTATTTTATTTTGAATCACTTTTAAATCTTAATGTCACTTAGCTTACAGCTTAATTAGTTTTTATGATTTTTGTTTGATATCTTTGAAATGTTGGTTTTATTATGTTTTTATCTGTTGTGTTTTAACCTACGAGGAAAGTGTTTTATTGTGATCCACCTAAAATAACATTTGTTGCATAGGCAGAATATAAAGTTGTTAAATATGAATGTTGTGCTGTAACCCATTCTGGGCATTTTTTGTTAGGACAGGCAAAATAAAATACATTTTTGAAGAGGAAGTGCTAAATATTTTGGGGGCAATTTTCAGACTCAGAGTACTCGCAGACTTTGCCCTTACTTTTTGTGTGGGTGAAATTTCAGTGGATAATTATCTGCTTAGATTTGATTATAGACTGTGTGTTTTCTTCCTTTGACCTAAACCACATCTTGTGGAGTTGCCTCCTTGCAGCTCCGTTAAAAGTATGCGGATTTTCAGCCAGTTCACTTACCCAGCTCACTAGCTTCTTTGGATCCCCCTTGTTCTCCTCGTCTTCTGTGTGGCTTGTATTCTTTCACAGGGACAGCTATCAACTTGGGCTGTAGTGGTGTACAGTCGAATTCCTCCAGCAGCCTCTCGTGGCAGTGTATTATCTGCACACGAGTAGATCCGATAGGCATATTAATGGGTCGTGTTACCTGTCGCATTCCTGGCCAGGAGTGTTTTCAGACTGCGTAGCTTCCTCCCAGTTCATGTGCCGTCACATGACATTGGAATCTTTAGAAAACAATTGTGCTCTGTTCTTTTTTCAATAATATAAGCAATAGGAGAAATGAACAACTCCCAAAAAGGAGTAGCAAGCTGTCATCTGCAACCTTAAACCTTGGAAACTACTCTGGTTACCATATGGCCAGTCACCTAACGCATGCAAGTAAATCTATTAAAATACAATCTTGGATTATTAAGTTTCCAGACTGAATTCTGTTTTCTATAGAAAGCAATAGTTACATAACGATGACTAGTCTTAAGAGTACTAGTTAAATGCAATAAGCTTAAACTACAAACATAAATCAATTTTAAAAGCAAGGATCTGTTTCCTGGTAAGAATGGCAGTGCAGATTTGGAAACCTGCAGCCCCCAGCTTCCACTGTCAGCCCTTGCATTGTGATTTCGAGCAAGTCCCAGAACGCGCTTCCCATTTAGTGCCTCTTTTCTGTAGACAGGAGGAAGAAATTAAAAGCTTTTCTTTAACAAAACAATTATATTTTTAGATAAAACTTGCACTTCTCTCAACTCCTAAGGAAAGCTTTTCATCCTTCCACATGGTTGTTTCTATTTTGTATGCCATGCTAATACCAGCAGATTGCAAATGAACCCTCCATAGGGCAGATTAGCACTAAAAGTAATCTTTAGAGTGCCTCGCCATTTGGCGAGTAAGAAACATTAGCAAGTAAGTAAATAAAAAGTTCAGTATTCCTGCTTGATCTGGGCAAAAGGATTGTAATTTCAAATTGCGAGTCTGAGTCCTGCCCATCATTGAGGTATTTCCAATTACTTGCTATCCAAAACCATGTACATAATTCACAAAAATAGAGGAAAACCAAAAATGTCATGGATACAGTATCAACAAGGTCTTTAACATGCACTTTTGAATAATGATCCAGTAAACCCTGCCCTTTGGCAAATGCCTGTGCAGTGGGTGGGGTATAAGGTTTTGATCTGGACTCACAATCTATTTTTTTTGCTCTTGGGTCCTTTTTTAAGGTCTGAGGAACAGGGATCTTGTAGCCAAACGCTTTAAGTTTAACAGTGTATACTGATAATACTCTGTAATTATAAATTAATCATTGAACTCTTCTATTTATGAAAAAAAAGTCTGCAGGTTACTGGATTGTAGTGGCCTTGCCTTTATATGGCTTTCCAATTTACAAGAAATGTTCCATTAAAACAAGGGAGATCTGTGAATGCTTAGCTGAACAGCAGAACTTAGATTATAATACCTAAGAAGCTTGAAAAAAAGACAACAGATGCTGACCAGGAGAGAAATGGGGAGCAGTTCCCATTCCTTATCCAAGAGCAGGATTCCACCAGGAGGCCATTTAAAAGTAGATTCCTACTTTTCGGTGTTCTCTTGCGGGACTTCTCTATTTTATATAGTATAAATCTGTTAAAAGATTTTTATTCCAGCACATATGGCTTGCTTGCTTTGACTATTTTTGAGCTTTTGTGTGTAAAGCCCAAATACAAACCAAATAAAATGTTTGTGTTTGGATCTTATGTGTTTACTATAAAGAACTGTTGGAGTGTTACAGTTCAGATTACCGCACAGTGTGGATTGATTTTCAGGTATGTAACAGTTTGAAGTCTGTTAATCATGTAAGGCATTTCGATTTTATGGCAGGGAAGATTAATTCTAATGGTTCTATTGGTTTAAACGCCATTGCACTCTTCAGCAGGGGAAACAGTCTTGAGTTCACTTCATGGGCACTTGTATGGACATATTTGTCTGGTTTTCAGGATATCCACGGTAAATTTTCATTATATACTGCTTACATTTGGTGTAAGAATGTGATGCATTTGTTGATTATCCTGTAAAATGTATGTGGATGCCACTATTGAAAGACCCTAGTGAGGAAAAGATTACAGCCAATAACTTGAGTTTCCAGTCTAGAAGTAAAAACTGGATATTCATTTGTCAGTGATTCTCCAAGTTTCTACAGTAGTACAATCTGTTTTCTTTTTCCAGTGAGTTTAGTAGGCCAGTTATGCCCTTACTTGGCTTGGGAAGATTTGTCAGTGATTATTCATTCATTGGTAACAAATGGGCTGGACAATTATGAGACTGGCATGATTGCAGTTGTTGCAGAATACGTCAGCTGGGAGTATTGTTATATATTTTGTATAATTTAGTTTATGATATATAAGTTGTTATGTGCTTTAGATGTGGTCTGTAGGCTATGTAGGGCGGAATATCAATGCATACATTAAATTGTTATCCCAGTTGTATACATTGACTTCCAGTTTAGGCAAGTGGTAAATTCAAGATTTTATGCTTAATGTGTACTCCAGAGTACCTGAGTAGACCTCTGTCTAGGTATCAGCTGCCAGGGACTTTTGATGATTCTCTTAGTGGCAGCTATTTGTAAATTCCATTTCTTCCTGCTTCACCAGTCCAGTGAGTCCATATAGGTGGGTTTTGCCCCCCTACCAGCAGATGGTGTAGCAGGACTCATGGAAAGAAAATTAACAGGTAAACATTTCACTTTTTTGCTACTGTAAAGTTTTTCTATTTATGTACTGTTATATTTTTTTGTAACGCCCCTTGATATGTTGAACAAAAGGCGGGATATCATGTGAATAAATGACCGGTCATTTGTAGGAATTATTTTATCCTGTGCAAAGCTCATTTCCCTCTAGCTAGAAAATCATTTCATATGGATGTAGTGTCATGGAGATTTTGTAACCTAATAAATGCAGATAGATTAAGACCAATTGGGCCCATCCATTCTTCCTCTGGTTTTCTATCGCTCTGAGTGGTAGAAAATCAGAGCATACCAGATATGAGCATACAAGCTCATATGTGCAAACCTGCACAGCTTTCCTTCCACAGCTTGTAAAATGTTTCATGTGCTCTGCAGCTATCTGCTGATGGGATGTGATAATTGCATTGTTTTCTATATTGGTGCACCAAGAACCCTGTGTTTCATTGTGTACATAACCAAAAATCTTGCAAAAGACTGAAGAAATGTAATACGTTATGTCTCTGCTTTACCACCTCTACTCACCAGCAAGGCTACTGCCTTGATCTGTCTCTCAGACTTCACCACCTCAGTTCTTCCAATCTCAGACCATCACCTGATAGCTTTCACATTAAACCACCCTCCCCCACAGTCTTGTCCACTCACCACTAACACCTGTAGGAATCTCCAAGCTGTTGATCCTTGCATCTTTTCCACTGCTGTTAAATCTCTCCTTTCCTCCACAATTTTGTCTAAATCTGTTGATGAAGCAGTTTCTTCTTACAACATTAATACTCTCTTAAGCCTTAGACACTATAAGTCACACTAAACCCCAGCCTTGGCTCTCACCCCTACAATTTACTACCTACGTTCCTGCGCCCGCTCTGCAGAACGTCTCCAGCTAAAATCCCGTGCCCATGCAGACTTCATACACTTCAAATTCATGCTGACCACTTTCCAGTCTGCTATTGCACTTGCCAAACAAGACTACTATGTCCATCTGACAAACTCGCTTACATCCAACCCCTGTCTCTTTGCTACTCTCAACTCCCTCCTCACACTTCACTTGCCTCCCTTCTTCCCTTCTCTCTTTGCCCATTGAGTTCTCAACTATTTCACCTTTACCTACCTCTCCCCCATGTCTTTCCTTTACTGATCCCCTAGCGTCCGCCACTCTCTCCTCCTTTCCTGAAGTCACAGTGGAGGAAACTGCTAGTCTTCAGTCTTCCTCCAAACTCACTACTTGCTCCTCTGACCCTGTCCCCTACCTGATTCCTCAGCTCCATCTCTGCTGCAGTCATTCCTTCTATCTGTCACATCCTTAATTTGTCACTCTCCACTGCTGTAATCATACCACTCCTTAAAAAGCTCTCGCAGGATCCCACCTGTCCTGCCAACTATTGTCTCATATCCCTTCTCCCTTTTGACTCCAAACTACTTGAACAATGCTGTTCACCACCGCAGTTTTGACTTTTTTACATTTCAAGCCACTGTTCTATTTCAGTCTGGTTTTCACCCTCTACATTCAAATGAAACAACCGTTGCCAAAGTTTTCAATGACCTGTTTATGGCTAAAGCCAAAGGTCTTTATTCTCTCCTTATCCTTCTTGACCTGTCTGCTGCTTTTGACACTTGAGATGAGATTATTTTGTTGTTGGTGGATGAATTAATGCCAATTCGGCAGCACTTGATAAACAAGCACTTATATAAGAAGAAACTGTAGTATTCCCAAGTACTTGGCAAAGAGAAACAAAAGCTTTGTTATTTAGAAAGAGCAAAAGTAATAGGAATTTGAAAAGTTATAGGATAGAACTGGAAAAATATAGAGGTGCTATTGAAAGGGCTAAAAAGGCATTTTTTAAGAAAAAAAATCATGATGTTAAATTTAATAACCAAGTTCTGTTTGCTACAGTCAAGTTTCTAACATCAGCATCTTGGCTGGGGGGGGAAGTGATCAAATTCAGGCAGATATTGAACTGTTTCCAGATATGTTTGCCAAAGCTTCCCTAAAGAGAATTGAAGGTATTTGTGCTAAATTTCCAATTTGTACTGTTAGCCAGCCAGTAATAGCATCACAGTGGAATGTGTTTCATTCAGTATCATCACTAGAGGTACAACAGATTTATAAATAAAATGAATCCGGCATATTGCCAGTTGAATCAGAATCAAGTCAATTCCTTAAAGGCGATTAGTGAAATAATTTTGCTGTGTATTACAAGGTTGGTGAAAATTGTCAGCAGACATAAGGTCTTTTAGTGACCATTTCGGTGAAGGAAGCTAGCTTGAACATGGTACGCGAACAAACGATTACAGTGGCAGGACCAGTACTCTGGAATTCAATGCCGGAAGAGTTATGGCTAGTGAGAGAGCATAAGCTATTTAGGTAAATGCTAAAAACCTGGCAGAAAAAAAAGAGAAATAAATAACTGTTGATTACCACGTACTCCTTGATACTCTGGCCTCGCTTGGATTTTGGGATTCTGTCCTATCTTGGTTCTCTATTTACCTCTCCCATTGCACTTTTAGCGTTTTCCCTGGTGGTTCCTCCTCTACTGCCATTCCACTATCAAGTTGATGTGCCTCAGGGCTCCATCCTGGCCCCTTTTCTCTTCTCACTAGATACTAATTCCCTTGGTGTACTATTTCCTCTCATGGCTTTCAATACCATTTTTTCTGATGACTTCCAAATCTACCTTTATACATCAGAAATTTCACCAGAAATCCAGTCCCAGATCTTGGCCTGCAGGTCTGACATTGCTGCCTGGATGGTCCTGCCGCCATCTTAAACTCAACATGGCCAAAACAGAGCTTCTTATCTTCCCCCCAAACCCACCTCCCCTGTTCCTACTTTCTCTGTTTCTGTGGATAACACGGTAGTCATCCCTGTCCCATCAGCTCTTAACCTTGGAGTCCTGTTCGACTCCTCTCTCTCCTTCTCTACGCAAATCCAAAACACTGTTAAACATGTTTCTTTCTTTATTATAATGCCAAAATCTGTCCTTTCCTTTCTGAACTCACTTCCAGAACCCTTATCCACTCTCTCATCTTCTCCTGCTTAGACTATTGCAGCCTGCTGCACCAGGTCTCCCGGCAAGCCATCTCTCTCCACTGCAGTCTGTCCTAAATTCATCAAAGTCGTTATGCACACATAACCCCTTTTCTAAAGTCACTTCATTGGCTCCCTGACAGCTCTTCCATACAGTTCAAGATCCTCTTTCTCACCTACAAATGCCTTCACTCTGCAGCACCTTGCTACCTCTCCTGCCCAAATTCTCCTGGAGAAAGATCCCAGTTAGTTGGAGAGAAATGTCTGCCATTTTTTGTTGTAGTTCATTCCCTTACTAACTTAACTATTGCTCTTTGACTAAAGTAGAAATACCTAAATCAACAGAATGCTTGTTATAAAGACTGCTACGGTAAAATCAGAAGAAATGTTTGTTGTCTCAAAATGCTCTGTGCATAAAGGAGCTGATTTACTAAGGAGTTTTTCTGTAAGTGCATACAGGTTAGCAGATCATCATTTATTCTGGAGCTATATACATTTTATGGTTTTATAATTCTGTGGTAAAGCAGAGGTAGCCACAATTGCATTAGCCTGTCGATAGCAGAAGCCTTTCTGAATCTGCTCATTCCTCTTAAGTGTAGGAGTTGTTAATGGAATTTTTGTTCGTTTCATTTATTATATGGATTTATTTAACAGTGACTGTTACCTATTGAGTCCTGGTGTGTGTGTGTAATATGAGGGCTTATTCTGTTAGTCTCAGTAATAGCTGCTTAGTGCTAGGTGAGACATGGAAATGAATAAGATTTCATCTTTTTCCTATACAATAGTCTGTAGCAGAGTTTTGGCAGGGCATGTATGTATTTGAAATTTTTATTATTTCTCTTTATTTTTTCTAGTGTTAGAAATACTGTTACGGGAGAAGGATAGTATAGGAAATAAAATTCTAAGCATGAAAAGAGCAGGATCTGAGGATGATCATATTTAGTGATCTTAAGATGGCCAAACAAGTGGCTAAAGCAACAGTAAAAGTTAGAAATATGTTTGTCTGCATAGGAAAAGGAATGGTCAGCAGAAAAATGTAGGCGATATTGCCCCTATATAAGTCCCTGGCAAGACCTCATTTGGCATACTGTATACAATTCTGGAGACTGCATCTTCAAAAGGATTTAAACCGTACAGAGGATGACTACTAAAATGGTCTGTGGTCTTCATTCCAAAGCTTGTATTGGCAATGCCAATTTTGGAGTAGCACATAAGATGCCATACTAGGTTAGACCAAGGGTCCATCAAGCCCAACATCCTGTGTCCAGCAGTGGATCATCCAAGTCACAAGTACTTGGCAAGTACACAAACATTAAATAGATTCCAAGCTACTATTCCTTATTGATTAATAGCAGTTTATGGACTTCTCTAGGAACTTATCCAAACCTTTTTTAAACCCAGTTACACTAACTGCCCTAACCACATCCTCCGGCAATGAATTACAGAGCTTAACTATGGGTAGGCGATAATTTCTTAAAAGTAAAATGTGAGGCTTGGCTGCATATTTAACTTACTGTATCGTGCGGGAATGACTACTAGGGCCATCAACATGCATTTGCATGTTGTGGGTGCTATTAGTCGGGGGGGGGGGGGGGGGGGGGTTGGACGCGCATTTTTGACGCGCTATTACCCCTTACTGAATAAGGAGTAAAGCTAGCACGTCGAAAACGCGCGTCCACATGCGGGTTAACAGTGCGCTCCACCGGACTTATCCACCGGAGCGCACTGTACTGTATCGGCCTGATTGATTGATTGCTTTTTTGATCGCCACAATTTCAATGTATTATCCACTATGACGCCTAGATCTTTCCTGGATGGTAACTCCTAAGATTGAATCTGACCCGTGTAATTTCAGCAAGAGTTATTTTTCCCCTATCTGTATCAGTTTGCACTTGTCCACATTAAATTTCTTCTGCCACTTGAAAGCCCAATCTTCCAGTCTCACAAGGCCCTTCTGCAATTTATCACAATCCGCTTGAGATTTAACTACTCTGCATAATTTTGTGACATCTGCAAATTTGATCGCCTCACTTGTTGCACCCCTTTCCAGATCATTTATAAATATATTAAAAAGCATCTGTCCAAATACAGATCCTTGAGGCACTCCACTGTGAAAACAGATCATTTAATCCTACTCTGTTTCCTGTCTTTAAACCAGTTTGCAATCCACAAAAGGATATTGCCTCCTATCTCATGACTTTTTAGTTTTCTTAGAAGCCTCTCATGTGGGACTTTGTCTGGTTTTCAGGATATCCATGAAATATATTTGCATACTAGAGAGGCACTCCAGGACCCTTTTCTAAAGCATATAGGAGAAAGACTTAAAGATCTAAACATATATACCCTAGAGGAAAGGTGGGATAGGGGAGATATAATTAGACATTTAAATACCTCCGAGGTTTCCATGCACAGGAGGTGAGCCTCTTTTGATGGAAAGAAGGCTCTAGAATGAGGGTTCATGGAATGAGGATGAAAAGGGATAGACTCTGGAGTAATCTAGGAAATATTTCTTTACAGCAGGGGTGATGGATGCTTGGAACGGCCTCCCAATGGAAATGGAGACAAGGACAGTATTTGAATTCAAGAATGAATGGGATTAGCATGGAGGATCTCTGAGGGGGGTTGTTAGGTTGGCGTTGATGGGTAGATTAGATTAGTCTGTATGGTCTTTTTCTGCCATCAAATTTCTGTTTCTATTAAGTTATTTAGCCATGCTTTTCCAAACCAAGATATTTCATAATGAAAGGCTTGATAATGAAGATTAGGAACAAATTACATGTTAAGTAAGAACTGTGAAATCCTAATCCTTGGTTAGAATTCTATAAAACTTAAGACCATAAGAGAGGTGTAATGCTGGGTCTGACCAATGCTTAACATCCCAACTCTGGTTGCTAACCCACGTCTCCTGGAAGTTCCTGGCAGATTCTCAGATGTAGAAGATGGCATTCCCCATGCCTGCCTGGCTAATAAATTTTCCATGAACCTGTTCTCCATGAACTTGTCATACCTTTTTTAAATCCGGCTATGTTAACCTTGACCACATCCTCCAGCAACAAATTCTACAGCTTAATTTTGTGTTGACTGAAAAATTGCTTTTTAAATTTGTTCTAAATCTCTTACCAGTTAGTTTTGTGGAGTGCCCCCAGTCCTCATACTATTTGAAAGGGTAAATAACTGGTCCCTCTTAACCTGTTTCATACTATTGATGACTAAGGAATCCTTAGCAGATTGCATTTGTAC
Organism: Rhinatrema bivittatum; assembly: GCF_901001135.1. Lineage (NCBI taxonomy): Eukaryota > Metazoa > Chordata > Amphibia > Gymnophiona > Rhinatrematidae > Rhinatrema > Rhinatrema bivittatum. Next base: position 58,409,323 of record NC_042629.1, on the reverse strand, counting down.
TTTGAGAATAACAAGGGGCATTAGTGCCTGCGCAAGAGAGACATGGTCTATTTCAAGGTTTGGAGCTAGATTTGACATTTGGATATGTTAAATAGGCGTGCATTATTCTCTGCCTTTTTCCACTGTTTTCTTCTGTTTTATTTCTTTTACATATCATTCTCCCACACCAATGTGGACATTACCAAATTACACATTATAGGAGCAATTTTCAAATGTGTGCAGATCATTACAAGTTTTGTGGATACTTTCGCCTACAAGCTTTGTATTGGTTCTCAAAGGAGCATATGCATGTACTTTCCCTTTGAAAACTAGCACCAGAAAAAATACCTGCAGAGATCTGCACCTGTGATGCCTAGCAAGAGTTTTCACACCAGATAAAGGACCCGGGCGTCATGGTGAACAGTACGTGGTGGCAGTCAAAAAAGCAAACAATGTTGGGAATTATTAGGAAAGGAATGGAAAATGAAATGAAGAATATCACCTCTGTATTGGTGACTTTAACCTACATGTAAATGACACCATCCCCTCATCATCCTGTGAAGCCCTATTTATTGAATGCAATAGGCTTCCAGCCACTCGTTAACACCCCCACACACAAAGTGGGACATTCTCTCGACCTGATATTCATTAACTCCCCTATCCACGCACCCCAACCCCCATCCTGCACACCCGTTCCCTGGTCTGATCACTCTCTTATAAAAACACACTTATACATAAACACTCCCACCGCACCCCTCCCCCCCCCAAACACAACAAAAGCATCCAATTTAGGAAATCCTGCAATAAGGATGACTTATCCGCTGCCCTTGTGGACTCCCTCCACAACGTAGACCTCACCAACCCCAACCTAGCCCTTTCATCCTGGACCAGTCTCACAACAAACATAGCTAACAATCTCTGCCCTCTCACTTCCAAAGAAATAAGCCACACACAACACGCAAAAAATCTGTGGTACACCCCACTCCTAAAAAAAAACCTTAAACTCGACCTTAGGTTACTTGAAAGAAAATGGCGCAAGAACCCCTCTTCCACCCTTCTTGCTCTATATAGATCCGCCCTACACACCTATAGAATAACAATCCTCAAGACTAAATGCGACCATTATGCAGCAAAAATACACTACCAATATAACCCTAAGGCCCTATTCGCCTACGTTGCTGAACTTACCAAAACAACACCCCCCACCAACCCAGACGACTCCAAAATCAAATGCAAAGAACTTGCACAATTCTTTCGCAACAAAATAGAGAATCTCCTGCATCGTTTTGCCACCCCTGCCCCTCTAGCACTCCCAATACGTAGCAACCAGAACCATGCCATGGACACTCTAGACACTACCTCTGCTCTAGAAATTGAAAACACTTTAAAAAAAGCTCAAACCCTCCTCACACCCCCATGACACCTTACCCTCCAAAGCCCTGTTAGACATCCCAAACATAATCGCCAAGCCCCTAGCGCAAATAATCAACTGCTCACTCACCTCTGGCATAGTTCCCGACACACTAAAACTTGCTGTGGTCAAACCCATCCTAAAAAACCCAACCTTAACACCTCAGACCTTGCCAACTACCGACCTATCTCCAACCTTCCCTTCCTTGCCAAAGTCATGGTTAAAGTGGTCAACGCCCAACTCTCAGCCTACCTCGAAACCCACAACATCCTTGCTCCCAGTCAATTCGAATTCCGAATATTCTTGAACACTGAATCCCTCCAGCTCTCCCTTACAGACACTATACTCAGAGGAATTGACCATGGTCATTCCTACATCCTCACCTTACTTGACATCTCAGCAGCCTTTGATACCATCAACCATGACACCCTAATCAGACGCCTCTCAGAAATTGGTATCACTGTCTCAGCCCTCCTCTGGTTCACCTCATACCTTAAAAATAGGTGCTATGTGGTCAAAATTGGAAACTCCGAATCCACACCCACCCAACTTACCCAAGGGGTCCCCCAAGGTTCCTCACTCTCTTCCACCCTATTTAACATCTACCTCCTTCCTCTCTGCCAGCTCCTCTGACCTTGGACTCCCACATTTCATCTATGCTGATGATGTCCAAATTCTCATTCCCATCCAAGAATCCCTATCCAAATCCATCAAAACATGGGAGAACTGCCTTAGCTCAATAAACCACATTCTCACCAACCTCCACCTCGCCATGAACACAGCAAAAACCAAGCTCATATTCATAAGAACATGCCATACTGGGTCAGACCAAGGGTCCATCAAGCCCAGCATTCTGTTTCCAACAGTGGCCAATCCAGGTCATAAGAACCTGGCAAGCACCCAAAAACTAAGTCTATTCCATGTTACCGTTGCTAGTAATAGCAGTGGCTATTTTCCAAGTCAACCCAATTAACAGCAGGTAATGGACTTCTCCAAGAATTTATCCAATCCTTTTTTAAACACAGCTATACTAACTGCACTAACCACATCCTCTGACAACAAATTCCAGAGTTTAATTGTGCGTTGAGTAAAAAAGAACTTTCTCGGATTAGTTTTAAATGTGCTACATGCTAACTTCATGGAATGCCCCCTAGTCTTTCTATTATCCGAAAGAGTAAATAACCGATTCACATCTACCCGTTCTAGACCTCTCATGATTTTAAACACCTCTATCATATCCCTCCTCAGCCATCTCTTCTCCAAGCTGAAAAGTCCTAACCTCTTTAGTCTTTCCTCATAGGGGAGATGTTCCATTCCCCTTATCATTCATCTCGCAACATAACATCACCAAACACTTGACAGACAAGAATCATCACCCACCCACTATTTCCTTCCAACCACATGCACGTAGTCTTGAAGTCACCATTGACAGCCAACTGAATTTCAAAAAATTCATTAACGCTACAATAAAAGATTCATTCTTCAAACTGCACACCCTTAAGAAACTTAAAACCCTCCTACACTTCAACGACTTTCATACCGTCCTTAAAGCTACGATCTTTACAAAAATTGACTACTGCAATTCAGTCCTCCTTGGCCTCCCTGCTTCTTACATCAAACCCCTACAAATACTCCAAAATGCTGCAGCCAGAATACTATCCATCACACGTAGAACTGATCACATTACTCCAGTCCTCAAGGAACTACATTGGCTCCCAGTTTCCGCCCGCATCCTCTGCAAGAACCTATCCATGATACATAAATCCATTCACAACAGCAATATCAACTGTACTAACACCACCATTCGCCCACACACCTCTGAGCGCCCCACCAGAACAGTACACAAAGGCACCCTTCACATCCCACCGCACAAGACCTATCGGCTAATATCCACAAAAGAGCGTGCCTTTTCTATAGCAGGACCCACACACTGGAACTCTGTGCCATCAGACCTTCGACTTGAGACAAGCACCCAAAAATTCAAAAAAAAAGCTAAAAACTTGGCTTTTCAAACAAGCCTTCCCTGAGTAACCTTTGTGCCCTCTTCAATCCCCCCTCCCCCCCTTATGCCAGCATCCATAGCTGCCTCTCCTTCTTGAAAATATTAACTGCAATATCTGGGTATACGTGTAAATATTAACTGCAATGTTTGATTCTTCCAGTGTTTTGATAACTCCCTTCTACACCCCCCCCCTCCAAGTTTGCCTTTGCCCTGTTCAATGTAATTTTCCCTTTTGTTACAAGTTATATGTAAACAGATATGATGTTAACAACGAATACCGGTATAAAAAAAAAAAGGTTAAATAAATAAAATATTGCTCCATGCTGCAATCACACCTAGATTACTGTGTGAGGTTCTGATTGCCACATCGCAAAAAAGATATAGTGGAACTTGGAAAGGTATAGAGAAGGGTGAGCAAAATGATAAAGGGGGTGAAACGCCTTCCCTATGAGGAAAGGCTAAAGAGGTTGGAGAAGAGACAGCTGAGGGGAAGATATGATAGAGGTCTATAAAAAGCATGAGTGAAGTGGAACAAACAGATAAATACAAGTTTGTTTTACTCTGTAAAAAAAATAAATAAATAAAAAATAAGACTAGAAGAGTGCTTCTCAACCCAGTCCTGGATTGAGAACCCCTGAACTAGAGGATACTCCATGAAGTTACTAAATAGCACATTTAAAATAAAACATGTAAAAATATTTTTTTCACTTGTTACCCAATTAAGATCTAGAATTCATTTCCCAGAGGATGTGGTAAAGGCACTTAGTATAGCTGGTTTTAAAAAAGGTTTGCACAACTTGGAGGAAAAGTCCATAAACAGTTACTAACCAAGCAGACTTGAGGAAAGCCTCTGCTTGTTCCTGATGCAAGCAGCATGAAGTCTGTCTATAAGTAATCCTGCCAGGTACTTGTAACCTGGATTGCACTGTTCGATATAGGATATTCGGCTTGATGGATTCTTGATCTAACCCAGTGTGGCAGTTCTTAGGTACATTTATCTCATATGTTAAAAAAAATATAAATCAAAATGAATTTCAGTAGGAATTTATTTAACTGGTTTATGCATCATACTCTACACTTTTATTGTAAAAGAACAGTTCTAGAAATATTCTGAAAGTAGTAAAGAATAAAAATTCAAAAAGCCTTGATTCTATAAGTCTTCACACCCTTCGTCCAAGCAAACCCAATTTTGCTCTAGTTCAAACAAAATTGCCTTAGCAAGGCCCATAATAAGTTAAATAGAGCCCACCGGTGTCCAGTCACAGTAGTTGAACAAATTAAAATACACCTGGATGAAGAATCAAGCTGTTTCTGATGTACGGCACCACCAAGACACTGCCGCTATCTAGCCATTCCTCTAAAGTCAGTAGCTATGATTTAAGGATACTATTACTGAAGGTCACTGAGGCCTAAGATGAGTTTAAAAGGATGACTGAGGTCTTTAACTGAGAGTGGGGGAAAATGATGACTGTTAAGCAGTTTAAAAATGACTCCACAAATATGGCCTTTGTGGTCGTTACTGTTGAAGAAAAGTCATGTGATGTGCCATGTAGCACTTGCTAAGATATACTTAGGGGACATTGCACATATTTGGGAAAAGGTTTTGTGGTCTGATGAGACCAAAGTGGAACTTTTTGGTCTCAATGCCAAGCATTAAGTATGGAATAAAACAATCAAAACCCATCACCCTGCTAACACCATCCCTATAGTAAAGCATGGTTGTAGCAGCAGCATGATGTTATGGAGATATTTTGCAGTAGTGGGGACTGAAGCTTGTGAAGATCAAGGGAAAGATGGATGGTGCAATGTACAGGTAGATCCTGGAGGAAATCTTGTTCCAGTTTGCTATAGACCAGGGACTGTGAAGGTTTCAATTTTTAGCAGAGCAAGGATCCGAAACACAAAGCAAAAGCAACAATGGAGTGGCTCAGTAAGAAGAAAGTGAATGTCCTTGAGTGGCCCAGTCAAAGCCCAGACCTGAAAACCAATAGAAAATCCATGGCAATACTTGAAGCCTGTAGTCTAGAGACAATTCCCAGCCAATATGAAAGAGCTTGAGCTCTTTTGCCAAGAAGAAATGGCAAAAACTGCACTATCACACTGTACAAAATTGTTAAATGTTAATCATAAACAACTCATGACTCTTATTGCTGAAAAGAGCCTCCCACTAAGTATTGGGTCATGAGGTGTGAAGGTTTGTTTATAAAGATCTCACATTCTGCCTTTTCCAAGCTAGCTTCAATCAGAATTAGAGTATGCAATCAAGACTGTTTGATTTTTTATTCTTAATTACTTTTAAAATATTTCTGTAATTTATTTTTCATGATGAAAGTGTAGAGTATGTTCTATAGTTCAGTGAAACAAACTCCTATTTTAATGCATTTTGATATGTATTTTTAGACAGCAGAACGTGAAACATGTATAAGGCTGTAAAGACTTGCAAGGCACTGTATTTTTTTCTTTAAAAATACATGTAGTTTTGAAAATGCAAAACTCTGTGATGTATTCTCTGCCATATCCTTACTCCTGGGAATGCCTCTACTTAACAGCATGCCTACTTTTACCTCCAGGGAGGGTGAGCAATTTTCAAAAATCTTTTTTACCTAGTGTGAATAGTCATTTACCTGTGCAATTGGCTTTTGAAAAATGTCTTCTGTGTGACTGAACATACAAGATTTTTGCATTTAATCATATGGCTTTCAGAGCTTACTCTAGAGCTGGGGTGGGCAATTCCAGTCCTTGAGGGCCACAAACCTGTCGAGGTTTTAGGATATCCTAATGAATATGCATGACATAGATTTGCATACAACTGAGGCAGAGTGCATGCAAATTTTTCTCATGCATATTCATTAGGGATATCCTGAAAACCAGACTGGTTTGTGGTCCTCGAGGACCGGAACTGCCCACCCCTGCTCTAGAAGCTTGGATATTAGATGAATCCTCAGGTACTGAAGATATTGGAGAGTCCAGTAAATACAGAATGCGGGGGGGGGAGCAGATGGGAGGCGGGAGAAATGCAGGAGACTTGAAATGCATGAGGTATAATTTAGCTGCTCGTTACTTAGTGTTCACAGGCTTATATTTAAGCTGATTGCATCAGTTCACTTGCAATTAGATTATTAGTTAGTTGAAGCTAATTTTGCCTAGCCAGACTTTTAGCATGAATCCTTGATTATTTGTATTATTGCTATCTGCATGGCCACGTATTGGTGGTACTCCTAGGAGACATTGGAAATTGCCATATCGATCATGTGTATTGAGTAATTCATTTCCATCAAATATCACGGAGTGGTGACAAACGTGTTGCAATAGTTTATATTTGTCCCTTGGTGATTACAAAGGAGTTTTAAAAAATTCAGGTTTGAAGAGATGGTGTAGAAGGTGCAAAGGCTTAAGTGAGGGACTTTGGAGCAGGAGTGTGCAAATTTTTGGGCCACTGTTTTTAGGGGCCTGGTATGGATGGGAGCGAGCTAGGATTTGGAAGGGAGAAAGGGGGTGGTTTGACCAGGAGGCACGATGGTGATGCCACTTCTAACAGGAAGTGGCATGCTTTCGCTGTTGCTTGCTTAGTTTTCCAGCTGCTGCATTGTACTTGACCATTGTAAATATTAAGGATCTACGGCTGAGTCTGCTTATAACAGACATGGTTATAATGGGAAAATTGTTATAGCAGACCAATATTGATTTTCCAGAGAGAAGAAATGATGTTATTTCAAAAATTTCTAATGGGTGTAGAATGGGGAAAGGCATTGATAATAAATAAGACCCTCTGATAATTTCTGTTGTGTGTTGTTTATTTTTAAGGGTGGGATTAGAATATTTAATACTGAAATTGAGCACTTAGATTTGATTTCTTAGAAAATGTTATCTTCAGTTATTCTGAATACACATCAGAAAAAAACAGCCTGTGCCAGCAAGGTGGCTCAGTGGCAATGCTATGAGCTGCCATGTGATTGGACTCCCAGATCTGGTCTTCTGCACTCTGGGTTGGTTGGAGATGCTCCTGGGGGAGGAAATCATGGTCATTGTTAAGGGCCACACCTGGTGGGAAGATTTGGGGCCCATGATAAATGGGTTCCAGCCTCAGGACTGTTGCTGTAGTGAATAAACTAGGAACAGTGAGAGGGAGGGGTTGTGAATGAAGGTTCGTGGGACCACATCTCAGCCCTGGTTCCTGTTGATCTGGAAGATAAAGGAAAAGAGGTACTAATGGGCTAAAAATCAGCTTTAATTACAAGGAGTCTGTCCTGTCTGAGTTTTAGAATGTAAATGTTTGTTCTGATCGCCTGCTTAGTAGCAAGGATGGTCTTTTTGCAACAGGCTTGCATTTTAATCGGATGTGAGTACCAGTATTTAAAGTCAAATGTGTTCTAGCTTAAAATGTTCCATCTGAGTGCGTAGTGCTTGAAGTAAAGCTGTATATTCTCTTATATAGATAAAATAAGTTTATAAAGAGTTCTGTTTTGTTAACTTATGTCTTTGTACGGTCAGTGACCAACACTGTACTGTAGTCTTGCAGAATTTAAAGCTAGCTGCCTGCCCGATCACCAGGATTGCCCTATCTCACCTCTCCAGTTATCCATTGGCAACAGCACGGAGATGTTTCCTCTTAATGGATGTTAAAGAATCTTCAGTGCTGTTTTTATCACTGCTGGGAGGTTGTCAACATTATCTGTCAGAGGAGAGGGGTTGGCAACTTTGGTGTTTACTAGCTGTGGCTTCAGTAGAGGTGGAATTTTGCATCAGGGGTAAGAACAAATTTCATGTGAGTGAAAACTACAGCTGTACAAGATAAGCTTTTGACTGTGAGAGAAGCTGTTTACCATCAGATCCCAAGGACTGATCTTGTGGTCAGTTGAAGGTTGCACAGTTTTCACGGTTTTAGTTGGATCGACTTAAAGAATAGCATCAAACTGTGATCTGGGACTTTTAGCAAGCTCTAGCATTTTATCAACAGGACTGCACAGAACTACAGAATGGATGGGTCAGTGCTAAATTATTACTAGTATCTCTGAGGAATTTAGTTTTAGGTTGCCTGGTCTTGGTGAGGGGCTCTCTGTCATGGGTGAAGGGGGCCTTATTTAAAACATCAGCTGCTTTAGCTTCCCTTTACCTTTATGATAATAACCATATAACATAATGGCACCAGCTGACACTGAGGCCACTGGCAAAGTTACATCACTTATGGTGCCATTTTTAAAAGGACTTGCAAGGGGTAGGAGCAAACAGACTTAACTCCTGCTCCTTTCTTCAGCATCAACCCCCACAGAAGAGGCAAATGGTAAGCTCCCCAGCCCTGGCAAATGTTTTCCAGGAGAGAGGGGTCAGAGGAGCTGGCTTGGCTCAGCCCAGCCAGGAATTTCCTTGCCCAGCAGCTTTCTTTATTGGGAATGGGATGATTAAAAAGGGGCCAAGTTTGATGTTTAAAAGGGGCCAAGGAGGATCCAGGAATCGGTGAGAAGGCCTCAATGACTGTGGAGGCCTTTTTTCTTTTTTTAAAGAAATGAAAATGTCCAAAAATGTTCTGATATTTTCCTGTAAGACCTTTTTCATTTATTCCATTTAGAACAAACCATAAATGGCCTTTTTCAATTTGGATATGCCATTCGTTTAAAACATATGCACACCCTAGTTGACATTGATTTAAAAAAAAACCACCACATTTTTAAAGTAAGATTAGTCAGCTGTTTGTAGTACCAGCTGATTGCAGGGCTATCAGAAAGGAGGCGTGGAGATGGGCAGAGCCACCATGGGCTAGAAGAAAGTCATCCTGAAGTTAGTTTTGCCTTCAGGTCGTAGTTTGCCCACCCCTCATCTGGACAGTTGATTATCCCTATCAAGGAAGCTTCTGGTCTAAAGAATTTAGGATCCTGTTTATCAAAATATGTTAAAACTGAGCTTCAGTGTCCAGTTTTAATTTGAATTAGTTCCCACAGTATTCACGAAATTGTGGCAATTGAATACTACAGTTTAGTTGATACACACCAGGCTCCTGTGTCATCCCCTTTAATATTGTGACATTACATTCTGATTGGGACTTCACCTTAAGGTTGTTTATTCCATTGTAAAGATGTTTGTTTTTTAATTTTAAAAGTAAAAATGCTTCCAGTTGTGTCAAAGAATACTTAGCAAGAGAGAAATTCCTGTTGCAATGACCTGAGGTTTTGCAGTTGGGGCTCCGTTTTGGCTCAGGTTCCCCTGTAAATGTGTTAGGTATAATGGAGTTAAGTTTATTTTCATGAACCTTCCCAGTTAGTAAAATGTTTAAGTAATAAGAGACTGCAGAGGTCTCTTCTTACATCTTCTCCAAGATCCATGCTATTTGCCATATGAGTCTACGCAAATAGTGATTGTAACTATTACTCCTCAGTCTTACTGTTTTGTATAAATATTCTTTCTTCTATTTTGCTTATTTTATTTTTACTTGGAATCAATGCTGTTGTTTATAAGATTTTCTTAGATATGTATTTATTTATTTATTTATTTATAGTTTTTTATATACCGCCGCTCATCAAAGATATCACGTCGGTGTCCAATGAACAGGAACTTACGCCGGAGCGTTATACATTTAACAGGATTAAATAAGCATTATACATTTAACAAAAGTAAGAATATATATATTTGAACATAAAACAAGTAGAATCTTTTAAAACAGAACTATCGTTTAGGATTAACTGAGCTGAGTTAAACAGAGCTGGAAAGTAAAGGGATTTTAGGAAATTAGGTATGAGGTTAGGGACAGGTTAGGAGGAGATGGAGTTATAATTAGGAGTGATAAGAGAGGGGAGAAAGCGCTTCAGGTGCAATTAAGAGCAAAAGTATGGAATGGTATTTACAGTAAGGACATAAAATGTATCATTTAAACTTCAATAAAAATTAAAAAAAAGATGGCCTTGGGTGAGTTGAATGTTCCTTCTGATTCTCTATATTTCAGAAGAAATTAAATTTATTCTTCCCTTCCACCCCTCACCCCCCCAAAATGACAAGAAAGAGGAAATCTTTAGAGGATTCTAAATTTGATAACCTTCTTTATCTTGCATGAGAATTGACTCGCCATTGGAGATACAGTTAGCAGAGTAGAGAAGCCAGTTATTGCAGCAGCAGCCTCCAACTTGGACCAGAACCCCAGCCCAGACTTTTTTCAACCTTTTGAAGGCCCTCTGTCCAGACTCTCCAGAGCCAGGAACTATGCTGGCTAAAGAAGGCTCAGAGCTGCATCTGTATGTGATTGCAGAAGCTGGGGCCACACACACAGCCGAAGAGGCCAGGGCACATTAACTGGGGGCTTGCATACAGGAGATGCTTGTTGATATTGTGACTTCCAGATTGGCTGCTCTAGTTATTGTGGGAGCAATGATTGGTGGGATGATTAGCGGGGTTTTGTCCTGCAAGCAACCCTGGCATCTTACTAGCAGATGGAGTGGAGGAAAGGGAAAATTACTCTAGACTAATTGATAATGCAGTTCCTCATTTGGAGGCTACTTTGCTGGTGAAAATAGAGCTGTTATACTCTTCTGTCATTAAGTTCAAGAATAGACTGAATATTCAGAAGATGGCATGCACTGCTCTTTCTAAATAATTGTTGGATATGGACTCTAGAGTTTCTTATTTGCAGGTTTTGTGTGACTCTTGCTATAGATAAGTTTTGAAAACACCATTAAGAAGAATTTTCATTTGGTAAAGTTTTTTCGGGTGCTAACATTTCTCTGCGTGTGGCCTGTTTAAAAGTTATCTGAAAGCATTGTTGATTCCTGATGTCTTATTACTGACTTTGGTTAAAGGTTGTTATTTGCCAAGTAGATTTTCTAAGGATTATTTCTGTTTAAAAAATAAGTTTAAACCTGTTTTGGAAGGTGATGGTATTCCTTTAAGCCCTGAGTTATTGGTGGATTTTGTTCCATCTTTCTTAGAAAAAGCCACTTTTGCTATCTTTTGGCTTAGAACTCAATCAGGACTGAGTATTGAAGCTATTCTTCGAGATATTGTGTGTGTATAAACATTTTTGAAGCAAAAAATGAGTGCATCCAAATGTGGATAAGTTGCAGAGCTTCTAAGGCCGATTTTTGGCCCTTAGAAAGTACTTGAAAGGGGTGCATATATTTTTTTGACAATCCCTACAAATATAAGATTATAGTTGATCCAGAGAGCCTATATATGTTATGAACCAGAGCAAGGTTCTAATATTTTTGGAGTCCTCATAAATCAGAATCTAGAATTTTGAGATCCATATTTTCCATCTCTGCTGACTCCGCCATCAGTGAGGGTTGAAATTAGGTCAGGTATCCAGTATGCTTTTTTTCTGCTCTCTCTGGCTAGGTGAGAATGGAGGAAGATGAATGTTGTCACTGATGCTGTGGCTTCAGGAAGTTTTGAGTCTTCTTTAGCTTTGCTTTAGAGATTAATGGAAGTCATCCGTTTTGAGGACTTATGGTTGAAACAATGAAAGGAATCATGCTTATGGGTTATAAATTAATAAATATGTTAATTGTTTTTTCTTTCTTAATACATAAGAAATGAGAATCCTGCTAAGTCAGACCAAAGATCCATTGAGCCCAGTATCTTCTCTCCCACGGTGGCCACTTCATTCAAGGGATAAGCAGGGGCATTCCCAAATCTACTTGGCTAGCTTATTTATTTATTTTATTTATTTAAAGTTTTTACTATACCAACATTCGTTAGATACATCACATCGGTTTACATTAAAACATAACAATAGCAAAATTTGCTTCACAGAAAAAACAACGGAATTAAACTGTGAGCTGTAGCTACAGGGGGGAGGAACAAGGGGGTGGGAATTGGGGTAAACTATATAGATGACACATAGATAATAACAAAGTTCACAAATATTAGAAGCTTGCAGGTTTTGGATTGGCTATATATGTAACCGGTGTTGGGGTTAGCTATATACAAAACATATAGATAATTACATTGTTTATGGATATTGGCAACTGGTGGGGGCGGGGTTTAAAGAGCGGGTTAAGTGTATGCTTGTAAGAAAAGCCAGGTTTTTAGTATTTGTTTGAATTTTTGTGGGCTTGTTTCTTGTCAAAGGTCAGGGGGTAGAGTATTCCATAGTGTGGGGCCTGGTTTATAGATTTTATTTTTCCAGAAACTTGCCCAAACCATTTTTAAACCTAGCTATGCTAGATGCCTTGACTTGTATATTTTCCCATTACCTTTTGTATTCTTTAATTCATTTTTTTATTAATTTAAACAGAGAGATTGAATTACTGGTTTATTTGGGGAGCTCTTAACACCTGAGCAAATGAGGTGCTGCCTTAATACCCTGTTCACAATGTTTGTATTACTTCTAGCAAATAAGCTTCTGCTTATTCTTGCTAATTCTATCCCTTCCGGTCTCCTGAAGACCTCTACTGTGGGAGCTCATCTGACACAACGTTCTCTACATAAAAATGTTTCTTTCCTTTAATCTTGCAGTAACATCTGAAGAGAAGACCCCTGAGATCTTGAAAGTTCATGTACTATAGTATTATTTGTGCTGGTCCAGTAAACGATAGTACAACCTACAATGATCAATTAATATGAAGTGTGTGACTGGTTAATGTCCTGACCCAAAATAAGCAAGAGGCTATTGCAAAATGTAGCAGATATCTCTGAACATTCAACAGAAAGTTTGTCACATGGAGCGTGCTGAGCACTCTGCAGACTGACCCCAGCACTCTCTTCTGCCCCTCTGAATCTGGACCCCTTCATTCTTGTCCTCCCCTCTCCAGCCCAGTTCCAGCGCACGCTCCCCCGCTCCACCTCCAGCACTCTCTGACCCCAGCAGTTTAATAGCACTACTGGACATACGCAGCACCGTACAGTGGTGATAAGTATTCAGGTACGATAAGTCCCGGCCCCAAAGAACTTCACAGTGGGCACCTGAGGCAATGGGAAATAAATGGACTTGCTCAAGGTCACAAAGAGTATCAGTGGGAGAAGCTGGATTTGCTTTAATCACTAGGCCAACACATTTCAACTCCACTCCCTAGGATCCCTCCTCCCCCAGTCTATTCCTGGTATTCTCCTTCCCCTCCTCATCTGCACCCCACTGACACCCCCACCCCCCACCACTGGCTTCCCTTCCTGCCCTATCCAAGCATTCTTTTTCCTCCCTCCTTACCCCAGCACTCGCTTTCCTGATGCTGTTTTGTCTTTCTGCAGTTGGCAAGGTGTACATGTGTACTGATGCACACGTGCAGACCTCCCTGGCAGTCAAGCAGGCTGAACGCATACCCAGAGAGCAACCTACATAGGTACTTCAGATCTAATGCATGTAGTAAAAAAAAGTGAGCACACAAGTTCCAAGCTATGTGTCGCTCACAATTTGCAAGCATAGCTCTGAATTAGATACCTGTACATCTCACCAATTGCCACAGTCTCAGCATCTAGAGGACTAAGCATATTTTATATTTATATTTTTAATTGAAGAAATCTGGAAACCTGTAGATCACAATGTTTCCTAGGTGCTGTAATTGCAACCTTTGTTGTATCATTAGATAAAATGTTGTGTAATATAGTAGTGATGTCTTCCCACACAAGTTATGTTCACTAAATAGAAATGGTATAAGAATTCTTGTGAATTAAATAACTATATATGAACACAGAAAGAGACCCTTGCATTTTTTGGATACTAAGAGAGCAGTAAAAATTGTATTTAGAAAAGACAGATTCTTTATAAGACACAGCAGTCACAAATGGTAAGAAGGGATTATGGACTTCCAAACTTTCTATTTGTAGATGGGTAAGGAAGGCTATGCATAAGGAAGTTCCAGAATTTATAAAGGACATTCTACTAGAGCAGTATCTGTTGTTTGTAGAGAAGGCTGAGCCATCAGAAGAGCAGATATGCAAGGCGGTGGCTTGGAGTTTGTTGCATACTTTTTCAAAGCATTACAGAATCGACAAGTGAGTGTCATCAGACCAGCTCTCGGAAGAAAGGTAATCTAAGCCTTACTGTTTCCTGCCCAATAAGGTACGATTTTGGTAGAAGTCCAAAGCAAGGGGAGAATGCCATAGAATGAGAAGCTTGTTTTACCATATTACTTTTTGTCCCTTTAATTCTTCTGCCAGTCTGGACCATTGTATCCTGAGTTATGCAATTAACCGCTTATTTTCTCGTGCTTTCGGGAATATATATGGGATGTTTTTAATTTCTGATTTGAGTAGCTTTGAGGCTTTGAAAGTTATCTCAGCTGGTGAGGGAGAAGGCAAGAGATCCTGGTCTGTAAGCAGATAGCTTCAAATCTTGTGAGACTTAAGGTCCAAGATTGATTTCTGACCCTGCGGGGAGAGGCACAAAGCTTGATATTCAGATTAATTGGTAAACAAGAATTTGACAAAACTACATTTTAATTTTGCCCAAGAATTGAGGCCTTATTTTAATATAATCTCATCCAGCTGCTCTCTAACCATTCACCCCCACTTCCAGTACCTATTCTGCTGCTGTAGATATCCAGGCTTGAATAGAGCAAGTTGGTGCTTCTAAAAGGGGGAGCTAGCAGCTGATACCCACCTTAAAGCAAGTTAGATTATATGTTTGCAGGTGAGAGAGTAGTAACCTAACCTGCATCTTGTCAACTAATTTGAGGTGCTGCTTTAATAGCTATATATTTTGGTAGAAAGCAATTATAAGTTCATCAGGCTAAACATTTATCACAGCTTTGTTGGAAAGACCTCTGGAATTCTGTTAATATTTATTCTCTAGCAAGGTCACAGGAAGAAGAGCTTAATTTTTGAGAGGTAGGAATTATCATTTAGCTGGGATCTGCATGCTAGGTGATGTTATCCCCTCACACTGAGGATTACTCTCTAGTGGTATGTACCCAACAGAGTAAAGATAGGACTGCCATTGTTGATGATTCAGTCATTAAGAATATAGATACCGGGGTGACTGATGGCCGTGCAGAACTCTTGGTAACGTTCCTTCAAGGTGCGAAGGTAGCAGTCCTCGCATGTCACCTAGATAGGATTTTAATAAGTACTTAGGAGAAGCAAACTGGTTTGGTACATGTGGGTACCAGTAACTTAGGAAGGTGCAGGGATAGTTCTGGAGACCACATTTTAGGCTTCTCTGTAGGAAACTGAAATCCAGAACCTTCAAGTTGGCATTCCAAGTGCAGGACACCAGAAGCAGGCTGAGCTCTGGAATCTTAGTGCATGGATGAGATGTTAGTGCAGCGAGGAGGGCTTGAGATTCATTAGGAACTGGGGAACATTTTGAGGAAACGAGAAGCTTATTCGGATAGGATTGGCTCCACCTTAACCAGAAATGGAACTGGCTGCTGGCACTAACAAATAAAAAGGAAGTAGAGGGGTCTTTAAACTAGATCATGAAGGAAAACAGACAGTCAGTTAGGAAGAGAGGCATCTTGAGACATGTAGGTGCCTGGCAGGCTAGAATGGCACCCCAAGGGGGGAGATGTGCCCTGCCTCCGGCTCAGTACCGCTACTCCCAGAGCGATAGCCATATAGAGGCTGAAGCCAGAGCCGCTACTCGCATCTGCCAGTTCTTGAAAAGGGATGCAAAGGTGATCCAGGAAATTACAGATCAGTGAGCCTGATTGATGGTGGTACCAGGTAAAACGTGGCAGCTATTAAAAGCAGAATTACGAGGCATATGCATAATAATTGCTATTAATGGAGAAGAGCCAGCATGGTTTTAGCAAAGGGAAGCCTATTAGAATCCGTGGATAAGGATGAACCAGGCTATAGTGTATCTGGATTGTCAGAAGGCATTGATAAAGCCCCGCCTTGAGAATTAAAAAAAAATGATGCGATTAAAGGTGAATAAATTAAAATAGTGGAGGAGCAGCCTAGTGTTTCAAGCAAGAGGCAGAAAACCAGGGAAGCCATGATTCAAATCCTGCTTCTTGTGACTCCACCCTTTATTGCTGCAGGTAGAAATTAAGGGGGTAATTTTCAAAAGGATTTACTATTGTAACAATTTTCAAGAGCCCACTAACTTGAGTAAAGTGCATTTACATGTGTAAAACCTAATTTTAATCATGTAAATGCTTTTTAAAATCAGGCCCTTAGATTGTAAGCCCTCTGGGCCAGGAAGTACTTTTGGTACCTGGATTGTAACTTGCCTTGAGCTTGGGTTTGGAAAGGCAATTAAATGCACATCCAATGTCTTATTATGGATTGTAACTGTTAATTAAAAGAGGAAATAAAGAAGACTAAATGGTCAGGTTTCATAATAGAGAGGGATAAATAATAGAGTGCCCCATGAACCTGTCCTCGGGCCAATGTTTTTAACGTATTTCTTAATGATCAGGAAGAGGGAACAATGAGCGATGTGATCAAATGTGTAGATACAAAATCTTTTCAAAGTAGTGATGTGATCAAATGTGCAGATACAAAATCTTTTCAAAGTAGTTAAAATACAAGCAAGACTGTAAGGAACTGTAGGAAGACTTTGCAAGACCAGAGAATTGACCATCTAAATGGCAGCTGAAATTGTGTGTGAGCAAGTGCAAAGTGATGCCTATGGGGAAAAATAATCCTAACTATAATGCTGAGTTCCACATTGTGCAGAAGCAATCAAAAATGCAAATAGATGTTAGGAAAAGCACAGAGATTCAGAAAAGGTATAGAGAAGAACAACCAAAATGCTAGCTAGATGGGATGGAGTGGCTCCCTAAAGAAGAGAGGTTTAATAGGGTAGGGGGGATATGTTAGAGGTTCCTAAAACCATGAGTAGTGTGGGGAAAGGTTAATAATAAATGGATAGTGCTAGCACTAGGGGACACTCCCTAACTGGTAGCAGATTTACTGTGGAATTTGTTGCTGGAAGGTATGGGTCGTGGCTAGTAGTACAGCTGGGTTTAAAAAAAGACTTGGACACATTTCTGTTAAGAATTTTTAGGCAGGCAGAGTTGGGAATTGCCTTCTCCTATTTCTGGACGTCAACAACAAGAAATAAACATTTACGTTACAATCTATCAGGAACTTGATAGATTGTACAAAATGATTTCCGAACAATTCTACAGGCACTAATTTTCTCCAGCATGGATTACTGTAATGCCCTGCTGCTAGGACTACCAAATACTACGTTAAGACCACTTCAAATACTTCAGAACACAGCAGCTAGAATACTAACCGGAAAAAGGAGGAGGGACCACATAACCGAAACCCTAGCGGAACTACATTGGTTATTGAACACAGAATTAAATACAAAACCCTATGTACCATCCATAAACTAATTCATGATGAGAAATCAGACTGGCTAAACACATCATTTACGGGTACACTTCCCACACAGAAATCTTTGATCAGCAAATAAAGCACCCCTAACCATCCCTTCAGTTAAAACAGCAAGACTAACCCAAGTGAGGGAAAGGGCCTTATCATTAGCAGGACCCACAATTTGGAACACAATGCCTCGAGAGATCAGATTACAAAGTGATCTCAAGGCATTTAAGAAAAGTTTAAAAACATGGCTTTTTAAACAAGCATTTTACAAGGAGACGGGAGAATAGAAATTATTCAGAGATAAGCACTGACACACAGTACTTAGGACGATACAGTAGAGTAGTCTATGAACCCCACATCACATCTAGCATATTGATAACACTAAGTATGATAAATTTACCCATAAAAGTATTTTCAGTACACTCGGTCATGACCCACTTCTCTAAAAATTATTTTGTCTAATGATATATTGTAACCGAACCTTTGACGGCACCTTATTTTATTTATTTAGAAACTTTTATATACCGGTATTAGTGGGGACATCATACCGGTTCACATAATAACTTAAAGCTTGGAAAATACATTTCAACAAGGAGAATGTAACTGGGCGGGGGGTAAAACAATAGGCAGTAGGAAGGATAGAGAAAACAAGAAATGTTTTCTCTATCTATAGTACTATAGTACACTTTTACCTACATTAAATATGTGCCTACATGTAAACCGTTGCAATGGTATATAACTTAGCGACGGTATAGAAAAGATTTTAAATAAATAAATAAATAAAAACTTATTGACCGAGATTGGCCACTGTCAAGGATGGGATGGCTGGGCTCGATTGACAGTTGGTCTAACTCAGCATGGCACTAATTTTATTTCAGTGCCTGGTTTTTTTTTTTTTCAGCTAGATTATGTGGAAATAAAGATTAGTAAATAAGTTGTAGGGTGATCCTTTTAATTGGATTAACTTAAGGTATCACCTATAACTTATCTATGATGCAGGCATAAGGGGAAAAGCACAGGATGACTTCTGCAGCCAAGTCCCAAAGCAAAGAGCGTCAGTCATCATTGCCTGAATTATCGAGAAGGCTCCTCACCTAGTAAAAATGTTGCTAGCAGTAATTTATGGGTTTGAAAGTTGCTCGATGTTGATTGATTATGAATATTACTACTACTCTTATCATAAAGTTTGGGGGTAACTGCACGGAGTGGCAATTACTACCCTTGAGAGGAACATGGGGGTACGCATGGAACAGCAGATATTACCAAAAGAAACTGGATGGACCATTTTGGTCCTTTTCTGCCATCATTCCTATGTTACTGTGCATGTTAACTTATTTTTTTAATCTTTATTTCAGTGATTCTAATATGGCAGCCATAGCAAGGTTAAAGTGTATCAAATCCCTTCATTTTTTCTGAATCTGAAGGTCTGTTATATAAAAAGTACATTTGATTATAAAAGTGTGTTTTTCTGCACTGTTAAAGGAATTATAAGGTTACCAGGTTGGATTGCCATGGATATAGATGTTGCATATTATACTTGGTAGGCAAGCTCAGCTAATAGATATAAGCATTCATTTTAAATGTTGTGGTTAACAGTGAACTGAATTTGCCTCAGGGATGTGGACTGGGTATTCTGGTTGTCTTTTTCCTTTGACCCAGTCTACTGGCATATAACAAGGATTCAAAATCAATGAAATGGTTCCCTCAAGTGGTCAAATGGAAAGAGTACATCCTTGTATTTTGTAGGCAATCTCTACTTATTGCAGGGGAGTGCAGTTAATGCAGTGAAATACTTATCCTACAGCTGCAAACTACCAGAGGCAGGTACTCTGACAGTATTACCATGGATTTTACAGCATTTTGTCTTTCAAGTGCTCAGTGGTTTGAGAACTTCAGGATGCATATTAATGGGCTTTATCTATATAGATTTATTGTCTGCCTGTATCGGACCATCATGCTAGGCGGACTTTTTATGGCTGCCAGTTTGCACCACTTAGTTGAAAATCACATTTTGTGTACTGCCTTTAGAAAAGAGATTACTGTTTTCTTATGTTGACTAGTGATGTAAAGAATTGAATAGTACAAAATAATGGGCCAGAGAACTAGGAATGTTGTGGCATGTGAAGATGATTAAATTCACAGGATTATCTAGCTAACCTTTGGAGTTTAGTAAGGCAAAACCCAAGATCTGAATATTTCCTCTTGCTCCCTAGCTAAATTTTGTCCGGGCTAATTGGTTGCCCAGACAGAATTTACCCACCTAAAAAGAGGGCCGCGCTCTGGCCATTCCTGGGGTATGCTGACACTGTGCCCGAGCAGCACTTGTATTCAGTACTGCCTGAATAAAGTTAGTTGGACAAATGTCTGTCCTAAAGTTGTCTGAGTAAACAGCGGGGAATTGATCTGGTAAAGTAATCCAGTTATATTCAGTGGAGCCCTTATCTGGGCGAATTCCATGGCTATCAGAGTCACTTTGCTTGCACGCTAGTTCACTCAAAAGGGGCCTCTATGTATTCAAAATGATTTATACTTAGATAGCAAAATACTCACTGTGAATTTCTCCAGGTTCTTCAAATCAGTAGTATAGTTTCAGAAGAACATGATATGTTCTGAATATTCATGAAAGATTCTTACGTTTTGGCAGGGAGAGTGAAACAGTGGGTCAGGCTCACCTTTACTAGTTCACAAATCAGCCTTGCAGTGTCTTTAACTGTTTTGTGCTCTGTAGAAACAGCTTTAACTGTGTCAAATATATAGCTCTCAATGTTTAGCAGTTAAGACACTATATTGTTGTAGCCTATGTTATATTTTACATAGTGTATTTTGTCCACTCATTTTTTGTAATACTTTTGATATTCTTTTGTGCATCAGATTGCTTCATAATTGTTCAAGCAAAAACATTTTAAGAAATGTATGTCTGCACATTCACTATATTGCTTCTTAAAGTACAATTATTTCCCATAACTGTTTCTTTGCATTTTTTCTCCAATTCAAAATTTCCAGGATATTTGCATCACTAATGTCGACTAGTTGGTATTGGAGAAACACACAGTGTGTTGCATTTTGTTTTCATCATTCAGAAATTTAAGCGTGCAGCATACACAACAACAAGATCTCATTTTTGCAGTGACTTATCACCAGAAGCTCGTTTTGATGGTGCCTAATGTTAAACGACGGCTCTGCCACCAATGCCAAACTATGCTGTCATCGTTTTTCATTGGCAAATAATGATCTTCAATTTATATTGCAGCCCAAGCAGCTATAACTGCACCAAAGATGTGGAAGAAACCAAAAGATGGAAGTCAAGGCACAGAGGATGTGATGGAGGTGGAAACTGAGGTAAGACAGAGCAATTTTCCCATAGGGGGATTTAAGAAGGAAAAATTTCATTATCAGTGGATTCCTATTAGACAGCTCCATTGGTGCATGTGCAAGAGGATGGTAGTAACACAATTATCGAACATAATCAGAAATTATTGTCCCCAGACACGCCTGGTGGCTCAGTTGGCAAATTCTGTGCTCTGCTATGTGTAAGGTTCCCATTTAGATCCTCGGGTCAGGTCTTCTGCTACCCGGGCCAGCCAGGGCTGAGGATGCTGCAGAGGCATCATTCAAAGTCCCTGGAGGGGTGGGATTCTGTCATTGCCCAAAGGTGCCAACTACTGGCCAGATTCAGGTCCATGATTGCAGGGTTCCAGGAAGAGTTGTTGCCCAGGGACCATCAGTGCAGTGACTGAACTAAACTTAAGTTAGGGGATATAAAACAGGGGAGAGAATCCCAGGTGATTATGCCAGGATCACAGCCCTGGTTCCCAATAAGATGGAAATACAAAGGAGCAGGAGGAAATCTCTGGATTAAGAAAAATTGAAATTGTAACCAGTGGAGAAACTATCTTAGCTGGATGGGCACAACCCAAAACACGAGATCTTTTCAGGGATGCACTACACCAAAGCAATTTTATTTATTATACTCTGGAATTTGTTACCAGAGGATGTGGTTAGTGTAGTTGGGTTTAAAAAAGGTTTGGATAAATTCTTGGAGGAGAAATCTATTAACTGCTATTAATCAAGTTGACTTAGGGAATAGCCACTTCCATTACTGGCATCTGCAGCATGGGATCTACTTAGTGTTTGGGTACTTGCCAGGTACTTGAGGCCTGGATTGGCCACTGTTGGAAGCAGGATGCTGGGCTTGATAAGACACTTGGTCTTACCTAGTATGGCAACTTCTTATGTTCTTATTTTAAAAGATTTATTACTTGCTTCAGCCAAAGGTACTGAGTGAAGTACAAAACAAACCCCATAAAAATTTCACAGCAGATTTACCAATGAATATACAAACACAAATATCACAATGAAAGGCGCCATGATACATAGATGTTGGCTCCACAACCACTAACTGAGATTCAAATTAAACAAAGAGCATTATGTCAGATACTACAAAAGAAGAAGATTTAACCAATAACTGAATGGAAAGCCTCTTTAAACAGAGAAGTATTCAGGATCTTTCATAAATCATCAGGAAGAGAGTTCCACATCATTGGGTCAGCAACCTCCGTGAGGGTTTGAGAGCGCCTATAAATTTTTAGTAACTTATGCATGCTGAGACATCCTGCCTTATGGATCAGTGTTAAGTCTTTGAATGTAGTTCTGTACAACAAGTAGCCAATGGAGTGCGTGTAAGACTGGCATAATATTCTCGTTTTGCTGTGTACTAGTCAGAACTCAAGCTGCAGATCTTAAAGTTTTCTGCAGTCCAGTATAAATTGAGCTACAGTAATCGGAGTCTGTAAAACAGTTTGGACATTAATAGAATCCTGGAAAGGTTTAAGATTTCGCACTAATCGTAATTTAAAAAAAGAACCGCTGACTATGGCCTTCACTTGTGGCTGGAGAGACTGGTTTTGGTCAAGAAGAACTCTGAGATAGGAACAGAAAATTCCTTGAATTTAAAAGATAACAGAACCTCTGAAGATTGAAACCTGCTGTGGACTATTGTTTCAATCTTTCGAAGGTTCAAATTGAGTTTATTTTTGTCCATCCAATTTTTATTGCTGTTAGATAAAGCATGAAGCACAGTAGGAATAACGTGCACAAAAAACTGAATATCTGCACAAATCCTGTAATTTACATCTAGCGCACCCCCCCCCCCCCCCAGTAGGTTTCAAATTGAGCTCAGATAAAGATTGGTCAGCATCCTCTGTGCTTCCTGAGCAAATGTCATTCTGTTGGAAAGTCCTTGAGACCTTTTGAGGTGTACATATCTCACCTCGGACTTCAAGGCCACTATCAATCGAAACACACTACATGACAAAAAGCATTTTTGTTTGACATTTATTTATTTATTTTTAATTTTTATATACCGACATTCTTGTATAATATACAAATCATACCGGTTTACATTAAAACAGGAGATGCAGGAAAAAAGTTATTAGAAAAGCGTGTTATGAATTGCATAGAAAGAGGAGGACAGAAAAAGACCAATATGGCCTATCGAGTGAGCCCATCCCTCTACAATTCCTCCAACTCCCTCTGAGATCTCTCTTGTTTCTCATGCTTTCTTGATTTTAGGTACTCTTCTTGTCTCCATCATCTCCGGGAGGCTGTTCCATGCATCCACCACCCTCATCCCATGATCCCCCATGTTCCAGAGCCTCCTTTCCACTGAAAGAGACCCGGCTCCTGTGCATTGATATCTTGGAGATATTTACATGTCTCAATCATATCTCGCCTTTCCCCTAGGGCAGGGGACTGCAACCTGTGGCACGCAAGATTGTTTTTATTGGATGCAGTGGCTTTGCTAAAGAAACCGTGGTGGCGCCAAAGAGATCGGGGATCTTCACGACAGAATTATTTTTGTCTGCGGTCCCGCTTCCTTCATAGAAAAAGAATGGTGGCAGTGGGACAACCTAATTCTTTCCCCTCTGCTCCCAGCTTCCTCCAGGATCCCCAGGAGGAGGAGGATGGGGCACTCTTCCCCTGCCAGGGCCTGAATGGCGTGCTTAAAACCACATAGTGCAAAGTGCGAGGGAGGGAGGCATCTGTGGAGCTGCAAGGCCATCCTCCTCATGGGGAGGGAGGTACTTAAACTGGGGAGTATCGCTGTTGGAGGGGTGTGAGGGAGGGAATGACCCGGGGACCTCTATGGAGAGGGGCAGGGAGAGATGTAGTCCTACTAGCGTTTCGATTCTGTTTAGGGATCCATTGCAGCCTGACCCGTTCTGCTTTTGTAATAGTAGGTGTATTGGCAAGGATGGGGGAGAGGCAGGGAGAGACATTTTCCTTTCCTCCTTCTAATAATCTTGTTTTTGTCTGAGAAAAACATACCCATTTCAATCATTTTTACATAAATATTTTAACGGAAAATTAATACCAATTAAAATTAGTATTCGAGTTCTGTGAGAGAGCATTCTGGCGAATGAGAGTGCCGACTGGCTTGTGGCACTCAAGGACCAGAGTTACCTAGCCCTGATTTAAATCTTGGCTCACCATTCAGAAAGGTTGCCTACCCCTAGGGCATACATGTTTAGATCTTCAAGTCTGTCCCCATATGCTTTACAATGAAGACCACTGACCATTCTAGTAGCCACCCTCTGGCCCAACTTCAGCCGGTTTTTATTTTTTTGAAAATGCAGTCTGTCTATTTACATATTTATTTATTTTCAAAATCGTAATGTTCCATACTTATTACCAAACAAATTGTTTGAGACGGATTACCTCAATAAGTGCATGCAAAGTTTAAAACAGTAAAATTAATGTGTTCATCTAAATAAAACACACAGGATAAAAATACATTACATAAAAGCTTCTCTAAACACAATATTCCAAACAAGGTCTCACTAAGGAGTTATACAGGGACAATGTCCTCCTTTTTTTCTGCTGACCATTCCTCCCTATGCACTCGAGCATCTTTCTGGCTTTTGCCAATCCCATATCCACCTGTTTGGCCACCTTGAGATCATAGAAGAATTTCACCTCTCTATTGGTGGAGATACAAGCATAGAAAATATTTCTTAAAAAAGAAACTACCCTCTGTGCAAAATGTCAGAAGTATATGCTTCTAGGTAATAGTTACCCCGCAACATTTATGTTGCTTGCAAGTTGTGATGCCTTTTATTGAACTAAACTGAAAACATTATATAAATGTTTGACATGAGCTTTTAAGAGCACACAGATCAGAGGTGTGCACAGTGCTGGTCCTCAGGGCTATAAACAGATATGGGCTTCCTGATAAACGAGCAATTCACATGAACCTGGTTTTTAGATGAAAACCAGGTCTGGTGCAATACTGGGGCTCTGCAACTTTGATCCTCATTCTGACTAGTTGCATATAGTTCTAGGTCTTTCATCTATTTAGTATAATTAAAAAATATATATATAAAACATTTGGATGGAATAGCACACTTTAGATTGTTCAGTTCTTAAAATATTGCCACACTTCGTGAATGCTGAAAGCACAATTTGAAAGACTTCATTTGAACCCATCACATGCAAATATGTCTTACCAGCTGTTCCAGACCCATCAAAATAAGTCTGAATAGCAGAAAATAGTGTCTTGTTTGATTTAACAAAATAGAGACATTTAAATTGTGTGTTCAGCTCTTTCACTTTAATTCTTATATAGACAGTGTAATGTAACGCCTTAGTGCTACCCACTCAGGGTTACTCATTGGTTTCTTGGAAGGTCCCAGCAGTCATTGAATGGACTTTGCCTGCCCCTGCACTTGTGCTCCTATCCTGGCAATGTCCTGCTTCCCTGCCTGCTTATTTGTGATGAATTTTAGGGAAACAGCAACCCCTCTTGCAAACCAAACACAAAAAAAACTACTAGGGTAGCCCAACAACAAACTTCTGTGAGTCACAGATCAGTTACAGAGAGAGAACTATATAACTAAAAGGTTTTTCTAGAAAAATGAACCGTAAACATGAAAAATATAACTTACAAACAAGGTAAAGAAAAAGGGATTGTACAAATACAGCTACATACTTGCCTGCCTGCCAGCAATTCACTCACCGAAATTCACACACCTTTTTTGTCCACACCTGAACAAAAACTGGCAGTTTGTGCCTCATTTTGAATCAAGGACAAGATAACCATTTCAGTTCTGCCTGCCTGAAACTGCAGAATGCTGCAGGGTTCAGGATGTCACCATCATATTAATTTAATAGTCTAAAAGAAAAGAACTTTCATAATAGCATTGTAAATGACAGCCAATTTAAAAAACAAAGACAAAACAAAATGGTCCATTTAGCCCATCTAGCAAAGTGTTCACGGTTGTAAGTGCTGCTTCTTGTAGATGAATCACTTGCCATCTTGTCAGAGTTGTATCTGCTGCTACGTGCAGGTTACTCCCCATACTGAAAAGTTACCACAGGTAACCTTAATACTTCATTTCCATTTTCTTGCCACTAGCGATTGTCTTAGGTCCATATTCAGCCCTTGATCGGCTAGGAAAGTTAGCTGGATAAACTTATCTGTCTGACTTAGCATGGATATTCAGCAGGGCACGTCCATTGCTGAATATACCCAGCTATATTAAAATTAGCTGCATATATTCATCTTAAAGATAGCAGGACAGCTTCAGCTCTCTTAATGTTAATGCTGAAAATCAGGGTTATCTGGCTAATAACCCCAGATAACAGGCTTCGCCCCAGAACATCCCTGAACCACTCCTGACACAGCTGAAGAAGTTTTTAGCCAGATATTAAATTGTCTGATTATGTCAAGGTCGGTCAGAGTGCCAGGATTTTTAAATTTCGATGTTTGTCTGGCACTAAGTAAGTGCCAAACTTAGCCGGACAAACGTGTTGAATATGAACCTCTCTGAGATAGATATGCAAAGAATACTCGGCTAGGAATGTTAGCTGGATAAACATATCCAGGTATATTCAGTTGCATGGCTGCACCACCGAATATATCCAGATGACTTTTAGCAGGGCTGACTTAGCTGGATAAGGCTGAATATCACCACTTATCTGGCTAAAGTTAACCGGATAAGTAGCTTCTCCCTGGAATGCTCCACTCAACCTACTACTTACTTATTTTTATTTATTTATTTTTTTTATGGGGTTTTTTGTTGGGTTTTTTTATATGCCACTAATAAAAAAAAAATTAGTAACAACCCATCTAGGCGGTTCACAATGATATACACATAATGAATTAAACTAAAAACAATATGACAAAAGTAGATACAAGATAAAATATCAAATAATACGATGTTAAAGGATAACTATTTGGACATAAACATTTCATTAATAAATTAATAGAGGGGTTGATTAAAAGTTAAGCAATATTGTAAGCGGCAGAACAAAGATGAGTTTTGTAAAGATATTTTTAAATTCTTTTAGTGCTTGATATGCCTGATCTCTTCTGGCAGGGACTTCCAAAGAGTTGGGCCGGCGATTGTAAAAGCTCATTTGCGGGTTATGTCAAGTCTTGCAATTTTTATTGTCAGAAACTCAAGGATGCATTAGACCAGGGCTTCCCAAAGTCTTAGCCAATGTGACCCAATTTTAGCGCTTGAAAATTCACATGACTCAAGAAGAGGACCAAAACAAAATTGGGAGGGGAGCAAATTTACTCCAACAATCACTCCACTCTCACTCTCCTTGCACTTTTAGCGTATCCCCTCCTTCAGTCTCCACCCTCTGCAGCGGACTTCATCTCATCATTCTTCCCTCCAGCAGATCCTCCTGCTCAATCTCTGCCCTTCCAACTGATCCTCTCTCACCTCAAGCCCTTCTTATGACCCCCACTCATTCCATACCCATCCCCTCTCTCTCATATTCCCCTAGCTGACCCCCTCTCACCCCTTCCTCTTATGTCACCCAGTCGAACTTCTGTCTTTTCTCTCCACAGCCAATCTCTCTCCAGCGGAGCCAACCCTCAAACCCCTCATACATCTGATTCCACTCTTTAAACTGCTCCCTCCCCAAATATGCTCCTGACCAGGGACAGTAATAATAGTTTCCTTTGAGCCCTGGGCCAAAGGTGGACAAGTGGTGGGAAGAGAGGGCAGTCTGATGATAGGAGCAACAGTTTTCTCTTGGTTAAGTTCAGTGGTGGGTGAGGAGGGAAGAGCAATGGCAATCTCCACTAGTCTACTCATATTCAGCCCTCCCCTCCCCTTATGACTGGTCCCAAACCTGATAGTGATTTGCAAACGGCATCAACATTACTAATGAAAGTTGGCACTGGGCCTGTGAGCTAGTGAGGCTCATAGGCCTTGCAGTGGCCCCGATCCCTCCTTATGCAGCATTTCCTGTTACTACAGAAACTCTCACAAGGGCAGGATCACTGCAAGCCTTGTGAGCACGTGCTGGCTCACAAGCCCCACACTGACTTCAGTACTGCTGCTGGTGCTTGAATAGCGCTGCCATTTGAGGCACTTTTGACCCCATTTGGGATTCCCACAATTTGGAAAGTCTGGACTTAGATGGTAACTATTTAGCTGGATAAATAATTATCCAGCTAATTGGCGGCCACTGAATACAGCCAAGTATTGAAATACACCACTTAGCTGGATAAGTTCCAACTTATCCCATGTCCTTTTGAATTCCGTCATCAGATTTGTCTTCACTTCCTTCTCCAGGAGGGCATTCCAGGCATCCACCACCCTTTCCATGAAAAAATATTTTCTGATGTTCCTGAGTCTGCCACCCTGGAGTTCGTGATGACCGTTAGTTCTGCTTCCTTTCTGTTGGAACATGTTGGTGGTTTAGGTATTTCAGTGTCTGTATCGTACTCCCTTGTTGCCTCTCCTCTCTAGGGTATATATGTTTAGGTCTCAAGTCTCATTTCATATGTCTTTTGATGCTGACTTCTCACTGAGAAAAAAAAAAGGTCCTAGGGTAAAATGAATTTCATAAGCAATGTAGATCCCCCATTTCATCAGACAGTTTAATCTCTTACATTAAGTAAATATTCCTTGCTAACCCAGATCATAAGATATAAACTTAGCAATCGGTAGGCATGAACTTCCTCCAACCTAGGTTGGATCCAAAGTTGGATCTTTAAAAAAAGAAATTCTTAAGTTGGCTGATGGGAATGTTTTGATTTGGTTCAGATTAGATTAAGGTTATTTCTAAGAAAATCTGGACATAGACACATGTATGTCTGTCATTTTAAAAGGTAGCATTTGTCCCTTTCTGTCTCAAGATTTTGCACTTCAGGATGAATGCATGGTAATTGTAAGGGGTGTAATGAACTGTGTTTCCAGTCAGGGGTTTGTTTGTTTCATCTTATAATGTACAGAGGACCAGATCATGATGTTTATATTACAGGTATGCAAACAGTGAGACCCACCAAAGTATTGAAAGTCTCATTCTCTGTATCACCACATTATTTGTAAAACTGCACTACATGAAAGATACTCTTTCAGCATGGGACAATTGCATTCAGCTTGCTGAGTGACAGTCCCTATGTACTGCCAATTTGTCATCTGGGCAAGCTCATGCAATTGAAGTGAAGAATGATGAAAGCAGCAACACTTTTCTAGTGCCAGGCACTTGTCACCAACTGCATAGATTTCTTTAAAAAAAAAAAAAAAGTCTGCATAGTATGAAATGTGGCATATGTTACTCAGGCTTCTCTTCATTGCAATCTGCTACAGTGGCTACAAAAAAAAATAGCCAGCCAGCTCAGCTGCAAGGCTCCGACAGATGGGGAAAGAGTTGGATTGCTAGCTGCCTGCTCACAAGCGCCTTAGATGTGCCAGGGAAAAAAAGGAAAGACCATTTTGCTATCTTGCCCTAAAAGAGAGGATTCTACCTCTGCTATTTGTTGCAAAGCAGGAAAGGAGTAACTGCAGGGTGAACAAATGATTTGACTGTCTTACCCCATTCTGGCTCAACATGCCATGCATATGCCAATTTGATGGACACTTGCTATAGGAAGCTGTTTTTAGTCACTTATTGTGGTGGAATATGTTGAATCACAGGAGTTCTTGTGTTCATACTGTTTTGTTTTGTTTTCTTGCTGTGCTTCAGTCTAAAGCAGAAGAGGAATTTTCAGGCGAGACAGTGCTTGAATCTGAACAGGATAGCATGAGCCATGGTTTTCACCCAGAGAAAGACCCTTCGGATCTTAGAAAAACAAAAGCTGTGGAAGAGAATGGGGAGCAGGAAGCAGAGCCCGTGCGCAATGGCACAGAAAACGTTTCTGAGGGTGAAGGAGCAGATGCCAATTCTGGCTCCACGGAGGGCTCTGAGGATGGGCTGGTATACCAGTATAAACCAGGTAAATGCTGCATGTGAACAAAACAGAGAGAGAGGCTTGCCATCTACATCCTATATAGGCGGCTGCTGCACATTGTCTAACCTCTAGTGTGAACACATAGATCGACTGACAAATGCAAGTAAGGCATGCCAGCTCAAGATGCAACTGTGTATGTGTGTTCATGTGTGTATATATTTCTGTCTCTGTATTTGGCAATGAATACAAATATTCATTGCCAAACACAATCATGTGACCTATTTGCATGACTGAACTACTGCCTTCAGAGAACTATTACAGGTAAGAAGCTTCACTTTAATCCATTTTATAGTTTTTTTTCCCTTATGTGATTCTCATATAGTGAATGAAATGTAAATTAATAGAAAACTGCACCCATAATATCTTGTGCATGATTTCAGAAGCACCTATGGAAACATTTTTATATTTACACGTGTCAATTAAAAATGTTTATTTTGATGATTCTTTAAGCAGGGTAGAAACCCACCACAACCAGGACATGATAGGCTCATTATTGCTGTAATGTCAAAATTGACATAACATCGTATACTAACAAATTGGTGGCCAATGTTATGTGATATAGTACATAAATCTATTATGTTCCTTTATTGCCTGTAAGACACGTGAAGTAATTCTCCTACTTTACTCACATTGGTAAGGCTATTTTTTGTTAAAGAGTATTCTGTCCGGTTTTAAGTATTACACCTTAATAATAATCTAGAGAATTGGAGCAAGTTCAGAGAAAAGCAACAAATGTCATTTGTGGCCAAGGTGGTATAAGCTACAAGGATAGTTTGAAGCAATTTTGTTTATATAGTCTGGAAGAGGAAAGACTGAGGAATGACTTGATATCATCTTTCAAACGCATAAAGGGAGTTACATTAACAAGTAAGGGACAAGAAGTAATGGTATAAAATTGCATCCTGAAAACCTGACCTGCTTGACAGTCCTCAAGGACCAGGTTAAGAACCATTGGACTATGTAACATCTTGAGATCCCTTCCTAGCCTTTCTACAATAGTGGTTTTAAACCAGTCTTCTGGATTTTCTTTCTCAGTCTGGTTTTCAGACTAACCATAATGAACATGTATAAGAGAGATTTGTGAACATCATCTTGGTTCTTAGAGCCAGTTTTTGCAAATATCTCATACATATTCATTAAGATTAGCCTGAAAATAGGCTACAAGGGTCCCAAATACTGGTTTAAAAAATACTGTCTTTTATATTGTACATGAATGTTCAAGACCACTTAAGTCCCTTAAGAGAGCAGCCTAAGAATTGAAATTCAAAGAAGACCTTGGAGAAAGATCGTTACTGGTTGGCAAGAGTACCAGTAGGGATGAGGTAGATACCACTCCATTTACAGAGGAGAGTTTTGGGGTAGAACCAGCAAACTGAAAGTGGAGAAGGTAATGGGGTTAGATGAGTTATACCCTAGGGATACCAAGGGAGCTCAAAGATGTACTGACAGGTCCACTGAAGGACCTTTTTGATAGATCCTTGGGAGTGTGGTCCCGCTTTCCAAAAGTAGTAGCAGAGGGGAGGTTGGAAACTACAGGCAGGTTAGCCTTAACCTCGGTGGTGAGAAAATTAATGGAGAGGCTGCTGACTAAAAGGATAGTGAACTATCTACAGTCCAGTGGGTTGCTGGATCTGAGGCAACATAGTTTTCCCAAAGGAATATTGGGTCAAACAAATCTGATTACGTTTTTTGTTTGGCTGACAATTGAATCAAGGACACATGCTTAACGTGATTTCCTGGATTTCAGTAAAGCTTTTGATACAGTTCCGCATAGGAGGCTCGTGAATAAGATGAGCAGCCTGGAAGTGGTTCCCAGAGTGGTGGAATGGATTAGAAATTGCTTGACTGACAGATGGCAATGAGTGGTGGTAAATGGACCCTGCTCGGAGGAGAGAAGAGTGATAAGTGGAGAGCCTCAAGGATCAGTTCTGTGGCCAGTTCTGTTCAGTATCTTTGTGAGTGATATTGCTGAGGGATTAGAAGAAAACATTTGCTTTTGTGTGGATGACGCTAAGATCTTCTACAGAGCTGCAGGAGTGGAGAGAATGAGAAGCAATCTAAGAAAACTCAAAATGTAATCAAAGGTTTCACAGCTGGAATTCAATACCAAGAAGTGCAATCATGCATTTTGAGTGTAACAATCCAAAGGAGCTGCATGTGATGGGGGGGTGAAGGACTGATATGCACGGACTGAGAGAGACACCTCAGGGTGTTAAGTTTTTAGTGATCTGAAGGTAGCGAAGTAGTGTGACAATGCGGAGACTGAGGTCAGAGGGATGCTGGGGTGCATAGAGAGAGGCACAACCAGCAGGAAAAAGGAGGTGCTACTGCCCTTGTTCAGGTCATTGGCAAGGCCTCACCTGGAGTCCTGTGTTCAGTTCTGGAGACCTCATCTCTAAAAGGGTAGAGACAGGATGGAGGTGGTCCAGAGGAAGGCGACCAAAATGGTAGTGGAGTCTGCTCCAAAAAACTAAATGAGAGGAGACCAAAGGACCTAAGTATGTAAACCCTGGAAGAGAGAAGAGACAGGGGAGACCAGATACAGACCTTTAAATACCTGAAAGGTATTAATGAAGCAAAGGAATTTTGAATCTGAAATGTTTAAAGTTATAAAATTTTGTATTGTGTCCCCCTTGATATTTGTTTATCTTATACATGTGGGGTTACACTGGACTGTCTCTGTTTTGTTCGAATATTTCTTCACAGAAAGGATGGGTGGATGCACCCCAGGAGAGGAAGGAAAAACAAAAATTATGACTGATTTCAAAAAGGCAGAGGATCCCTGGTGACTAGATGAGGGAAATGAGGAAATCTGGTAACTTCTGGCGTAACATTTCTGCACCAGAAGGGGTAACTCTCAAGGAGCTGCAGATTCAACCCTAAATAATCTGCTGGGTAGACTGGATGGACCAGTTCAGTCGTTATCTGCTGTCAGTTTTTATGTTAAAAGAAAGAAACAAGTAGCATTTTTCTTATGAGGCTTAATTACGATCTGTGTTTCTCAGGCTTGGTCCATTGTCTTGCAGTGAGATGCATACTGTTGTCGGTATAATCTTCTAAATTTACACGTAATTAGCTACACTGTCAGCACCAAATCAGTAAGAACTGAAGACCAAAAATAGATGGTTAAAATCTTCAGAATATTTTGGTTCATTTGAAATTAGCAATATCAGCTTCTCTGTCTCTGCTCTGTTGCTTCCTCTCTCCACCTTATTCCAGGAGTGAGTGCTTTCATTTCCCTTGAGGAATGAAAATGAGATCTATATGCCTGTATTGGTTTTAGCTTCCAACTAAAATATCTGAAACAAAGTTTTGCTACAGAAGTTGCACCTCCCCTGTGAAGCTAGTAAGCTGGTAGAGAAATGATCCGAGGGAAAGTGGCAGCCTCCATATTTTAGGCATGAGTTGGTCCATACTAATTGAATCAGTACAAATGATGTAAGATGAGTGGCTTTCTGAAATACTCTTTGGTAGAACAACGAGTGATGCCTGGTGTTAATGCTTCCCACAATATGGTGGTGGTAATCGCATGTTTTTCCTCAGGTAAGCCCACTCTGCAAGGTAAAAGCGTGCTTGGATTCTCAAGGAGCAAAAAAAAAAAAAGAACGGGCAGAGTTAGGTCGGGAGAGGGAAATTGTGCTGAGATCCTCAAACGAAATTTCCATGCGGAAGTTTTCCGGTGGCCCGCGCTTTGCCTGCCGCCTGCATTGTCCAAGGGAAGCTTCCTGACCTGTGGGCAAGCTCCACAGGGAAGCTCATAATTGCCTTCCCCATGATACGCCAAACTTATTTTTTTAGAACATTGTAAAAATAATTTAAAAAAAAAAAGCTGTTATACGTAGGGCAAAGATGTATTTTTTACCCCCTTTGTTTTCCTCTTGTAATTTTTGTGGTTTATAAATTGAGGACCAGAAAAGAATGGCTTCTCTCTTTTGCTGCTTGTGTTTATGGACGCTTGCTTTTTCATGGAGGTGTTGCGTTAGGCGGAGGGCAGGAGAAAATACAAGTGGTTTTCGTTTGTGCCTGCTTCATAAAGCAGTAGCTTTTCTTACAGGAAGTGGTGGCATCTAAACCAACTCAGAAGAGGATCTGGGTCAGGTGTCATCACGTTCACCGAGACCTTTGTGCACTTTTAACTGCTTTCACGTAACAGTCTGAAGTGGTGCTCCTCGGTACAAGCAAGCAAGCGTGCAGGGCTCCCAGTGCTTTTATTGTAGGACTGTGAGAACATGAGCTGGTGATATTTCCCAGAATTTTTGAAGTGATGAGGGAGGAGGTGAGGGGAAATGGCAGTTTTCCTGATTTTTTTTTTCAGAGAAGATTTGAAATTTTGGGAAAAAATGAAATAGTTTTGTATAATATTTAAACCTTACTGTTTTCAAGATTAGAAAATAAACTATGTACAATAGGGCATTTATATTTTTTAAATTTTATAAGTATAATAAACCATTATAACAGATACATCCAGGGCTCGAGATCGACCTACAAGCTGCTGCAGTTTGAGTAACAGAACAGGTCTGAGATTCTGACACGTGAAAATGAGAGCCATCAACACTGTAGTAAATAAAGTTAACTCTTATTATCATAAATGAGAAACAGTCTTCTTGCAGTCAGCCTTATCTATATTAGAAAAAGAAAATTTTCTGAGCTTTTTTGATTATCATAGTAACAATCCCTCTTTCAAACTCTGAAAAACCGACACTGTCAGCCTAACAAATCACTGTATTAGCTATCCGTAAAAGCAGGTATTCAATTAAACTTCATGACCTGGAGTAATAGTGTACAATCTGACTGAAAAGGAATTGCCATCTGAAGCAACATATTTACATCACAATTTTGAAAGTACTGGGATTTCTAGTTTCTCTCTGATGCTGAATCTGCACTTTCGTTTCTGTTTTCATGGAGGAGCTTCTGTACCCGTGAGTCGCTTTCTTGATGTGGTATGTGGATTTCCAAGCACAGACCCGCTGCTTTTGTGTCTTGTAGAGTATGGAGGAATCTGAAGTGGGGGGGGTCAGAGACAGTTTTATACAAAGGCCCAGCCATCATGTTTGCGGGGCCAGTGTGCTAGGCAGAGTTCCAGATTGCACTCCTGGACCAAATACGTGCAGATACCTACCGTATCTGCATACACTCTGCTTTAAAGTGGCTGACCAGTCACGAAAAGCACAATTTAAATTTAAAAAAAAAAGTTCTGTATTCTTAAACACTTGAAAAGTACTTTACCAACATCAAATTACTTGCTTAGCAATCCAGTCAGATGCACTAATAATTTCCTCCTCACTGCTAATATTTCTGCTTTTGTATCTTGGACGTAACCGATTTACAGCAGTATGAACTGGCTGGCAACCAACATTAAAGAGACTAGTGTGAACTCTCAGCATGTGATGATTTCTCAAAGAAAGATCACTCCCTTAAAGACCACACAATCACAGGACTTAAAGGGAATTTGAGAACTGTACAAGAACGAAAAACATTTGAAATGAAGATGATCAATGAAATAAGGGCAAATAGACTTAATAAGGACATTGGCTTTGTCACCCATTGTCAGATATAGGCTGTTTGAATGGAAAAGATATCCTATCAGTCACTACTGTCAGTCCCTCTTCCTCTCCCCCCCCCAACTTTTCTGTACTGAACTGTACATCCTGACAACCTCATGCCTAACTGATTCTCTACTATTTAACTAAGTGGTAGAGTTTAAAAGGAGCGCTCATGCGTCCATTGAGCACGTGGTTCCTGGCACGCGTACATGGATGCAGTGATTTCTGAATGTGCATGTTATAAAATCCATTGGCCTTGTATGCTTGATTTTAAAATCCACATGCATGTGCGGGCGCAGGGGGAGTGAATTTTAGTAAATTACACACAGCGACGCAATCGGGCCTTCCCCAGTTCCCTCCCAGTCTACTCCAATTACGGTGCAGACTGGAAGGGAACTTCCCTACCCCCCTGCCTAACCTTCCTTCCCCTTTCCCCTCTCCATCTTGACCCCTACCTACCTACCCAAAATTGTTTTATTTTTCGATTCACTGCTCCTCCCGAGCAGAAGTAGTTTGTGCACACTGGCCGGCGGCTAATGGCTTCTGTCCCGGCCAGCGTCTGCCCCACCCCTCCCCGCCCAGACCATGCCCCTGGCCCGCCCCTTTTTCAGGGCCCGGCACGTATCGGGCCCTTTTGAAAATGCACTTAGCGCACGCAGGGTCCAGCCACTCGCATAAGTAACTATTTTAATGCACGTGGCTGTTTGAAAATTCAGCCTTTAAGTGTAACTGGCCTGAGAAAGGTCACTTAGCTCTCAAAAGTCCCTTCATAGATGTATTAAGTCGTCCAGTAACATGGTGACACCTGCAGCTTGCTAACACATTGACCACAGAACTTTGCTCAGGATTGGACTTGTGATTATCTCATATTTGTATTGGTCTTTCAGCTTCAAATATTACACAGTCATTAGCAAGCATTTTGAGAAAGTAATGTGCAGGTAGTGATAATTTAAAAACATTTCTTGAAAAGCATTCTACATATTCTATGAGAGAAAATATTTCATTTTGTTTTACAGAAAAATACATGACACGTGACAACTGAACAAAAAAGGGGGTGGAATTAGAACAAGGGTCAAACTTCTGCTAATTCAACCCTTTCATTTTTCCCCATATTTTCATTTTTTCCACTTCTGGCCACTGGGGGAAAGAATTGGGGGGGGAGAAAAAACCGTTTTCCTCTGAATTTTTCCATTTTATTTTCCCAAGCCTTCACATCTCTAAACAGTGATCAGTCTTCTTCCTTTTCTCCTTTTCTTTGGAATTTTTGTGTCCAAGCTTTCTGACTGTGTTTTCAGGTACCGTCTTTTTATCCTTCTCTAAGGTGGCAACTCCAATGAGCAACCTCAAAGTGCTTCCCATGAGCTCCAGTCAACGCCTATTCTTCTGGAACAGTGGAAGCCTCTGGATCCTGAGGGGAAGAGGCAGTACGATCGGGACTTTCTGCTTGGCTTCCAGTTCATGCCTGCCTGTGTACAGAAACCTGAAGGATTGCCTCCCATCAGTGATGTGGTCCTTGACAAGGTGGGTTATACAGAAAAATACCGGCACAGATTGGTGAAAAGGGGAGGATGCTCTTCGGTTGGTCAGAGAGAAGAATAGCCTGAAAGCAGAGGCCTGAGGAGCATGCAGAGACTGGAGAATGGTCTGAGGATGAGAAAACTGCGGAGGGACGGAGGGAGAGACCTGCTAAAGAGCCGAGGCAGGAAAGCGACATGAAGTGGGGGCGGAGGAAAGAGAGGCCTGAAGGGGGGAAAGGGCTGGCACAGGAGATTGACCTGAGGGACAGGGAGAGAAATGGAAAAAAAAAAATAAATCGTAAAAGCCAGAAAGTAGTGCGAGAGAGAAAACAATGTTTCCATGAAAGGGTCTTTAATTAAAAAAAAAAAAAATCCTTTCATCAATCTTTTATTTATTTCCTAACAGGCCAATACAGTAAAGCAAATGCATGTTGAGGCTATTAGCGATTCGCCCCAAATATTTAAAAAAAAAAAAAAAGTGTGCCTGATCCACACATTTGTACGCTCAGAAATTAACACAGCCCAGATCAGGCGTTAATTTCTGAGCGACACAAAAAAAGTGGACAGAAAAACAGGCGATGATATGTTGGAGGGACCAAAAGTTTAAAATTTAAAAAAAAATGCTGGGGGTCAGGTTAGGAAAAGGGACGCTCAATTAACAAGCATCCATTTTCCTAAACCATGGCAGTACACAGTTTAGTAAAACGGACGCTCAATTGAAAATTGCACACCAATTACTCCTGGGGGAATTCTCCACACAAAAACTTAAAATACTGCATACTTTATATTAGTCAAAATAACACAATTTATGTGACAATCTTTAAATAATTACATTTTAAGTTAATACAGAAAAAAGTTATTACTTAGAGATGCAGAATTTTAAATATTTTGAGCAGAATTTCCCTAGAAATTCACTGTAAGAGTGTCCCTTCCACTCGCTCTCCTTACTCCCCTGGCCACTTTGCCCTCTCAGGCCTCCTGCACATGCCAGTATCTCTCCCCTCCACCTCTAGGCTCAACCCCTTCCTCTCTGTTGCCACTCCCAGAGTTTGACCCCATTCTCAGTACTGCCCTTCACACAGGCTCCCTCTGTCCCTCCCTCTCTCACACACGCGCTCCCTCTCTCTAGTACACACAGACACACCCTCATACATGGTCCCTCGCTCTTGCATACACACCCACACAAGCTCCCTTTCTCTCTCATGCATGCACCCTCACATGCCTCCTGTGTGTCTTTCTCACACACCCCTTCACACAGGCTCCCTGTCACACATATACAATCCCTTCACACAGGCTAGCATCCTCACAGGCTACGATCCCTTTTTCATACAGACCAGCTCCCGATCTCTCATACACACACACACTCCTTCACAATCTCCTCATATAGGCTCCCTCTCTCTGGCATCCACACTCAAGCACCCCCACTGCTCTCTCTCTCTCACCCATCTGCTCTCTCACACCTCCACTGCTCTCTCTCTCACCCATCTGCTCTCTCTCTCACCCCTTCCCCTCACATACACACACTCTCATCGGGGCCTTCCACTTCGCCGCAAATGGCGCGCCAGTTCCTTCATGTTCACCACAAATGGCATACTCCATTCGTGACATGCCAGGGTGTCCTCTGCCATTTTCTGCGCAGAATTTGGCAATTCTGTGCAGGGATGAAATCAGCACAAATTCTGCGCTGCACAGTAGCGCAGAATTCCCCCAGGACTAACCAATACCAAGAGGCCACAAACTGAGCACCTGCTCATTCCGCGGGCTCCTGGGAGTGACTCTCCTCAGACGGGCTATGGAGACTTCTAGCCACATTGTGTGTGAGTAATTTTCAGGCAGCCAGTCTACTTGGGTAAATGGCTTTAAAAATTGTCCTTCCTATAACTGGAAGTTTGTATTCATTTTGAATGGTTTATTGACTTTTATATAAACATTTTCCAGTTTAATGCTTCACAGAATTATAGGAGGGAGAGTCAAGGAAGGAATAAGGTGAATTTAAACTCTTGATACTATGCTTAAATTCGCCTTATTTGACACCCCCATGTGTATATGGATTTATTTTTCTAATTCAAATTAGGTATGTGCGGAAGTTGGAATACTAGCTTTGGGTGATGTTTTTTTTTTTTAATCTGTAAAGCGATTCATAAATATTATTAAATAAGTTGATATTTTATGAGAGGTTTACGTGACTATGTTAGACAACTTATTCACTCAATTTTACACCCGCTAATTAACTAGCACAATTGATAGACTCTTCTGTTGTCCGCTGTTTTTGGCTGGGAGGTCTGGGTGAACTGGGGGGAATTCGGGGGGGAAAGTAGTAGGAAGGTCTTGGTGAACCGAAGGTGACTGGATGAGCTGGTGTCTGTGATTTCAAGCGTGCGCGCAGATTTTAAAATATACCGACTCCGTGTACAAGTTGGGTTTTACGTGTACATGTTATATGCATAGGTAGAGAGAGACCATGCTTTCAAAGCATTACAAATATTTGCGCATACTGAAATATATTGGGGGTTGGACATTCGCATATTTTATAATCTTCATGGACCAGATACGTGCAGGTTATAAAATGCTCTGCTAGATTTCCGCGTGCATATATGGGGGCCGCTCGGAAAGGTATCCTTTTAGTAAGTTGTTTTACCTTTTTACAATACCAACAAAATAAATGTTGCAGCCCATGAGCTTCTGAGAGCACGCAGGTGCCTTGTTCAGAGACGTTTCTTAGCCCTGTGATTGTGTGTGTGAGGTCGTGTGCACTCACATGGTAAGACATGGCAGGTCCTTTAGTAACAGACGGTTCCTTCTTACAGATCAACCAGCCGAAACTGCCTCCAAGATCACTGGACCCTCGCATCTTGCAGCGAGGACCAGATTTCACCCCAGCCTTTGCAGATTTTAGCAGGCCCAGTTCGAGTGGTCGTGGCGTTCCTGTAAGTCTGGCAAAGTTCATTCTGGCAGCTCAGTTATGCCATTAGCAGGGGTGGGGTTTTCCCCTGTGCAGACTGTCTAGGTTATATTTTCTCTTCCTGGAAGACTTTTTCAGGGGTTAGGTAGTATGTGGTGTTACTTTCATTTTCAGTTTTAGACAATGCAGCAGTTCCAGTCTTCTGCAAATTTTTTTTATTTTATTTTTTATTTTCTTTGCCCATTCTATACAGTACAATGGATGTTTCCCTTGTAAATGTTGTTGAGGACAGTGAGACTCTGCCTTCCCTGGTTTCCTGGGAAGGGTAGAGCAAGAGCACAAAGAGTGCAAGCAGCCACCCTAGATCTCTTCTAAAGGACAACAGTAAATTTGCTCAAACAAAACATTTCAGAATCTCTACAGATGAGCCTAAGTCCAAACTTTATGTATTAAAATAAGAAACTTGATAAAAATGTGTTACCAGTGGTGACGTGCAAATACAGATTTTGTCTTCCGCTGCCCTTAGGCTCTGTAGGTGCAGCACTGATATTGCCACTGCCCCTCCCTCCCAGCTGATCTTTGTCCTTGCAAATCTGTGATTGCCTCTCCCCCCAACAAATTCAGTTCCCACCCCTTCTAGCTGTGCTTACTATTTTGCTCTTGCTGCTTCACTATCCCATTAACCTCAAAAACTGCGGCCCCAGTGCAGGCACTGCCCTGCACAGGGACTAAGTGAGCCTGCGGGTCCAGTCCAGTTTCCCTGGGCTTCTGTACAAGGAACAAAACCTGCAAATGCCAGACTGTGGGCTCACTCAGTCTTGACAGGAGAGCAGCACTTGTACCAGAGTCACAGCTTTCAGGTCAACAGGGGTGGAAAAGAATTGGAAGCCCATCTGATGGGGAAGGGGGTGGGATTTCAATCAGATTACAGGGCGGCTGAGGAGAAGAAAGTGGGATTGATGAGTGTTGGGGACAGGAACTTTGCCACCCTAGGCCACCGGCCTAATGTACCTATGAGTAAATCCTCGCCTGGCGGAGTAATGATAGTGGTAGCATAAATATGGGAGCATCTGCAGGAATAGGCCTTACTTCAGGAAAGCTATTGCCATGTGTAACAAAGGCAGAACAGCATTGAAGCCCTAAGTTTTACCTAAATTCTAGGTCATCTTTCTATTTTGCCCAGTGATAATTTTTCATTATTGGTTTTTAAATTAAATCTGGTTCTCTTATTGTAGAGTTGCCTAGAAGTCCCTTTTTAGCTCCTGCTGCATGTTTACTTTAAATTTACAATGGTGCTGATAAGTCATTGAGCACATAATTTGTCTTTTCTGCCATCATCTATTATTCTGCCCAGTTATTTCTCTTTGCACTGCAAGGATATGTGCCAGTTGTATGACTGCTTGTAGGGTATCAGTTTTTAGCTAAAACATTTTTTTTAATTATTTATTGAAACAATTTTCTGTGCCACTTCACTGGTTCATAGGAGCACTCAAAGCTGTGAGCAGACCAAGTGAGGCATAGCCTCACTGGCACTTTTAAAAGCAAGTACATAAAACAAATAACTTTGTCATGCAAAAGATCACATGCAAACAAAATATGTTTAATCATTGGTTTACTCATTGGTACTCTTCAATCCTGTGTGGATAAGCATACAAGATCCCTTATTTAATCTGACTCCATGTATTAGCCATAAACTATGCAACAATCTAAAACAGCCCACAAAACCAGTGAGGTAATTGCCTGTACAACTGCTAGATCCCTGTGAATTTAATGGACAATACTCAGCCACCGCTACCACCACTGGGGAGTTGTAGCCTGCTGGTACCAACCTGGCTACCCTATGACCTACAGTATCGCCAGGTGGTGCATCCTTTCAAAACCAATTGAGTCATCCAGTCTGCTCAGTTCTATCTCTGGTGCAATTCAATAGACCCCAGCCAATCTCTGATTTCCCCCTTTCCTCCATGCCACTAGGAATCCTTTGTACTTAAGCCATACATCTATGAATTCTGTTACTGTTTTTGTCTCCAATACTTCTATTGGGAGCCAATTCCATGCATTTACAACCTTTTCCATATGAAATATTTTCTGATGTCACTCATGAGACTACCACCTGGAACCTCATAGCATGTGATCTCTTGTAATTAGAGCATTTCTTAGCATCCAATCAGATTAATCCAGATCAAGTGGGTTTTTGCACTCCTACCAACAGATGGAGATGGAGCAAGCTGACATCACAGTACATAAACCCCTGCAGTGACCTCAGCCTGCCAGTATTCTCCATCTCCAGGAGATGGTGGACATACATCTCCCTACTGGGGATTGCTTCTCTTTTAAGGAGAATTAAGGAAAGAAAATTACCACTCTGCACTCCTGCGATGATACCAGTTGGTCCCTCCCCCAGTTGAGAATTCCTGAGGTGATTTCTATGGTCCCTCAGAGGTGTGCTTTGGTCCAGTAGATGGTTTTGCCGGCATGGACTTAGCTGCTTTTGCATCTGAAAAGGCGGTAGGTGCTGGAAGCTGAGCATGGCGGTGATGGCACATGCCCTTTCTCCCCGCAGCCGGAGACTCTCGCTGTGCTCAGCCAGGTAAGGCTGAGCTCCGGTATAGAGAGAGAGAGAAAGAAAGAGAGAGGCTTAGCAGGAGGTTTTTACTGTGCGGGGCTAACTCCCGTTCGGTCTCCAAGCTCCATAGGATATGTTGGCGACTCTACGCAATGCGAAGGTTCCGCACTTTTTCAGCCACAGAAGAGATCCAAAGTCATTGAGAATCGACGCTCTAGTGCAGGAGTGGCTGGAAGACAAGTTGCTGATAAGAACATGCCATACTGGGTCAGACCAAGGGTCCATCAAGCCCAGCATCCTGTTTCCAACAGTGGCCAATCCAGGCCACAAGAACCTGGCAAGTACCCAAAAACTAAGTCTATTCCATGCTACTGTTACTAGTAATAACATTGTTTTTTCTGTTACACAACTGCTAAGAAAAATGTATATTTTTGTAAACCGTTATGATGGCTCTACCGAATGACGGTATATAAAACTCAACAAATAAATAAATAAAATAATAGCAGTGGTTATTTTCTAAGTCAACTCAATAGCAGGTAATGGACTTCTCCAAGAACTTACCCAATCCTTTTTTAAACACAGCTATACTAACTGCACTAACCACATCCTCTGGCAACAAATTCCAGAGTTTAATTGTGCGTTGAGTGAAAAAGAAATTTCTCCGATTAGTTTTAAATGTGCCACATGCTAACTTCAAGGAGTGCCCCCTAGTCTTTCTGTTATCCAAAAGAGTAAATAACTGATTCACATTAACCCGTTCTAGGCCTCTCATGATTTTAAACACCTCTATCATATTCCCCTTTCTTCCATTGCCCCTTTTGAGCATATTGATTCAAAGGATCAAGCACCACAGGGGGATGGTGCTCTTGGTCGCTCCAGATTGGCCCAGGTATGCAGATCTGCAGAGGCTCCTGGTGGATTCGCCCCTTTGACTTCCAGTGCACAGGAACCTGTT
Source organism: Rhinatrema bivittatum (assembly GCF_901001135.1). NCBI lineage: Eukaryota > Metazoa > Chordata > Amphibia > Gymnophiona > Rhinatrematidae > Rhinatrema > Rhinatrema bivittatum. The sequence continues at coordinate 58,365,996 of NC_042629.1, read as the reverse complement.
TGAGTAAGGTCCTGTTCTTCACGAAGATCTGACTCAATTTTTTCTTATGGTTTGGCGCTTTAAAAGGCTTGTTTGCTGAAATGTGGATACTTTGCAGCAATGATTTCCACCTTGCTAAGAGCTAGAAAGTTCTCCCCTACCTTGGCCTATGAGTGAGTTTGGAGAGTGGTGTGAGGATCAAGGTGCTCTTCCTTCCTTGGTCAAGATTCCGCTTGTTTTGGACTTTTTACAGGATGGCTTGAATAAAGGCTTAGCTCTTAATTCCTTAAAAGTACAAGTAGCAGTTCTTGCCTGTTTCAGGGGTCAGGTAAATGGTGGTTCCTTGTTAGCTCATCCTGATGTGGCCCATTTTCTGAAAAGAGTGAAACTTCTTCATCCTCCTTTGCAGTTTCTGGTGCCCCTATGGAGTCTTAATTTGGTCTTGGATTTTTTGGCAGGTCCTATGTTTAGACCGCTACGTACGCTGTCCTTGCGGTTGAGGACCTTGAGAATGGTGTTCCCTTTGGCAGTTTGTTCTGTGCGTAGGGTTTCCGAAGTGCAAGCCTTGTCTTGCCTGGAGCCATTTCTTCAGGTGTCTTCAGGAGCAGTACAGTTGCATACTGTTCCTTCCTTTTTACCGAAGTTGGTCATTGAGTTTCACTTGAATCAGTCCATTTCCCTGCTGTCTCTGAACACCGAGAGAGATGTAGAGGAGTGTCGTCTGTTGTGACCCTTGGATGTCAAGAGGCATATTGTCAAGTATCTGGCAGTTACTGAGCCTTTGCGGAAGTCGGATTGCCTGTTTGTCCTTCACAGCGGTACTAGGCCGGGAGAGTCAGCCTTGCAGGCTACAATAGCTCGCTGGATTAAGGAGTTAGTCTTGGTTGCATACGTGGTCAGGTTAGGGCTCATTCCACTAGGACTCAGGCAGTGTCATGGGCAGAAGTGGGATTGTTGTCTCCAGTCGACATTTGCTGAGCTGTGACGTGGTCCTCCTTACATACCTTTTCCAGGTGTTATCATCTGGATGTGCAGTCCCGGGAGGATGTGGCCTTTGCACGTGTGGAATTGACTGGACCACAGGCAGCCTCCCACCCTATTTGGGAGCAGCCTGGGTACATCCCACTTGTTCTGGATTCATCTGAGTGGACACTAAGAAATTAGAAATTACTACTTACCTGATAATTTCCTATTCTTTAGGACAGTCAGATGAATCCATCTTCCCACTCTTGTCAGCTAAATGATTGCATAATGACCCTCCTCTGTACCTACATGTTACATGGATTACTGGTAAGTGTTACTCTAGTTCAGGGGTGGGCAATTTCGGTCCTCGAGGGCTGCAAACCAGTCGGGTTTTCAGGATATCCTTAATGAATATGCATGAGAGAGACCTGCATACACACTGCCTCAGTTGTATGCAAATCTATTTCATGCATATTCATTAGGGGTATCCTGAAAACCCGACTGGTTTGCAGCCCTCGAGGACCGGACTTGCCCACCCCTGCTCTAGTTCATGGACTAGTGTTATTACATTCTTGTCTGAGTGCAATGTTGCCTGTTGGCTGAGTATTGCAATGGTTATCTGTTTTTAATCAAGTTTTTTGCTAGTCTGTTCACAGTTTTTGAAGAAAATACTGGCAGGCTGATGTCACTGCAGGAGTATATATACTATGATGCCAGTTTGCTCCATCTCCATATGCTGGTAGAGTTGCATAACCCACTTGTTCTGGATTCATCTGACTGTCCTAAAGAAAATGAAATTATCAGATAAGTAATAATTTCTCATTAACATAATAGCTCAACACAATTGTTAGTTCTTGGCTTTTCTAACCCATGGCAGTTGGGGCATCAACAGTGCAGGTGATAACTTTCCTGGGTTATTAGTGTGGTAGAAAGTATGTACTGTGTAAATCATATGAACATGCCCCAATTTTCAATTAAAAAAAAAATGAAAAATTGTCTTAGTTGTTGAACGTAGGACCCAGGAGATCCCAGCCTGGCCAGAGGAGAGAGCCAAGGAAGATTATCATGAATATTTCTGTTGGTGATGATGTTCACTTGAAGAAGGCAGAGAATGCTTGGAAACCGAGCTTGAAGCGAGACAGCCTTTCTGAGGACCCAGAGAATGTAAAAACTCAGGTAAGATACCTAGAAACCCTCCCCAAGTCCTGGGGCAAGATGCGATATGCTATGATCAGTGTATTTTAACAGGGAGGCGTATCAACACTTCATGATGCTTTATTTCTTTGGCACAGAAATGTTGACATGCTTACAATATTCGTTATATGAATTTCTGTGTAATTAATGCATTATTGAATATTTGAAATGTTTTCTTTTTCCTATTAGAAACTAGGCAAGAAATATTATTAACTGGGGTCCACGGATTTATATTTTATAATTTTTCAAAGGGGTGAGTGAAAGACTGAGCTGATTGGGGGGGGGGGGGATAGAAAGGGAGAGATTGGGTTGAGTATTTGGTGTGGGGAGAGAGACACTGGTGAGGACAAGATGGGGGATTTTGAAAGATGAAGGGGAAGTAGAGCTCTAAATTTGTGAAGCTGCTTGTGGTAGCATGCTACGGGTTGTGCAACTAATTGGTATACATCAATGAAAATACTGCCTTGTGGGAAAGATTATCCTTTCCCACTTCCAAGGGAGGTAACTTGCCTCTATTTTTTGTTCATCTCCAGCCCGCTTTTTTATTGTTCACCATTTTGCTTACAAAATACTCTGTGGATTACAATTTTGTTGGCTGGCTGCCTGATATATTTGGGTTTTTTTGGATTCTTCTTCCTTAGGAACTATTCAGGAAGGTAAGAAGTATTTTAAACAAGTTAACACCACAAATGTTCAACCAGTTGATGAAGCAAGTAACAGACCTGACAGTGGACACAGAGGAGAGGCTGAAGGGGGTCATTGACCTGGTCTTCGAGAAAGCCATCGATGAGCCCAGTTTCTCAGTGGCCTATGGAAATATGTGTAGATGTCTTGCTACGGTAAGTAGGAAAAAGGGAGAAGATGGGCAGTAGAAATGCAGACTGACTTCTTTTGGGATAAGGTGATAAGAACAGGGAAATGAGCAATCAGGTTAAAGTAGATAGGGATCAGATAGAAGTCTTACTCCTTTAGTGTAGTGATAGTCTTTTGATTTGGAGTCCCAGAGTTGCAAATTTATTTCCAGAGTCCCATCTAGTAAAATAAGGCCCTAGAACTGATGCTCATCTTAGTGTTAGCAAGTATGGCTCTTTCACTAATGCTAATGGATTTTGAGGGGTGGAGGTACCTAGAGTACTGATTTTTAAAAAGTGTTTGAAAATGGTAAATGGAAAGAGGGAGGGCCTAGTTATTTTCACTGAGCAGTGAAAACTGACACTGCTTCTCATGGTCACTAGTAGACTGTAGGTTTATTCTCTCCTGTCAGAACACCTAGGTAGCATAAAGTACGATGCAATCCTCACGGAGGATACAGTTTGGGCTTGTGAATAAAAGACTGACTGCTGCTTTGACATTTTCTCTGAAGACCAGGCAAATCAGCAAGTCCCACTGCTCTCTGAAATTATCCAGTGGCATTGACATGGAACACGCTTCCAGAACTTTCTAGGAAAAATGTGAAGGTTCCTCTGGGTATGAGTATCATTTTCTGCATCTTCAGTTTCAGTCAGCCGGCTTGTTGTTTTCTGCCATGAGCGAAAGGGGCACTTTTTCCCCCTAAACTGTTGCAGTTGCTGCACAACTTTTAGAGCATTTTCTCCCTCTTTTCGGGCGTAATGATTTGTTCTTTTCCTTTTAGTTAGACTTTTCGACGAAACATTTTCTTCCTACTGAGCCCATCACCTAAATTGGAGCTCATGGGTATCTGCTAGACATGGCTCAAGCCATGGCATTTCTTCATACCATCAGAATTATGGACAGTGAAAGACGTAAGGCAGAGTCAGCAGGCATCAGGCTGGGACCATGTTAAGGATGTTGTGACACTTAGCTACAACAGTTCCCATAATTCCTTCCAGCTTTATTTCATTCTGCTGCAATAAATCTGCATACCTTTCACTTATATCCAAGCTGATTTGACCTTAGGCTCATAATGTCAAAGTGTATTTATTATTTTATTTAAAACATTTCTATCCCACAAATCTTATTAGTTTGCAACTGGACATTCTATCTGAGGTCATTCCTTCTCTATTGAGATATTCAGGGCTGTGACTTAGACTTCCGGTTAAACATTTGCATCATATTTTTCCTAACTCCAATATCATTTAACTCCTAACAATCATCACATCACCATCAACATCACTATTAGCTACCTCTTACAATGTAATTAGCTGGTTTTCCTTTTTCCTTTTTCCTTCTCATTCCAAGTTCAATTTTCCTTGTTACATGTAACTGCTATTTCCGCACTATTGTTCAAGTTTAAGTTTATTTTGCACTCCTGTTTCATGTGAACCAGCATGATGGGACTATTGTCTTGAATGTTGGTATATAAAAAACTTAAATAAATAAAATAAATAAATATTGTTTTAGTTCAGGGCTTCCCAATCCTGTCCTGGCAACTCCACAGCCAGTCGGGTTTCAGGATATCCACAATGAATATGCAGGAGATGCACAATTAAACTCTGGAATTTGTTGCCAGAGGATGTGGTTAGTGCAGTTAGTATAGCTGTGTTTAAAAAAGGATTGGATAAGTTCTTGGAGGAGAAGTCCATTACCTGCTATTAATTAAGTTGACTTAGAGAATAGCCACTGCTATTACTAGCAACGGTAACATGGAATAGACTGTTTTTGGGTACTTGCCAGGTTCTTATGGCCTGGATTGGCCACTGTTGGAAACAGGATGCTGGGCTTGATGGACCCTTAGTCTGACCCAGTATGGCATGTTCTTATGAGATAAATTTGCATATACCGAGTCTCTTTGATATGCAATTTATCTCCTGCACATTCATTATGGATATCCTGAAAACCTGACTGTCTGTGGGGTCCACAGGGTAGGTTTGAGAAGCTCTGGTTAAGATGCAGACTCCTGATACAACATGAGATGAGTAATTGCGCTTCGGCATCTCTTGATAGTTAAAAGTCCAGCTCCCAGCTATTCTTTTATTTAGGGTTGTCTTCCCTGTAGAAAGAGAAGAAAAACAGAAATGAAAAAGTGTTTCTAACCCAACAGGTAGAGTTCACACCACCCTGTTGGTAAGATAGTTATTCCCCATTTTGTTGAAGACAAACCTTAGCTTGGAGTCCAGTTGTGTGACTCAGTAATTCACCTTAAATTCATTAAAAACAAAATTTCTGATCTCTGAGAGGGGAAACGCCAGTCAGATATACCCCTCCTCTCCCCCATCTGAAGACAGGCTAATTAGCTTAATAACAGAACCGAAGCGCACGCTGAGCGGGATCTGCCATGCACACCCAGAGGGACCTTCCCAGGAAACAGGTTACATGGAGGCAGCACTGGATGTTTTCATCTAATTCTCCTGCCTTCATGAACACTTGTTACAAATATCCAATATTGTTTTCTCTTAAGTTTGTTTAAACTTTGTGTAGTACATGAAGGTGTCTATTCCTGGACTGAAATTAATTTGGGAGGGTATATAAAATGAGGGGAAAATCCCCAGGAAGTAGTGAATGAAGGCTCCTGGTTGATTCCAGCCCTGGTTCTGAGTGAGCTGGAAGTGTAAAGGAAGAGGAGAAAATTGCTGGGCCAAAAAATAATAAAAATTTAAATTTCTTGCCCACTTACAGAGTTTGTTTTTTCCTGTTGTGTGTCTCATTGAATACCCCTCATATCTGGTATGCTGACAGGGACAATATTAAAGAACAGTGTCTTTTTGTTTAACTTGCTGTTTATCCTGAGGGGGGAGAGGGGTTTGTGTAGCAACCAAATATTGCATTAGGGAAGTACAGCACCAACATTTTCAGTTTGGTTCATTTTTTTGTTTCGGGAGGGGGGGGTGTATTTGGTTTGTTTGTTTTTTTTTCAGTTTGCTTCATTTGCCAAACCCTCCAAAAAAAAAACAAAAAAACCCCAAAACATAAAAAATAAAACAAATCAATAAAAAAAAGGGCTTCCTCAGCCAAAAACCTGTCCCAAGTCAGGCCCAGATAAAAGTTAGGCCTTTCCCCCTGCTCTTTTTACAAATGCCAGGGCTGAGGAGTTCCCACCTGGCTCTTGGTTTCAAACAGACAGAAGTGATGCCCAGTCGCTCCCACTGGGGTCCTAGTGCTTTAAAAGTGATGCTGTTCACCTGGGGTCGGCACAGAAGTTATGTTCTTTCAGCGCCTTTCCATGAGTCTGGTACTGTTTTGATGCATGGCCGTAAAAAAAAGACAAACGTAGAAATGGCTGTACATGAAAATGGCAGCTACACCAGTAAAAGGCTCAAAAATGATGGCACTTTGGCACTGTCCCCAGCCTGCTGATGCCATTTTTAAATCGCCAGGACCCAGGCAGGAGCAACTGGGCATCCCTCCTGCCTGTTTGAAACTAAGGACTCAGGTGGGAGTGGCTCTGAGCTTGAAAACAAGGATCCAGCTTAGCACTAGGCCCTGGTGCTGGGCTCAGAGGCAGGCCAGTTAGATTTTTCACCCAGTAAGACCCAGTCAGGACCATCAGAAGCCTGTTTTTTTAATGCCATAAATATGAAAATACATTTTTTGGTACTGTCCTTGGAGGCTATTTGAAACGAACCGAAAATGCATTTTTGGTATTCATTAGAAACAAATGCACATTTCTGTACTGTGTGGCTTTGGGCTAAGTTATCCCAGGTAGATTCTCCATGTTTTGCAGATTTTATTTGTTTCTCGCCTTGAGCACAAATTGTGAAAAGGCGAGTTATAAATCAAAAACAATAAATAACAGATTGCTCACAGGACTTTTAGCTGTGATGATTCTTCCCTCTGGATTCAGCTGAAAGTACCGATGGCAGACAAGCCAGGGGGCACTGTGAATTTCCGCAAGCTGCTACTGAACCGCTGTCAGAAGGAATTTGAGAAAGATAAAGCGGACGACGACGTCTTTGAGAAGAAGCAGAAAGAACTTGAATCTGCCACAATGGTGAGTATAGATTAAAGACTTGTAAATTCTCCAGTAGGAGGGCATCTTGTTAAAAAGAAACAAAACCATAAACCTTGGGAACCTCATCTTGTATGTACAGGAGTGCCTTGTTGCTGAAGGTGATGAAATAGATTTATGCAGTTTCAGGGTTCACAGTGGTGGTCTGATGTAGCGTGCATGGTGCAGAGAGGGGAAGAGTTAGGCAGATTTATATTGAATGTTCTAGCAGACTGTGCAACAGTGTGCATAATTTTTCCTACACCTTCCTACACCTGTTTTGAATTTGAACGTCTTTATCCAGCTTGCTTTCCAACTTCAAAACCTCATCATTGAGGGATTTGTTTCTGTCGAAGAACTAATCTGTGCAGTAACGGTGGTTATGGGGAGTTTTTTCAATGTCTTTCTTAATCTTATTACGCTGATGTTAAATGACATTGGTTCTCCAAATGAATTCTGTTATGTAGAATTCAGGTATTTTGCATGCTTTTTAATTATATTTATTTTTCTTTGTAGCCAGAAGAAAAGACAAGGCTTCAGGAGGAGCTGGAGGAAGCTAAGGACAAGGCAAGACGGAGATCCATTGGCAACATCAAGTTCATTGGTGAACTCTTTAAGCTGAAAATGCTGACGGAGGCCATCATGCATGACTGTGTAGTGAAGCTGCTGAAGAACCATGACGAGGAGTCGCTGGAGTGCTTGTGCCGCTTGCTCACTACCATTGGCAAGGATCTCGATTTTGAGAAAGCCAAGGTAATAGTGAATGTATTGCATTCTTGCCACCCAGGCAAATGTTGTGCATCAAAGACAGTGAGATCAGAGTAGGTTGGAAATATGGATAAGTCTATTCAGTTAAAGTTTAGTGAAAATGCTGTAGCACTATGGGGGCAATATTCAGCCACTGGCCCCTTTGCAAAGTTATCCAGTTAAACTTATCCAGAGAACTTTATTGGAATATTTGGTCGTACTGTTGAAATATACCTGATTGTCATAAAGATAGCCAGATACCTTTATCCAGCTAAATTAAGGGACTACTCTATAGCACAACCAGAGTTAGCCAGATAAGTTATCTGGCTAACTCTGAATATTGGAGTTAGCCAGATAATGAGTTATTTGGCTGAAATTTAGACGGATAAATGGTGGAAACATTCAAAAGTCAGCATTCAGCCACACAGCTAAATGCCATTGAATATGGACTCCTATATTTTTGTGACTGTATACCAATGGAAGGAGGAAGCCGGCCTAATGAACTTTTATGCTTTTAAGTTCTCTAGCCAAAGCTGTAAGACAAAATTTGTGCAAGTAAAATTCTTTTTGATGGAATAATTTTTATTTTATTTATGACAAATTATCTTTCAACAAAGTGGTCCAACCAACAATAGAAAGTTTAAAAAGTTTAAAAAATTGATGGTGTGATGAGTGACTGTAATTTAGAAATCACTCGTGTCATTTTGTTTAGAACAGAAAGCCCTGAAGTAAGTTACTGCAGAGTGCCTCTCGGTGTCTTTCCGTGGTACACTTTGCACAAACTACTCACGAGATACCCCCTCTGTATTCACGGAGGGACAACTCAGACTGTCATCGGTGACTGCAGGATATGATTGTTATAAATAACATGGTATGCTGAAGAAATCGGTCTCTCTTGTCCCTTTATAGCCTCGCATGGACCAGTATTTTAATCAGATGGAGAAGATCGTGAAAGAGAGAAAAACATCCTCTAGGATCCGGTTTATGCTTCAGGATGTCATAGAGTTACGGCTGGTATGTACCCTTGGTAAATGAAAAGGCTGCTGTATTTGGGTTCCAAGAACCTGGGGCTCAAGCCCCTCAGGTTTTAGTGGACCCCATATGCTTAGGTTTAGGAGTAATCGATGAAAGATTATTATACATCTGCAGCCTTCTCACTTGGTCAGCTCGTTTTGGGGAGGACATCCATGTGCTATGCTCTGGAGTGGCTGGAAGTCTTGATGAGGATGTAAGGGAGTGCCTAGAGATAGTATCATGAGCGCTGCAATAGCACTTCTAAGAGTTATGAAATCTGTGTGTTCTGCATTATCTCTTCCTGACGCTCTCTGTGCCCTCCAGTCTGGAATCTGATCTTCCTGCAGAAACAAAATACTATCCCCACAACCATAAACAGGTACAAAGTCAGCTATACAGGAGTCATAGTAGACTGATATTTTCATCTTACTTTCTTTCATGAATTTATATGCCACCAATCCATCACTCTAAACATCTCACAATCAAAACATACCAAAAAAGGTCAAAGACAGAAATAAATAGTACAAAATGCTGCATAATATAGAGAAAACAGTCAGAGATCAAAGGAGCCTTACCTCAACACACCACATATCTTAATCCACATACACCATGTAAAGTAAATAATTCTTCAGAAATTTTTAGAAAGTTCTAATACACTCTAGCAACCCAGCTCTAATCACTTTAAGCTAAGTTTAAATAAATCTTCTGCATTTATTTTTAAAGTCCTAGTACACTCTAGGATACACAGGTCTAATGGTAGAGAGTTCCACAGCACTGGGCTGGCAAGTGAAAAGGTCACACTGGTGGGGATGTAGCCTTTTTGGAGACCTTTGTAAACTCTTCTTTTGTAGCAGTGTTTGCTTAGCTGAATATTTATAGGAAGCTGGATTCTCTGTTGACAAGCAGGGTTAATCAGTCATACAAGTGGATGTATGTTATCCAATGGTGCTGAATGTGAAAAGCTTCTGGCTAAACTTTAAAAATCCTGGAAGGCTATGGCTGCTGCAGTGTGTGATTCTTCAGTCTATTTTTACAGTCCAAGAGCAGATACATTCTCCTCTAGTTGTTATGCTGCTATTTTTCATCATGTTTTTGTGCAATTCCCAGAGAAAATTGCCAGGTTCTTGTGGCCTGGTTTGGCCTCTGTTGGAAACAGGATGCTGGGCTTGATGGACCCTTGGTCTGACCCAGCATGGCAATTTCTTATGTTCTTATGCTCTTGCATAGCAGATGCTTTGCGCTCTTCTTATCTAGGTTGGCAGTCTGCTGTCTCTGGCAATGGAATTTTTCTTTCTTTTGTTCATTTTGGGTTTGTTTTTTTTTTTTGCTCTTCTGTCTGCTACTGGCTTACAATTCATCAGTTTCATCGTGTTTAAAATAACAGCGATTGTCCAAAGGTCTTACGAGCAGGGTGATGTTTGTTTTTATTTTTCACAATTCAGCACTGGGCATCATAACATTGCATTGAAGGTTGCTTCTACTTTTCACTTTCCTGGATGGTGAATGTTTATATAATTGAACATTTGCTGCAGATTTCTGTTCCAGAAACGTTTTTGCAGATAGTTTAATAGCTGAGGTTTTGGTAAAGGGTGTTTGGGGTTTCTTTTGGTGGGGGATGGGGTACTGGTATTTTGGGGGAGATTATCTATGTTGTGGGAGTTCTGCCTCCTGATCCTGAAACTTTTCCCACGAGAGAGGACTTAGGGCTCAAATATAGACCTTTGTTTCATTGGGAAGGGGGTATAGTGTGGGAGAAAGGGAGTTTGTGTTGGGTATAATTTTGGTTGCCCCATTGGCCAGTGGCATATACCATTTAATAGGGTTGCAAGAGGTCATTGGCAAAGGGTAGTTGCAGGGTTTCTTTCTGGGGGATGGCGTAGTAGGATTTAATGACACTCTTAAACATCCAGGTTACTGTTTGCAAAAGTTATAAATTAATTGTAGCTTGGCTATTGCATACTTAATTTTCTCAGATTTAGGGGTAGATTTTCAAACCGCGCGATTTGGCGTACTTTTGCTGGCGCATCAGGCGCAAGCAAAAGTACGCGGGATTTTAGTAGATACGCGCGTAGCTGCTAAAATCCTGGATCGGCGCGCGCAAGGCTATCAATTCCGTATAGCCGGCGCGCGCCGAGCCGCGCAGCCTACCCCCGTTCCCTCCGAGGCCGCTCCGAAATCGGAGCGGCCTCGGAGGGAACTTTCTTTTGCCCTCCCCTCACCTTCCCCTCCCTTCCCCTACCTAACCCACCCGCCCGGCCCTGTCTAAACCCCCCCCTTACCTTTGTCGGGGGATTTACGCCTCCCAGAGGGAGGCGTAAATCCCCGCACGCCAGCGGGCCGCTAGCGCGCTGGGACGCGACCTGGGGGCGGGTACGGAGGGCGCGGCCACGCCCCCGGACCGCCCCGGGCCGTAACCACACCCCCGTACCCGCCCCCAAAACGCTGCCGACACGCCCCCGCAACGACCTGGCCCGCCCCCCGACACGCCCCCCTCGGAGAACCCCGGGACTTACGCGAGTCCCGGGGCTCTGCGCGCGCTGGTAGGCCTATGTAAAATAGGCTCACCGGCGCGCAGGGCCCTGCTCGCCTAAATCCGCCCGGATTTGGGCGGATTTAGGCGAGCAGGGCTCTTAAAATCCGCCCCTTAATGTCTATTCTAATGTTTTGGCTGTCCTTGGGGAGACGTAATGTCTTTCTTTTTTTTCTTTTCTCTGTTTCATTATACTGACTCTGCCATGAACATATGTTGTTGGCCATGGATGACTTGATTAAAATTGTATCCCTTAATATATTTGGTATCCCTTCCTCAATCAAGCTTAAGTTAATCTTGAAATTTGCCTGTAGGAATAAGGCCAGCATTGTGTTTTTACATTTAACAAATGTGGAGCATGAAAAATCGAAAGAGGATTGGGTGAGTCAAATACTCTACTCCTCATATAACTCATGGAGCAGAAGTTTTCTGCGCCATCGGATGATATCGCTCATGTGGCTGATTATCCTATTGTCTATGGAGAGCACCTATTTACAAGCAAACAGTTCAGTTTTATTTATTTGCCTTTTTGAATATAGAATTCACCCAACGTGGTTTACAGTACATTAGAGTAGTAGTTGTAGAAAGGCCATTTGCAAATATAGCAATTTAAGTAGCAGGATGTTTACTTTTAACAGAGTCGCATGGAACTAGTACGGTTTTTATAGGATGTGAAAAGTGAGGGAGCATGGGAAAGGAAAAAAGTAGTGCTCTAATTTGCTTTAGGATATACAAGTAGCCAGGGCTTTTTGATTGCTTGAAGACACAAGGTAAGTACTGTCCTTAGTCATCCAGTTACTACAGTAGAAATGCCTAGCTTTTTCGTTAGTGCTTACAGTAATGAATGGACTACTTTAATGCTCCTTCACTTCCTTTCATAGTGTAATTGGGTATCACGAAGAGCAGACCAGGGCCCCAAAACCATTGAACAGATTCATAAAGAGGCAAAATTTGAGGAGCAAGAGGAGCAGCGGAAGGTGCAGCAGCTCATTACCAAAGAGAAGAGGCGGCCAGGTGAGGATTCCTGCAGTGAGTCTGGATGAATGATGGAGGTTTCATTGGAGCATGGAGTGAATGTAGGGGAACTTGAATCTACAGTAACTTCACTGTAATCTTGGTTTTTTTCCCCTCAAGTGAAGCATCCTGAATAGCTATTTATATGGGCCACTTGACTCTATTTAGTGGGCTGCCTTAAAAGAGCTTTTCCCAAACTTCTTGTGCTAGCTGATGAGAGAGGGAGGCCAACTTAAGTTTCTGTTGCTGCTACATCGGACACAGACTGTAAAAATGTTGTTTTTAATTTCATCTGCCTTTCCACTACACTGCTTGAGGCAAATTACAACATACAGTAAAAATATATACATAAAAATGGGAAAGTATCGGTACAAATATACAATTAAACAATTAAAGATAATAAACCTGCAGTACATGGTTTAAATAGTGACAATATTACCTAACAAAACAGTCATAAATGAAATTACAATGAAAATATAAATCACTTTAAATTACAATGCAAGCTGTCATACAAACTAAACTATAAATTCTGCTACAAGTCATTATATTAACTAAAAGTTTATATTAAATAATAAAGAGAAGATCATAATAAATCTAATTTAAAAACCAGTTCTAGTATCTAATACATGTAGTCCACTTTTGGAGGTCTTTTGTGAGGCAAAGTCCTGGCATACTTGATGCTGTCCCAATAGTTCTTCCAGATGGGAGAAGAGAGGCGCAATATGCTCCTAGGCCCAAACAGATCTATAGCACAGGTCATTCAAATAAAAGTTCTCACACAGTCATTGCCCAAAAAACTTGCTGTTAAAAACATAGTAGTGGATGACTAAATCTCTTCCAGAATCACAGACAAAAATCAGAATTTATAGTCACTCACAAAAAAGACAAACCAAAAATAAAGCACGTAGAGCACCATAAGTCCCGTGACCTTCCCTTGCTGCCTTTAATACCCAGGCTTAACTTCAGTTCTTTGGACTGGTTTTCCTATCCCTACCCTAGGATGAATAGCAAACACCATATACTACTCCACTTGAGTCACTGATCAAACAGACCAGAACAGGAAGGCAAACTCTCCTCGGGGATCAACACGTTGTCTCTCTCTTACACCAGTCCTTCAGTTCGTCCTAGTGACAGTGGTTGAGTATTTATATATGAGGGAGATCCCTTCCAGATGGAATATAAATAAACTCCACACTCCAGTAACACATTTCCAGATCATACACTAATGACAGCGTATTTATCTAATGCTTGACGAAACAGCCATGTTTTTAAAGTGTGTCTGAAAAGCAAATCTTCCAAAGTATGGATTTCTATTTTTTTTTTTTCATTTCAATAATCAGATAAATTCAAAATGGAGTTTCACAAAGAAAATCCTCAAACATGTAACCAGATGAACAGGAAATTCCCATCTATTATAAGTAAGAAGGAAGAATCAGCAGAAATTAATATAATTAAGATGGAACCAGTACATCACCTATGCCCATCAGTCATACAGAGCTAAAACGTAGAACTGTCTTTTTTGTAAGAAACAGTCAGTGTTACAGTAATTTAATCCACAAGAGAAGTTAAGTGGTTAGGGTCTAGAAAAACAAATTTGTTTCCAGAATACTATTCCAGTAGAAATTCTGCTCCAGCAGCCAATACATAATGTTACTGTTCCAGAAATCTCCTCCTAGTGGATTGTGTGCCTCTGGATAAACCTGGGAACACTTCTTTTGACCTACAAATAAGAAATTACTATTCATAAAAAACAAATGAAGGCATAAATCTCTTATCTTAGTCAAGAGCAAAATAAGAAAATAAGTTTTCGTAATGGCTCTCTTTTACGGGAGGTTTAAAGCCCTGGGGGAGGTTGACATCTGTCTCCCCCTCCACTGGATTGACTCAGTGCATCTGCTCTGGAATATAATAAACTCTTGAATTAAAAAAAAGTGGTAATGATACTTCTGAGATTTTCAAAATTTCTAATAAATATTTCTTCAACATGGCATGTGGAGAAATTCTCTTATTATAAGGAAAATTAAAATATAAAATGTTCATATCTTTGAGCATTTTCAAAAGTTTCAATTCTTCCATAAAACAGAATATTATCCCTAATCAAGGCCAAGTCAGTCTTGCAGAGTAGAAGCTTGATTTTGTTATTTCCTCAGCTTGGATCCATATTTCACAAAACTCAAATCTTGGGATTCAAACTTGTCCATGGATCAGCTGAAACCTGTATGGCTATGACTAACACCCAGTTAGTATGTTTTCCATATAGGCCATCATGCCAGGGAAGACATTTTTAGAAATCACCACAGCCTTACTTGGGAGGTCCTGGGCTTTAAGTCCACCACTTTCAAAGGTCTGACCCACGGCACCCCAATAATCCTTTCGGTTATATACACTCTGGTCTTCAACAGATGGGCCTGAGCCAGGGATTCTGCTGTGGTTCAGTATCCACTTGATGAACTAGCACTGCCAGGTGCATGCCAAGCCTCGTTCTCAATGTCTCAGTATCTTCCCTTAACAGTGTGTTTTCATCAGAGCTGAGGTGTTACTTTCTGGCACAGGGTGATACCTCTTGTAGCACTTCCAGGCTAAACGAGAACTGAAGAATAATGAACGAAGGTGTCTATAGGACCGACATCTGGAGTTGGTGGTAGAGGAGAGTAAATCTTGGGATTAACCTTTTTTTTACCAGCCTTGAGGTACTCCATGCACTAATCACCAGCAGAATAGACTGCTGCAATTCTTTATTCAATGGCATCTCACTATAAAATTCAAAACACCTCTAACTCCTACATAACAGCAGTAAGAATCTTAGTATGAGCAAAAACATATGAACACACAAAACCTCTTCTATCACGGCTACATTGGCTACCAATAGAGAGCAGGATCAAATTCAAAACACTTTGTCTTCGTGCATGAGCAGACTCCCTTATGCCCGCAAGAGAGAGCTCAGATCTTCCCAACTGACTCTACTTTCCACCCCGCCTCTGGCCTCTGCTAGACTGCCCTGCACCGTATTTTGGGCTTTTAGCTGTTACGCACCAAAGATCTAGAACATGCTGTCAATATCTCTACGTATGAAGCCCAGTTACCTAAGCTTCAGGAAGAAAGCTAAAGCACGGCTTTTTATCCAGGCATTCCCAACAAAAAGACTTCCTGTCAACAACTGGTTGCTACAAAAGTGTTCCTATTTCTACAACAACCACAAAAGAACCTGACAATGAAACTCTTTAAATATAGAGATCCTCAACCAGTATTGTTTTTTGATTTAATACTATTGTGACCTACTTTGTTATTGTAATCCGCTTTGAGGCCATTCATTGTTAAAAGTGGAATATCAAATTTCAATAAATAAATTCAAGAAAAGTAATTAGTAAAAATACCAAGCATTCCCAGAGTGACATGATCTTAAAAATAATACTAAATTGAGAAAATTGCAATAACAGAGAGTGACTTCGGGGAAAACATTTTCAACAGCATTGCATATAAGTCTTGTAATTTTATCCAATAAAAAAAAAAATAGAGAGAGAGAGCACAGGAGGATCCATTTTATATTCAGAACTCTTGTTTACTTTTAGTTCCTGCACTCCACAAAGCATTGGAATAGCCTCCCAATCGACTTTCTCCTGTGTTTCGCTTGTTAGTCTTCCCTTTTCTCGTCTGTATCTGTTTATTTTTTTGCAAGGATTAATTATTCACTCTCCTAACAAAGTACTCTGAGCGAGATACTACGCTATAATTGCTAATAACAGTGGGTAGCACACAGAATTTTTGGAACTTAGGGGATGGTTCTATGATGTGACCCGCATTTGTAACTATGCAGATACTATCTTTGGAGAGCATAATTACAGGTAAGTAATTATTCAAAGATGAGTGTTTATTGGCCTGGCCCAATGGCTAAGGTAGCAAGTGCTGTGCACTGTCACGCAGATACTCCCCTATTCAATTCCTGATTTGGGTCTTCTGATCCCCAGGAAGCAACATTCAAAGCCCCTGATGGAGAGGGTGACACCAAGTGGCTGTATTCAGGGCCTATGACTATAGTATTCTGGAAAAAGCCCTGATATAGGACCATCACTATATTCAGAGGAGGGAAGCCTATAAAGTACTAAAGAAATCACTAGGTCGTTGTGAATGAATGCTCTTATCATGGTGCCAGATCTCAGACCTAGTTTCAATTGAGCTGGAAATACAAAGGAACAAGAGGAAACTGCTGCATCAAAAAAAAGAAAGCTGATTGTTTGTAAAGCTTGACTTTAGACATTTGTAAAAAAAACAGAAAAATAAATCCTGTATGTAACTAAAAATACAAATATGTACATCTCTGCAATCAGTTTGGAGCAACAGATATTTTCCCAGTGGAGACTTCTGCAGCTTCACTGACTGACTTTGTTGTCCTGTTAGGTGTACAGAGAGTAGATGATGGTGGATGGAATACAGTACAAGGGGCAAAAAATAACAGAGTGCTGGACCCCTCTAAATTCCTGAAAATCACCAAGGTAAGTGCAGGCCTACAGATGCACATCTTGCTAGACAAGCTGTTTGGAAGGGAGTGTTCTTGAATACTATGAAGGTTCAAAGCTTTGTTTTTTAAAGAAGAGGTGTTATGCATATTAGTGTGAAAAAGTAACTAATTGACATTAAACTGTTACATAATATAGGAGATCTAGTATGTCATGCAAATGAAGTCCCAAAGCCATGCAGGAATAAAAGGAATTAAAATCCTGAATTAAAAAAAAAATACTGATGCAGAATAATCTGAAGAAGGAATGATTGAGCTAAGAAGCCTTTTTCCCTGTACATACCCAGATCAGTCCAGACCCTGGGTTGTGCATCCTGCTCAGCAGATGGAGACAGACTAGAACTGAAAAGGCATCCCATAATAGGATAGAACCTCCCCTGCTCCCTTCAGTATTTGTCTGTCTCCCAGCAGATGCAGGCAGCTGAACCCCTGGTTCACCTTCTCATCTCCTTATCTTTTCTCTGTGGGGTTTTTTCCTTTATGGATCAAGCCAGTATTAACCAGTGTTTAATTTTATAATGATTTGAAAGTTTTCTGGCTTTTTACTAGGAGACAGATCTGTCTGTCTGTCTCCTAGTCTGTCTGCCTGTCTCTTAGTAAAAAGCCAGAAAACTTTCAAATCATTATAAAATTAAACACTGGTTAATACTGGCTTGATCCGTAAAGGAAAAAACCCCACAGAGAAAAGGAGATGAGAAGGTGAACCAGGGGTTCAGCTGCCTGCATCTGCTGGGAGACAGACAAATACTGAAGGGAGCAGGGGAGGTTCTATCCTATTATGGGATGCCTTTTCAGTTCTAGTCTGTCTCCATCTGCTGAGCAGGATGCACAACCCAAGGTCTGGACTGATCCGTGGTACTACAGGAACGAAAATTAGCAGGTAAGAACCAATTTTCCTATATGTGTGGCTCAGAGTGGATCAGCGTTCACAGGCCCTGGGGTTATGGGGAATGAGGCGTCTTGACCATCACACAGTGTCAACAGCTGGTGGTCACTGGGTGCAGTTCTGTGGAGGGCCACAGCCTGTGGCCAGAGATTGTTTCTACAATGACTGCGGCGCAGGGAAAGGCTTAAAACAAGGTAGGGATCAACCAGGAAGGTTCATGATGCTATAGCCCAGTAGAGGCCAGTTGAGTGAGCTTGGAAGCCCAAGGAGCCGGAGGAAACTGCTGGCCCAAAAACAAAGGAGGAAACAATGTGACAGCCATTTGAGAGAGGCCCAATAAAAGCTGGAAAAGTTATGCTGGGCTCTGCAGTGTTGCCAGGTAGTAATGAAAGAACACGCACGCTTTGCTGGAAAAAACAAGCCCAAAACACCTGAAATTTAAACTACTTTTATTAGAAAGTATTTATACACAGAAAAAAAACGTATCAGGCACAATCCCTGGATCACCCACCACTCCACCCAAAATCATTAAAACAAGTTGCAGGCCACAGCGGCTGAGTAGTCTCCTTCCTGCCACATCCACCCCATCCCGCTATGAAAATTCCCATGTTGGCTTTGAGCCATCTCTTCACCTCTCCACCCACCCACAAACAGCACCTTTTCCACAGACCAGGACTAGACATGTGGGGGAGGAGTGCCATCACCTCATTTGCCCCCTCAGCTCCTGAACCTGCCTCCTTGCTCTCTGTTCCATCTGTTCCTTGTGCCACCACTATTTCTTTTCCCTCTCCTCTGTCCCCTGTGCCCCCCTCTTTTTTTTCCCTCCTCTGCAGCTTAAGCAGCTCTTGGCCCTCACCTTTCCAAAGGCAGAGGACATTTGCTACTAGACTACCTGAGGAGCAGGAAGAAGACCCTAATCCCATGCTTCTGGTCACAGCACTAGAGAGGAGACAGGAACAGGGCCACAAGAAAGCAGCTACTGAGAATTGTGCTTGCTGAAGTCCCACCCTGTTCCCTCACAGTTTCCAATCATAGCACAGGGAGGAGGGCTACAGCTCCCCTCAGCTTTCTAATGTACTGCTGGTTCTGCCTGTTAAACAGCAGAGCAGGGCAAGAGTCCTGCCCATCAAGCCCCCTCAAAAAAGCCCAAAAATAAGCTACCCGCGAGTTGCCCAAAAAAAAGCAATTCCCAACAAAAACAAGACCATACTTGTGGTAAATAAGTGAGATTGGCAACACAGGCGTTCTGTCCCATACAGATTTATTCTTGTGTAAAATATTGTGTACACCTCCCAATTTCACAGTGCTGTAAGAACTATCTGGTGGTAGACTATAATTTGGTGTAGTTCGAGCAGCAGAAGTGGTTCCCTTACCCACATCTCATCAAATGGCTTCCTTGTACATTAGAAACATGTCACACAAACTGACCGTGGTGGAAGAGAGCCATACCAGTGGTCTGTCTTCCAGCAGAAGATCCAAAGGCAGAGAAGGGTAACATCGGCTGGCACCTGGATGGCAATGACAAACATTCAGTCTTAGTGGAGACTTCCTTCCAATCCTCAGCCAATAAAGGGACCTGGGTTGCATGATTAGTCGTCCTGAAGAGAATATATGCTTTTTTTTTTTTTTTTTTAAAGCACTCATTTCACATTTATAATCTGACATGTCAGTTTTATTATAAAAGTTTCTCATTAGACATTTGATTGGCTGATCTCTTCAGTCCTGATTTGTTTCCAGCGCATCTTCTTCCTTATTTCTGTAGCCCCCACCCATATACATGACTTAAATCTTCCCTCATTTTATGAGTTAATGTACCTACTGTAATGTTTTACAGCCCACAATAGATGACAAGATTCAATTGGTCCCCAAAGCTCAGCTGGGCAGCTGGGGAAAAGGCAGCAGTGGCGGTGCCAAGGCCAGCGAGACTGGTAAGTAGAGACAGTGTCAAAGCAAAGAATGGATAAAACCATGTAAGAAGAATTAATTTAAATTTAGGAATTGCCCTCAAAGATCTCTGTATTAAGGGGAGGGGGCAATACTGGACCTGGTACTCACAAATGGAGACAGTATCTCTAACCTATGGGTAAGTGCTCACATGAACACCAGTGATCATCAGACGGTATGGTTTGATGAGGTGGCCAAGATGGAGAGAAGTCTCACGAAGGTCAAAGTCCAGAATTTCAAAAGTATTGACTTCGGCAAAATGGGGAAGTGCCTTGAGGAAGATCTTGGAAGGCTGGGAAGAAGATAGGTGAAGCGGAGCAACAGTGGGCCAAGCCAAATGGAGATGATAACAGCAATAAATCTTTATGTAAGAAAAAAAATAAAATCAAGAGGAAAAGGAAATGTGGTTCTGTAAAGAAGTGTCTAAAAAATAAAGGAAAGAGATAAGCATTCAGAAAGTAGAAAGGATCTCAGAGCATCACAGAAAAGAATATCCTGTGAAGCCAAAAGAGACGAGGAAAGGAATATGGGGATGGTAAAAGCTCCAATGGAAGAAAGAATTGCTAAATAGGTAAAGCGAGGAGAGTTCGCATTTTTTAGGAATGTCGGAGAAAGGGAGACCAGAGGTGGAATTGAAAGATGAGCAGCGTGTAGAGAGAGAAGGGAAAAATAAAACATTGATCAAATACTTCAGGTCGGTGTTCACTAATGAAGATCCTGGAGGAGTACTCATGCAGGTTGACGAGTTCAGATGGGTATGGGGTAGATACCACCTCATTTACAGAAGAGAGTTAGCGTCGAACTAGCAAAACTGAAAGTGGATCTGGCCATGAGGCCAGGTGAAGATACCTCCTAGGAAACTCCAAGACAAGTGATGCTGCAAAATCAGAGAAGCATGATTCTGCTTTAGGGACTGTAGACCGGTTAGCCTTACCTTGGTGGTGGAAAACTTAACGTAGACTCTGCTGAAGGAAAGGATAGTGAAATATCTACAATCCAGTGGGTTGCAGGATCTGAGGCGAAGAATCTAATATCAGATGAATCCAACTGATTTTTATGTTTGGGTGACTAGTGAATTTATTTATTTATTTATTTATTTAAAGAATTTATATACCGGGGTTCCTGTATAGTATACATATCACCCCGGTTTACAAGGAACCAAAACTATCGCTAAGGAATTAGATCAAAACTATCGCTAAGGAATTAGATCAAGGGTTGGCACTTGATGTGGTTTGCCTGGATTTCAGCAGAGCTTTTGATACAGTCCTGCATAGGAGGCTAGGAGGTCCCAAATTGGTAGAATGGATCAGAAATCGGTTGACTGATAGACAACAGTGGGTTGTCATAAATGGAACTCGCTCTGAGGGGAGAAGGATAAGTGAGATCAGGTCCGGGGCTAATTCTCTTCAGTTTCTATGTGAATGACACTGCTGAAACCATGATCTGCAACATAGTGAATACCCCTAAAAGAGTTGAGAAAATGAGAAGTGACCTATGAAAGCTTGAGTGGCCAAATACTTTCAGATAAGATTCAATGCCAAGAAGTGCAGTCGTGCCTTTCAGGTGCAGAAATCCAAAGTAGCTGTATGTGATTGGTGGGGGCTGGGCAAGAGACTGCTGTGCTGTGCTGACAGCAATGTTGAAATCTCCCTGGATCGTGGTAGGAGCATATTGCAATCCTGACACAAGGGTGGGGTTTCTGAAGGTAGCAGGTGGGTGGGAGAGGAATGGGCATCACTTTCACTATTTGTCAATCCAGAGAAGGGGGTAGGAAGAGGAGAAGCTTACATTTGTCGGGGGCGAACTGTTCCTGATGGCTTGAAAGCCCACTCGTTCCGATCTCAGGCGGCTTCCTGGGCAGAGTGTCAGCTGGTTTCGCCGCAAGAGATCCGCAGGGCAGCAACATGGAAGTCCTTGAGTACTTTTGCCAGACAGTATCGTTTGGACGTGCAGGTTCCTGGCGTGGATGATTTGAGAAGCATTGTCATTCGAGCGGGACTCTCCAGATCTCACCCCAGATAGGGAAGCTTTGGTACATCCCAGCAGTCTAGACTGATCTGGGTATGTACAGGGAAAGGAAATTTGGTTCTTACCCACTGATTTTCATTCCTGTAGTACCACGGATCAGTCCAGATGCCAGCCCTTGGGAGTGGACAAGGTTCTACATGAGAGTCCGCTCGTCTTCAGTCTTCTTTTTTTTCAGCCCAGTTGCTGCAGATTAATTAGGGGTATGGGTTTCTCCATATCCTTCTCACAATCTGATTATGTACATAGAGGGGTTATTTCTTTCTTGTTCTTGCCTTGAAATTTTTCTTTCTGATTTGGTAATATTAATACTGAGGAGATGCAGGTTGCACATAGGACTAAGAGGGGATATGCTCAGAGTTTTTCTCTGTCTCCATCTGCTGGAAGGGAGGCAAGACCCAGCAGTCTGGACTGATCCGTGGTGCTACAGGAATGAAAATTAGCAGGTAAGAACCAATTTTCCTTTTAATTCCAAAACTGCAGTATAAATGAAATTCTACTACTGTGCCTCACTGGCAATTTGGGGATCTTTCTACTCTTGCTAAGAAATTTGGAAGGGTGGTTTAGCAAATGCTTTGAATAGACATAAAACACTGTCATATTTGCCCCTCAGAATGTTGTTGCTCTTCCTGAGAATATTCTGATCTCTTGCAGACTCCCTACGACCGAATGCTACAAATTTAAACAGATTCTCCGCACTACAACAGCCAGCATCAACTGTGTCTTCCTCACCTGCAACCTCTGACTTTGACTCTCGCAGGGCCTTAACCAGGTAGGCAAACTCTATTGAACACACGAGTGGAGCCATCCTTCCGTGTCAACAATTTATAGTCCTTAAATGCACATGATGTCCATGTTTTGAGTGAACTTACATTTTTAGTTGTATATATATATTTATATATTTAGTGCACACCTTTTCATTGGTATCTCAAGGCACGTTTCATTCAGCTACTGTAGGGATTTCCCCTATCCTCAGAGTGCTTACAAACTTTTGTACCTGCACTATGCACTTTATTAAAAAAAAAAAGAAATGTATCAGCTTCTTCTATATCAGGTGCTTGGAAAGCAGTCTTCTAACTGCAGTTGAAATGGCAGAAAAGCAAACTAGAAAACAGTTGCAGAAGGTGACTGAAAGATGCAGATTTATCTTTCTAGGACTGGGTAACTCAGTGGATTGGCCCTGGGTTACAGAGCCTTTTACTTTTAGGACTGGCGGATAAGCACAAGGATTCAAAACCTCTCACCTCGAACACTGGATGAGCCTGGGATTTGGTACAGAGTTTTAAAAAACCTCTAGGACTGGATGGCTGAAGGGACTGGCACAGGAATACAGAGACTTTCAGCTTAGAATTGACAGCTAAAGGAATCGGCACAGGGATTATAGAGCTTTTCATTCCTGGTCACTCTTTCTAACCTGGGTCTGATCTGTAGTGACGCAAAGTCTTTACTGCTTGAAAGCTGTTCACTGACCTGTATAACATGAGGTGATACTCTGTCCCATTCCCAGTGAAACGATGATTCACATCCCTAAAAATCAGAAGGCTCCATCATAGTTGGTACCAGTTTGACACTTGTTGGTAGTCTCAATGGAGAGCTCAAAGATTGGATGGAGATTGGTTTTCCCTTTTCTGCCTAGAGGTAATCTGGCCAGAACAGGGTTGGATGCACATGTTTTATCTGTGCTGTGGATAAACAAAAGATTTGAGGTTTCATTATTCTCAATCCAGCACATTTCATCAGTTGCAGCTGCAGCCCTGGGTAAGTTGCTGCTGTTATTACTGGGCTTTACTAAGCTAGCAGTAAGGGATAAATAGAAAAAGTAACAAATAGAAAGGTAAACATTTGTTTACCTAACTTATTTGTTATTTCCCAAGTATTTTATAGTAGAGCTGGTTAAATCAGGGGTCTGGGACAACTTGAGGTCCTTGCTAAGACGCAAGAGCTGATTCATAGAGATTTTCGTAGCTAAACAAGCAAAAGTGCCCTGACACTTAGCATCCAGTCTTTCATGTTTCAAAACCTACTCAGCGCAGGAGCTCATGTCAGTATCGGGAAAAGAAAGCCAACCTGCAAGAGACTGAGGACAAGACCAAGTCTATGGGATCCTGGGAAACGGAGGGAAAGACCAAAAGAGGCAGGATAAGAAAAGGGTTATAGAGGGGAGAGGCCTACAGTCGTAGAGAGACCATAAAAGAGAAAAGTAGCTAAAAAGGAGACTGACTAAAAATGTAAAATGAGAATTGTAGGAAGGAAGTCATAGAGAATGAAGGTACAATTCTGGTCGCTGCATCTCAAAAAAGATATAATTGCGATGGAGAAGGTACAGAGAAGGGCATCCAAAATGATAAAGGGAATGGAACATTTCCCCTATGAGGAAAGGCTGAAGAGGTTAGGACTGTTCAGCTTAGAGAAGAGACGACTGAGGGGGGATATGATAGAGGTGTTTAAAATCATGAGAGGTCTAGAACGGGTAGATGTGAATCTGTTTTTTACTCTTTTGGATAATAGAAAGACTAGGGGGCACTCCATGAAGTTAGCATGTGGCACATTTAAAACTAATCGGAGAAAGTTCTTTTTCACTCAACGCACAATTAAACTCTGGAATTTGTTGCCAGAAGATGTGGTTAGTGCAGTTAGTATAGCTGTGTTTAAAAAAGGATTGGATAAGTTCTTGGAGGAGAAGTCCATTACCTGCTATTAATTAAGTTTACTTAGATAATAACCGAATTCAGTTCAAAGTGTTATCAATTATTCATTCGCTTATCTATAATATTTCATCTACCTGGCTATACACTAATCTTCGCATATATAAACCTCCCAGACAACTCAGATCTCTCTCCAAAAATCTTTTAGATGTACCCACAATTAAACTGGCCAAACATGAATTAACTAGAAAAAGGGCTTTTTCAGTAGCCGGCCCTGTTTTATGGAATTCACTCCCAGACTCTCTTCGCCTCATATCTTCCACACAACAGTTTAAAAAATCATTAAAAACCTACTTATTTCAGAAAGCATACAGTTTACTCTCTAACTTGCAAAATTAACATTCACTTATCTTCCACATTGACACCACTTTTTTCAAACAGATATATCCATAACAAATAATACTATAGATTCAACCCAATTCACTGTTTAATGCTGTAGGGCACAAATGTTCATTGTATTATTATTTTAATGTTAGTTTTTATTTTGTTCTTATTTTGTTTATCATGTATGTTCGGTTGAAAACCGTTTTTATTTTTATTTAAAAAAAAAAAATTATCCATTATGTATGTTTGGTTGTAAACCGTTTTGATTAATTCCTTTGAATTGTAAAGGCGGTATATAAACATTTTTAAATAAATAAATAAATAACCACCGCTCTATTACTAGCCACGGTAACATGGAATAGACTTAGTTTTTTGGTACTCGCCAGGTTCTTATGGCCTGGATTGGCCACTGTTGGAAACAGGATGCTGGGCTTGATGGACCCTTGGTCTGACCCAGTATGGCATATTCTTATGTTCTTAAGGTGAAGAAAAACCAGTGCGAAAGAAGACTAATAGAAACAATACAAATCAAAGTAAAACTTGCAGAAAGGTTAGAAAACTTAATATTCTGTCAGGAGAAGGAAACCGTGTACACTGTATAATTTAGTTCTTAGAGTCGGATCAAACCTCTCTGACTAGGTCTGATGATCAGATTTTCTGGCTCAGAGCTCTGCTGTGCTGGGAGTTGCATCATGCTGTTTCTTCTACAAATGCCACTGCAGTAACTGGAGTGCGGATGCAACAGGGTGATAGAGTGGACCAGATAAACTGCAAAGCTGAGCAGATAAGAATCTCCCATTACTACTAACAAATCATTGGCAGATTGCTTGGTTTGGTATTCCAGAGGATTGTAGATTTATATTTTTGTTTAGTGGAGATTGGGAGTCTTACTTTCTCTTTATTATGTTTTTCAGTTTATTAATTGTGTGTGTATCTATCTATATATACGTGTATAAAATGTGCTTTTGCTTATATTTTGCTAATCTGAAAACAGTTACTCTCATAGATGATAAACCATTTTGTACTGCAAAATAGAATATTAAAAAAAACCTAAAAAATCATTTCCAATATTTATCCCATAAAGTTGTAGGTTTTAATACTAAGATTGTTTGGAACATTGTGCAGGATGCTGCAGTGAGTGCAGAACACCCACAAAGAGAAGGATAAAATACGATTCCAGGTTCCTTATTTGGTTCCCCCATGCCTGCTAAAAGGCACAAGCCCTAGGCCCCTGGATAGCAAGGCAGTTAGGACCAGGACCAAGAGACACGCCTTAGGGTGAATGAATATGAAATGAGGGGATTATGTTGATGGACTGCCAAAAAGGTTTTATCTAGTACTTAGTACAACCATGAGAGATCCTGGGACATGAATTCTGATCTCTGCTTTTACAGCCTGGGTCTTGCACAAGTCTCTTATTTGTCTATACTTCAATTTGTGCAGCTATAATTGGATGACAATAGGTCCAACATGATTCCTTTATTCATTTTGAAGCTTTCACAGACCTCTGTAATGCACATCCATTGTCTGCATTATTGTTTGATTGTAGAGCATGTTAGGATCCTGTTTAGATGAAAGGTGCTATATATTAGTAAAAATTATTAACTATGAAAAGAAAACCAAAATTTATTTATTTATTTATTTTTAGTCGTGGGAGTACAGGAAGGGAAAAGAATGACAAACCGCTGCAGTCTTCCACGTCCCGTTCAAGCACATTCTTACGGGGCAGCAGCAGTAAGGAACTGCTAGACAATCAGTCCCAAGAGGAACAACGAAGAGAGATGCTGGAGACGGTGAAACAGATAACGGGCAGTGGTGAGATGGATCGGAGCAAAGCCAAGGAGACAGGTGAGAACACTAAGGCTCCTTTAATATATAACTGTTAATGACAGAAGCTGGTAATGTGACTGCTAACAAGTAACTTCCTTTTTTATGCTTTCCCACATATGGAATGTTGGAAAGAGTTATGTAAAACGGTTTGATGTCTGTCTGTCTGTCTGTCGGCACAATTACTCTCCAAAAAAGGTTTAGAAATTCACCAGATTTGTGTTGCAGGAAGAAAATCTGAAAATCTCAAATGAGTTTCAAAAGCAAGACACTCAAATTGATATATTCAGAGCACAGAGCCTCCAGAAAAATCACTATTGCTTTGTCTGGGAAATTAATTGTTAGAATGCTGACCAATGCTCCATTCCAAACACCAGAATTGTACACAGTGCACAAACAGGCCAATTCAGCTCTCCTGTGCGCGCGATTCAGTATTTAAATGAGGGCCCGCGGTAAAAAGAGCGCCTCTCTTTTGACAAGAGCAGCGGCTGTCAGAGAGATTGACAGCCGACACACAATTTTGCCGGCGTTGGTTCTCAAACCCGTTGACAGCCACGGGTTCGGAAACCGAACGCTGGCAAAATTGAGCATCCGGTTTTCAAGCTGCGGGACGATTTTAAATTTTTTATTTTTTAAATTATTTTTTACTTTTGTAACCTCTGACTTAATATCGCCATGATATTAAGTTGGAGGGTGTACAAAAAAGCACTTTTTACTGCTTTTCTGTACACTTTCCCGGTGCCAAGAGAAATTAACGCCTACCTTTGGGTAGGCGCTAATTTCTAAAAGTAAAATGTGCGGGTTGGCTGCACATTTGACTTACTGAATTGTGCGGGAATAACTAATAGGGCCATCAACATGCATTTGCATGTTGCGGGCGCTATTAGTCTTGGTGGCGTTGGACGCGTGTTTTCGACCCCTTACTGAATAAGGAGTAAAGCTAGCGCATCGAAAATGCGCGTCCAGACACGGGCTTCACAGTGGCTCCGCCAGAGCGCACTGTACTGTAACGGCCTGAAAATGAGGACTCACCAAAGACTTATACAGAGGCATTCGACACACACGCACATCTCTCACACACTCGCATATGCACCTACCACACATATCCCTACAATACCTACACACACACACTCTCCTGTACACCCACATCTACCCACAGACAGGGAAAATAAATGACATCTTTTCAATACACCCCTCCCCCCATATATAAACACATCCCTCAGACATAAACACACATTTACACTTTCCCATATATACACCATTTACATTTTCCCCATGTGCATGTGTACAAACACACACATCCAATTTAAATATATCTTCTGCATACACCCTCACAACCATATCATAGCTATACTACCCAAACATTATCCTCCACAATCCCTCCACAAATTCCTCTCACCCCACACACATCCAGATAACCTACAAACACAACACAACTCTATACCATCCTCCTGAAAACATCCACACTAAAGACAGCCCTGTTCCCCACACATACATACACACACACAGTCTCACATACCCCATACACACATATACCACCTATACCCAACTCATATATCCACACCCTTCCATTTCCCCTCATGCTTTCACCACTGCCTGCAAGGGGTTAAACCCTTGGCTACTTGAGGGTCCCAGTAAGCACTGCACAAGCCTCTCCTGCACAGGTGTGTCCCTATCCTGGCAACCTCCTATAGACCAAGTGGGTTTCTGCTTGCCTCTGTGCAAGTACCCTACCCATAGGCGCTACTCCATGAGGGATTCAGGGGACACTGTGACCTCTCAACAATATGAGGTCACAGAAAAGCATTCACAAACCATTTACTTAAAATACCGGGATCCTATTGCAGTCTCTTATCTGGGTCACTAACCAATCACAAAACACAGCTAATAAACTAAATAGTTTATCAGAAAAAAAAAAGCTGCAGTGAACAAAAAAAGGTTTTGTTTAGGCTTTGAGCAAAAAAGAACAAACAACCTGAAAATCAGTTTGCTTGCACAATTTTGAATGAATTAGTGTGGTTGACATGTTAGTGCATTTAGAAGCTTAGAAATAAAGGTCCAAAACCAATTGTAGGTGATACCTTTTTATTGGACTTACTTAATACTTTTATTTCTGATTTGCTTTGGAGAGCTACATACGCTCCCTTCTTCAGGTTTAATTGTACTTCGCATTGGTTTAGTAACATAAGAGATGCGATTAATCATGAGTTAAGTAAAATAAACTAAGTGCAGAATAAGTCAAGGAGGATGTTGCCCGAATATACAAGTAAATAGAAGGTCAAGTGTTTGTTTTCAAAGCTGTAAAGAGTTATAAAGTAAAAGACTGGGGAAAGGAGATGCATTTTATGCACAAGATTTTGCTTCTATTCTTTATTTTTCCCTTCCTGAAACTGATTAAATTCTTTTTTGATTTTTTGAGCAGTAATAGCAAACATAAGCTTTTATCAAGTTTTGGCCATACTTTTGCCCAAAATGTAAATCACTATCGCCCTATATCTGTTTATCCAACTGCCATTAGATGATAGTGATATTGGTCCTTTTTCCTTTAAAAGCTATCATTCAATTTACCCTTAAGGAGGTTGCATGTGTAGTGTATTTTCATTGTTATGGTGCTTTAGAATCTGCTCATATCAAGCAAATTTTAATGCCTAGATTGCTCCTGTAAATATTTTGTGCACTACTGCTTATTTATTCTGTATACTAGCATAAGTGCCTGTCAGAAATGACAGGAAGAAAGGTTATTTATATATACATGTAAAAGAATGAATTTGAATGTTTTACAATTAATCCACAACTGTTTCTCAACTTATATTCTCATGGAATCTTTTGTTTTCTACTCTTTTCAAGTCCTCTTCTGCCACTGTAAACTCTTTACCTTCCCATTTCATCTCTTCTACGACGACCTCTTTGATTATTTGTTTGTTTTCTTTTTTCAGTCTTGCTGTGCTTTCTGCATTCAGTTGTCATTCTGTTCTCTGCTTCAACTTGGTTCTCGTTTGACATTTGAGCACAATTTTCTAAACAGTGTGTGCATGTACTGTAAGGGATAATTAGTCTTGCATGGTTTATCTGACATTTAAATTTGATAAAGTAAGGTCCAAGTTCAAGTAAAGAGAGCAGAATGTCCATACCTTTCTTCAGGTGGATAGTTTTATTAAAGCAGCATAAAATGTACAACAGATATTTTAAGTTTGGTTTAACAGAGTAAATCACTACTGTTACAAAGATTATGAAAAGACTTGTGTCTAGCCCAAAGTTAACATGCACTTCTTGAACACATTGCCAATTAACTATCCCACTTAAAATAGTAATTTGCCAGTGTATCGTTCCTGATCAGGCATGCATGGAGACATCTTGGGAACAGTCTCAGGCTCTCCACTGCCTTTGGGTCATCCTTTTGAAGAATCAGGGTTCTGTCTTAGCTCAGAGGGTAGCCAGCTGGACCTCTGGCAGGCAAATCACAGGTTAGAAGTCATAGGGCAGTGGACCCAGTGCTTACGGAAGCTCTCTAAGCTTTCCAGGCAGGGAACAGGAATGAAGATCGGCTTGGCCTGCAAGGGCTTGGACGAAGATGAGATTGGCAAGTTCTTCAAAGTTAATGGAGCAGAGCTGGGCTGGGCAGGGAGCTTTGAGCTTTGTGAAGTGTCTTAGGTGCAAAGTCCTGTGTGTGTGAAGTAAGTGGAGCCCAAAACCTGTAAATCCTAAGTCTTTTCTTTACCAGGACTTCATATGTATGCATATGATCCAAAAGTCGATATTGATTGGAGTTTACCACAGTCTACTGGCATAAGATTGGTGGGCTTCCAATATGATTTCTTCTTAGCTGGATGGTAACGTGGGCTGGAAGACATCTGGAGAGAGGAATTGTGCCTCATGACTGGATACAAAGTTGTCAAGGCCACAGGCTAGCAAATTTGTGTCCAGCGGTACCGGCTAAATTGTAAGGTGAAAACACATTGCTTGATATGAAGAACAATAGCAACAGCTTCTCCTCGGTGTAATTCTTATAGGCATTCACGTTAAAACTGCAGGGGCCATAAGAAGTTGTCATACTGGGTCAGACCGAGGGTCCATCAAGCCCAGCATCCTGTTTCCAACAGTGGCCAGTCCAGTATACAAGTACCTGGCAAGTACCCAAACATTAAATAGATCCTATGCTACTAATGCTGGTAATAAGCAGTGGCTATTCCCTAAGTG
Source organism: Rhinatrema bivittatum (assembly GCF_901001135.1). Classification (NCBI taxonomy): domain Eukaryota; kingdom Metazoa; phylum Chordata; class Amphibia; order Gymnophiona; family Rhinatrematidae; genus Rhinatrema; species Rhinatrema bivittatum. Next base: position 58,335,249 of record NC_042629.1, on the reverse strand, counting down.
ACCTTGACTAATAGCAATTTATAGACTTCTCCTCCAGGAACTTGTCCAAACCTTTTTTAAACCCAGCTAAGCTAACTGCCTTAACCACATCGTCTGGTAATGAATTTCAGAGCTTAATTGTGTGTTTAGTGTAAAAAGAATGTTCTCCAATTTGTTTTAAATGTGCTACCTGCTAACTTCATGGAGTGTCCCCTAGACTTTTTATTATCTGAAAGAGTAAATAACCGATTCACATTTACCCATTCTAGTTCCCATGCTTTTGTAGATCTCTATCATATCCCCCCCATACACACTCACACTCAGCCATCTCTTCTCCAAGCTGAACAGCCTTAACCTCTTTAGCCTTTCTTTATAGGGGAGCTCTTTAACATTTTGGTCACCCTTCTCTGTACTATTTTTGAGATGCGACGACCAGAATTATACACAGTACATCATGTAGCTCAATTTACGATTTGTGTTGCTCAGGCCTGTACTCAGTTTTGTTCAGTTGCACACTCCTTTTTAGGGTGACTGGCTTATCCCTACAATTCTACCTTTTAAGATGTAATGAACTGCAAGGGACGTGTTACCTTTTAAACCTAACTAGTAAATATAATTCTGCAAATTGATCTAAGAGTAGCACAAGCTAAAATAATTTTTTCATATCATTGCTTATTAATGCAAAAATGAATAAAGTAAATAAGAACAGAAACATCCAAGAACTATTCTTTAATATAATCATAAATTTGAAGTTAGGCCATCATATGCTGGACCTGGGCACTAAAATAAGTGTGGCATCATAAGTGAAAATGTGTAACTATTGATAAATATACTAAAAAATATAATAAAAAATCAGATATGAATAAAATGAGTAAATATGTTTTACTTAACATATGACTTAGTGAAAATCAAAATAAAATATATTTAGCATGAAGTGTATGATATCAGCAAGTGGGAATCTGACCATTCACAAGGTTATTGATACTGTTGTGTAGCTCTCTAAGCAAATCATTGATGAGAGTTGGAATAGTTGGAACAAAAATACATTCCTCATTAAACACTTTCTTAAGAATCTACAAAATCTACAAAACATGTCCATTCTGTCCACCTTACCAGTGGTTTTAATCGACTGTCCCCATAAGCAATTAGGGATTGGTCACAGGAAGTTACCCTGCTAGTAACTCTCCCCTCTACAGAAGCATTCAGCCTCTGAAAGAGGCTATGGGTAATCAGTATGATTTCTGAAGCTGAATGAACAAGGGCCTTACAGGGGAACACAACCTGCAATTTAACTGGAGTAGTGTATGTATATCCCAGATACTTAAACTTGCCCCAAAATATTTATACTTCCTGATAAGAGTCTAAAGTTGGGACAGTACTCTTACTCTGAGGTGTTTCCACCTGCAGCTGTGTTGGAGTAGCCAGTTCCAATTTGCTGTACACTGGAAGTTGATATCTGTGAAAAAGGTAAAGAATCATTTAGTTATTCCTCATCATCAGAAGGTGAAAGGTATCTGGACCTTTCTACCTTTGAATTGCTTGGCTCTTTGCTGCACAAAGTCTTGGCCTCTTTGGCTAGGCCTTTGTCAGTGAGAGCAAGTGTGGCAGCAATTTTTGCAGTTAAATTCAAAGCACAGCTTGGATTTCTCCTAGCTTGACCTCAAGAAGCTTTGACTTATTATTTTGCCCCCTCCCCCTCCTTTTCCAGTTTCAGTTTTTATTAAACCACTGACCTTAAGCTTGGACATTCTCTTTTTCAGAAGCTCCAGCTTGCCCCTCAGTGCCAGTCTTATTTTGGGAGCCAAGATTATTAGAATCCTGTTCTAAAGGCAAATGAGAGCTTTTAACATCACTGACGGCTGTTTGTTGGTCGGCAGTTTCTTATCGCTACTCCTGCTTTTAGAAAAAGTCTCATAATTTTCTTTCCATGTTCATCATAGAGGAGAGGGGCTCCTGCCTTCTCTCAACAAAATAATCCTTAGAGGAAGCTGGCAAGATTTCAAAGAATAACTCCTTAAACTCGCCATGTTCTCTCTCGTCTTTTGTTGGCTCCCTCTGGAAAAATAGTTGCATTAATTTATATGCGTATTCACAAGAGCTCCGGTCTTTTGCACAGCTCATTCTATATTGCAGCCTGTTTGGCACATGGAATTGACATATAGGCCATAGAGCTTCTTAAGCTCATGTTCAAAAGAGGCCAAGCTTTGCTGGATATTCTTTTTTAGATCTGTAACAAACCTCTGACAGCTATCTTCATAGGTCCATGGGATCAGTTCCATAATATCTCACTCACGTATTCCAAAGTATGGAAATATTATGAAGCTTTCTAAAGTGTTCATGGATATTGAGACCACCATCCCTTTGGAAAGGCATTATGAGAGCCTTCATTTTTATTTTCTTAAATAATTTTCAAAATGTCAACAGGAGTGCTCCCCAGTAAATGACACCCTTCTGTTCCTTTTCTGGAAAGGAAAGAGTTTTTGTCCTTGAGCCCTCTCCTTTGGCAGTTGTTGGTTCGTATTATCAGGCTCTGGGTGATTTCTCCCTCTCTTCTTTTCTTTGGCACAATCTACCTCTTCAGCGGGAGGTCACTCTTAAATTTAGAGGGATAGAAAATCTGCAGCAGACTTCAGATTGGAAAGTCTAAATCTAGCAGGCTTTCTTTCAACTTGGGAGAAATTATTCTGCCTACAGAACTCTCTGCTCCACTCTGAGTACAGAGTGTTTTAAAACATTTAAGTTTCTACCAGGCAATGCCCTCACACTGTTCCCTCACACTGTTCCCTCTCAACTGTGCACATATGCATGTGCATAGAGGTTGTGAACCCTGCACATACAGCAAAACATAGTGCACACAAGAAATCCTGATATTTGCATTATGCTGGCTCAGAGCGCACAAATTTGAACTTGGCTTATAAAAAGTTATATAAAAAGAAAATGTTTGCAGATGCAGTCCCTCAAAATTTTGAGGGAACATTGCTCGAAGATGATTTTAATGTCTATATATAATGTTTGTTCGAAAGATTGCTATTGTACTGTCTCAAACAAATTTTGGACATTAGCCAGCAGTGAGCACAACTCTTCTAGTTGTGCCTTACCCAAAGATATTCCTCTTTCTGTTGTTTAACCTCTCAAGCTCTGCATTCATTTGATTTAAAATTTTAATTGCCTTATCATTCATGTAATAGTGATGCATTAACAAAACAAGCTTATTTAAAATGCTTTGAAAATTACATTGACAGTCATCAATCCACACCTGATTTTCCAGGTAACAAAACTTGACATCCAATTTAAATGTTTTCAAATACCATTTTAGAAATCAAGTATAAAAATTGAGATTATCACTTCTCTCATTAGAACACCAAACCATATGGCCAGATTTAATTAGACAGTTTCCAAGTCTCAGAGACCATTTCATAAAGTGAACAGCATGCTTTAAAATATATATATTGCTTTCATTTTGAAAGAACTTGGGAAAAATTCAATCTTGAAGTCTTTCTGCAAGTTAACTGAAAGACATAAATCTAGCTGCTTCTCTAAGCAACTCATTCCACACTACTATAATTACTTGTCTGTTTTTCTTTAGACAAACTTTTAAAACCAATGCTTTATTTGCCTGCCTCTGGAAAGCATAATTATGCCTGCTATCAATATCCAAACATTTAAAGTGTAATTAATTCTGATTAATTCTTAATATACTGGATATGCCCCCAATCTGTAAATAACTACATGGTTTATCTGACATTTAAATCAGATAGAATGTCCAAGTTCATGTAAAGAGAACAGAATGTCTATATCTTTCTTGAGATGAATGATCATTTTTATTATAGTAGTGTGGCACAGTAATGAGTGCTCAAGGCTTTCTTTAAGGACTTTTATTTATAGTATACAAGGAACATCAGCATAAATTGATTAACTTCAGCAGTAATCACAATTAACAGTACCTTCAGCAGTTGCATGTAGGATTCAAATTCAGTACAGAGAGATGTCAGGAGCTGCCTTCTCCTGAAGACCCGGGCCTGTCTGAGCTTTCGCCCCTATTCCTATTCTCAGGGGACTTACCAACAGAGCTACCTGCATGTCTGACGTTTTAGGTGGACCAGTCTAGATGCTTAGTCCAGCACTGGTTAAGGAGGGTTTTCAGGGATACTTCTTCACAAGCAGCATAATGCAGGCAGTGCTTTATCTACAAGAGTTACTAGTTTGTTTCATTTAACAGAGAGAATCACTCTTGTTTAAAAAAGAAATAAAAAGTTAATGAAAGACCTGTGTCTAACCCAGAGTTAACTTACCTCTCAAACATCATGCCAATTAACTTACCTCACTTAAACTGGCTAAATTACTACTTTATCTTATGGTGATCAGGAGTGTATGAAGACATCTCGGGAATGGTCTCAGGCTCTCTCACACTCTGCTGCAAGCGTGTGGTTGTCCTGAGGAATCAGAATCCAATCTTGCCACAGACAGTAGGCAGCTGGAGCTCTAGCAGGCAAACAGGTTAACAGTCAGCGGACCCAGTGCTTAGAGAAGTTCTGTTGGCTATGCAGGTAGGGGACAGGAGCAAATGGCTTGGCCTGCAAGGGCAAGTACTCCAAAGTTAATGAAGCAGGCTGGGATGAGCAGGGAGCTAGGAATGAAGCTTAGGCTTGAGCTTCATGAAAAGTTTTGGGTGCAAAATACTATCAGGCCAATGCAATACAGTACGCTCAGCCTAGCGTACAGCTTGCTGCAGGGTTGGGCACGTGTTTTGGACGCGCTACAATAACTCCACATGCAATAATGGGATTACCATGTCCAAAACGCACGTCCAAATCAGCGCATAGCTAATAGCACTCATCACATATAAATGCCATATAGATGAAGCTATTAGCTATTACCCCGATGCAAAAAAAAAAACACTGTGCGCCCAACATGCAAAACTTAACGCCAGCACGGAGCTGTTAGAACTTCATGCACTCCAAGCCGCCACAAAAAAGCCCAAAATATTGCTTTTCTGTGGTTCCTCCTACTTAGTATTGTCCCGATACCAAGTAGGAGGAGCCACAGGAAGCAGCATGAAAAAAAAAACTCTTGGCGGTCAGGTAAGGAAAACGGACACTCATATCCTGGGCGCCCGATGCTAGGGACGTACAATTTTATCCCTAAAGTGCTGAAAAAGCGTGCGACCAGGTTTGACGCACATTTTTTCACACTTGGTATTGCATCAGCCTGTGAGTATGAGAAGTATGTGGAGCCCAAAATCGGTCCATTCTTCATCAAGACTTCCAAAGTATGCATATGATTCAGAAAATCATATTGATTGTAATATTTTACAGTGTTCTATCATGTTTATTAAAGTCTCCTCTGTGTTTGGCCTAATTTTTATCTTTTGATCTTAACAGCTGAGTCCCTCCCGAAGAAGCCGACAGGCGAAACATGGCCATGTCGGGGGACCATACTGTTTAAAATATGGACTTGCCACAGTGATAGATTTGGAGCTTAATGTCCAAAATACAGACTTGCCACAACGATAAATTTGGAGCCTATACATTTATACAATTTCTGAACTTTTAAATAAAATTGAAAGTTTATAATGATACAAGAACTTTGGTTACTCGGCAAGCACCTGTAATTCAAAAGAATCTGTTTATTTCTGAATATTATCCATCACATTCTCGCTTCTGATCAGTTCATGGGAGTTTACCACAATCTACTGGCATAGGATTGGTAAGCTTCCGATACGACTTCTTAGCTGGTACGTGTATGCAGATTCTCACATGGATGATAGCATGGGCTGGAAGACTTCTAGAGAATGGGATTGTACCTCATGATTGGATACAAAGTTTGTCAGGGCCACAGGCTAGCAAATTTGGGTCCAGTGGTACCAGCTACATTGTAAGGTGAAGACAGATTGCTTGATAGGAAGAATAATAGCAGCTTCTCCTCAGTGTAATTCTTATAGGCATTCAGATTAAAACTGCTTTATTTCCATCTTGTGTATTTTCGGTTGCACATTCCTTTTTAGGGTGACAGCTTATCCCTACAGTATGGCAGCTGTCTAAAGATTGCCCTGCCTCAGTATGGCAATATATGTCCTTTTTGCCATATTGTCAGGCAGCAACAAATAGGAAGTAAACAATTTTAATTGTATTTTGTGCTCTATTAAGCTTCTTAAGGATCAATTTTTGGTTGTCTGCCGAGAGTAGACCCTAAGGAAATGCAGTCATTCAGTAAATGTTCTGAAAAGTCAATGCAAATATGTCATTTGAACCATGACATTCAGAGTGACTAACACAAGAATGGAGTAAATTATATAGATAAATTATTTAGTAATCTATCCTTTTCATGATGCTTTGGCCAGAGCACATTAAGACTGCCTATATATGTTTTAACTAGCAGCTTGCTGATGTCTCTCTGCTCTGAATGTGTCTCTTATGCACTTGTTGCTCTCACTTTCTCTCTCTGTCAACTTCGCTTTGCTTGTTTTCTCTTTTTTCTTTCTTAGATTTTATCTAAGGTCATGGATCAACTGTTTGGTTTTGTCTGGTTTCTGGTTAATGGGTTTCTGTTATATTTTTTCTTTTAATCTATTTTGCATACATCACTATTGAATAAATAGAAAAATATTATTCCTCTCAAATGTGACCAGATGTGGTACTTTGTTCCATTATCTTCCTTTTCCTCAGCAGCCAAACTAGATGCTCCGTCAGCTCCAGAGCAAGATAAGCCTTCATTTACAGTTGAGGATATGGAGAGAAAGTCTCGGGCTATCATTGATGAGTTCCTACACATTAATGATTATAAGGTAAGCTGGATGATTCATCTGCTGTTATGAGACTTTGAGTCTCCCTTCTCAATTGTTAAGACAATAATTACTAATAACTATTTAATTCTCTGTAGTGGAGTACACAGATAGTATTTTATTTACCAAAAAATGTTTGTAATGTGTAGTTTCTGGGAGAGAAATATGGAGTTATCGCTGTGCTGAACAAGACTGCCTTTTGCTCCTTTCCTTTTTAAATTGAGAAACCTGTGGTTCTTAAACTATAGGAAACCTGTAATTTAAAAGATAATGTGCACTATTGTGTAATATATGTCATGTCATACAGCCAATAAAAGTTATTTGATTTGAGTTTGGTAGCAAATGTTTATATAATAATTTTTATGAAGTAATGTGTGGAAACTGTTGTTACTTCAGGGGGAGCAGCCATGATGTCATCTGGCTGTGACCAAGGAAAATGAGTTCCTTTGCCCCTCCTGATCCAGGGGGAATGCTGCTCTCTGGGGCTTAACAGCCTTCGCCTGCGTGAGCTCCCAGCGACACTTTCTCTCTGGATAGTTCTAGTCAACCAGATACCTCCATGGTGAAGACAAACTTATCCATTGATCTGAGTGCTGGCACAGAAGTATCATCAGGGTAGATAATGAATCTTCCCTTTGCATTTGCCCATGAAGTCCTTGAGAGGAAAAGCTTTTCAAGGGAATTAGATTAAATTAGAACAGAGCCCTCAGAATGAGAGCAGGTTTCCTGCGGCCGTCTGGGTTCCCTATTGCAGGGCCTTCTTAACTGCCACAAAATGCCACCGAAAAATTTTGGAAAAAGGATGTGTGTTGCTTATAGAGAATCAGTCCCTTCAATTTAGGTTTGTGTATTTGTGAAGCTGCATGAGCCCAATATATGGGTGCCCACCCAGGCCCAGAGGAGGTGCTAGTGCCTGATAACTCACTTGAGTTTAACACAATTATCTTGTAGTTAGAGGCCTAACATTTCAGGGACCCATCTGGAAGAGCCACCAGATGGGGCGCCCTCTTCTCTCTGGAAATCCCACCAGCCTTTCTGTTACCCTCAATTTTCAATGGCATCAATTTTACCTGTAACATTGGCCAGTCTTCTTTGTGGGAAGTTCGTTTTTCTATGTCCTTCAACAACAGGTCACTGCCTCATCCACTCCAGAAGAATTCTCCTGTATGGACACCACCAGCTCTGCTACTTTCCCCTGCCCCCAGCTTCTCCGAAAACATCTTGAACAGTTTCTGCCGGGGTGAAGGGGGTAGGCTTATACTTTATCTGAGGCCAGGTTTTCTGCCATGTCTCCTTTCTCTGTAAAGGCTTTTCTGTTGCTTCTCTGAGATTTAGCAGTATGATCAGCCCAAAAAGAGAGAAATTTCTTAGGCACCTTTATTGCCATGTTTAAATCCCTTAATCTGCAATTCAAAATATATAAAACAGGATATTTTGCCTTGGTCCAAAGGAGAACTTTACCTGGGTGTCTGCTCACTCTTAGCTTACCACGTAACACCTGCCCCCCCCCCCCCCCAATAATACTTTTACCCTTTTTCTGAAAGCAAAGTCCGTTCTGTGTGCACCACTTGCAGTGTAAGTCATGTGTATGACTAGTGATCTGTTGTCTTCAGAAAATACCCATTTCAGTTAAGCATATTCTATCCAGCAGGCTCTTGGACATGCAGGCCATCATTCCCGTCCTGCTTTCTCAGAAGTTTTAAGGAACTTATTAAAATTATTTTTTTGGTCACAGATGAGACATGCATATTTCAACTCATTCTCATTCTGAGAAGACTGAAGAAATCTGTTTGGGTGAGAGACTTTAGAAAGGAATCGCTGACATTTTTAATTCTGGCACTCTGACCTGGAGACTTGTAAGCTCTTTGGGAAGGGACTTATTATACCTAAAAATGTAAAATACCTTGAGCTAGAACTGGAAAGAGTTTTGAAATACAAAAAAAGAGAAAAATGTGTACGTTAGAAGTACCTAAGGTTTGCTATGGGCATCCAGCATTTCTAGTACAGGAACATACCATTTGGTTTGGCTTCCAGTTCTAGGATGTTTTTACCAAAATCTAGGTTACACTCGTTGCCTGTTTATCTTCTAGTATCTGCTCAACATCCTCACATGGGCCATGATCTTGTTGCTGTGTTGCTATTCTCACAGTTAAATCATTTCCTTGCAAGAGCGTAGTTGAATCGTCAACTGGGAAGAGTGTTCCCTTCCTACACCTGAGGATCTAGCACCCAATGGAATAAGCATTGCACACTCCTTAATTTGGTAAAGCTTTTAGAAGACATGATCTGGAATCAGGAAAGCATGACTACTTGGAATATTCATATATATCCTGGATCTAATGGCTTTAGGGATAAAGGTTAGTGCCTTTGGCCATATTTCACAAATGGGACTTCATGGTGCTTGTTTGTTTGAAAGTGGTCTTTTCCCAAAAGCTTGATTTGCAGTATCAGATTACCTTATCCAGCAAAGCAAGTCCTCGCCTCACTGGTGAATGTCTACAGACAAACAAAAGGAAATAATCTGAGCACGCCTCCATGAATTCCAATTACTGTGAATGCACAAGCTTGACAGGCTGGGTGGTGGGCAGTCCTCTCAAAAGCCTTGGTCAGTGAAAGAGATGTCCCTCCTCCTGAAACCACTGACATGAAAGCAGCGTTCCTGATGACTTCATATGATTAGCTATCTGCTGTCTTCAGACACCAGTTACAGTAAACAGCTTTAGTTTCTTATTTTTCTGAATAAAACACCATTTAAGCTTGACAACCTGATGACAGTAAAACGGGGGCACCTGAAGCATTCAGATGTTAAAGGAAACCTGCAAAGTATTGTCCTGGATGGAATTTGTATGGAGTTTTATTTTGGTATTTATTGTAATCTGCTTTGAGGAGCAATTGCATAGGTGGAAAATCAAATTTAAATAAAATTAAATGCAAAAATTCAGTCAGTCTCTCAGTAATCAATATCCCAGAGCACTTAAATATGCAAGTGGATTTGCTGAGCAGAGTAACTCAGACTAGGGGAGGAATGGGAGTTGGGGTTTTCAAGATGCTATGAATGCTTTGTGGGATTCTGGTCATTGTACTGATGGCTACAGCAAAGAAGATGACAATCCCAAAGTTCTCCAGTCACAAAGATGACAGGACTTTAGCCATGTATATTCTTGTCCAAACCTGGCAGAGATCACTTCTGTCTATTTTACATTTGTGAGTTTTGCTCAGAAAAGTTCTGGTAGGTGTCATTCTCATGGCTCTTTTTTTGGCAAGGAGAATATGGTTTCCAGATCTGACACACGTGTGTGTCTGGAGAATTCGGGGGTGCTAGATCTGGCAGACATCATCACAGAAGGCCCACTACAGCACCCAAACGCACGGTTTTTCAAACTGGCAGCCTGGTAGTTAAAAGGAAAACCCTCTAGTGGAATGGTTATTTGAACAGAGTTCTATCAGATATGTTAGCTGCCAGAAAGCCCTCCACCAGCAGGGCCTGTTTTATTTGGGAAAAGTTTGCTCTGTTTTGTGGGGGGAAAAAAGGTAGTTTGAGCAATTAAGGCATCTGTCAAATGTGATTGGTTTTCTGTTCCAGGGCCGGGATTTGGGTTTAACTGGGTACACTAAGGGTTTCCTGTGGCAGCTGTTTGCAGTATTTAGAGGCAAAGTACTATTAAACCACTGTGGTGAGGTTTTTCGTAGCCACTACACTGAATATTACATACCTAATGCTCTGCCTGACTTTGTAGTCTTTTTGGTTGCCTTGAAGGATCTGTGAATTATAGATCTTAGCCCTAGTACCTCCTTTTTTTCTGTTCTTTCCAAATACAGTGTTTTTGAGAATGGTTCCTAGTTTTGTATCTAAAGTTAATTTGACTTTTCATATTAACCAGGAAATTCTCCTCGCTGCCTTGTATCCGAAACCAGTTCTCCAAAAGTAGGTGAAACTTCACGCTTTGGATTTTGTGAGAGCTTTGAAATTTTATTTGGAAAGGACCATAATTTTCAGGAAGTCCAGACAGCTGTTTGTTCTCTGCAAGACAGGTAAGGGATTATCTGTTACTACCGCATCCGTCTAGGCAAACGAGTTGCTGCACTACTGAAGCTCATAAGAGAGCTCATAAGACCCACCTTCAAGTCTGATTTGGGCTCATTTAACAACAGTTGCCGCTTCAGTGGAAAAGAGATTACAGCCGGCCATGTGGGTTTCAGTTCCTATCGTCATAAAGCACAACAGGGTGGATGCAGCCTTTGGATGGAGGGACCTTCAGGCTGCAGTAAATTCCACCTTGTGAAGTCCTGTTTGGCTGCCTTCTATTGGTTCTGACTATTGGGGAGTGTAATAGAATGAGAATTTTTTCCTTCCTGTCAATTGTCTTTCTATTACCTCCCACAACAGTCAGCACCTGCCCACCCATTTATCAGTCGTCATTGTCAAGAATATTTACCAATGATATTCAGAGTTTTCTGCTGGGGAAAAAAGCTCAGATTGACCAGCATTGGGAGGTGGTGGGGAGTTCACCACAGAAAATAAAGTCATTCCCTTTTTTGGTCTGTTAATACTTTAATTGCCAAACCTTTGGTCCTGACTATTGTAGGAGCTGACAGAAAAGCGGTTGTTGGCAAGGAAAATTTCTGCTCTCAGAAGTTTAGAGGGGCAGTGGCTTTAAATAAATAAATAAAGGCAGTTGTCTATGATTAT